>NC_041010.1:0-600000 GCF_004193775.1 Glycine soja | reverse complement strand
AAGTCCAAAACGTGTGCAGGTCTGTTTGTACTAAATTGAATTTTGGCAATCATATGATATTAGTTTAGCATCTTGATTTGGACTATCGTATTATAGTTTAACATCTTGATTTAGCTCCATAAGTGACACTTTTTCATCTTGCATGTTGTTTAGATAAAATTTGAGGAAGGCATAATTGGCACTCCACAGCTTACGGACTCACTAGAGATACCAGAAAATGTGGAACTTCTGGGTCAAAAGATTGACCTTACACCTTTCAAAGGAATCCTTACCTCTGTCCAAGACACAGCCTCATCGGTGGTGAAAACAATTTCAAGTAGGCCTCCCTTGAAGATCCCAATTTCCAACAGCAATGCTCAGTCCTGGTTACTCACTACATACCTTGATGAAGAATTACGTATCTCAAGGGGTGATGGTGGCAGTGTGTTTGTTCTCATCAAAGAGGGAAGCTCTCTTTTGACAAGATAAACAAGTTTACTTTGGTGCTCAATATATGGTTTGTGTTTATAAATAAGTAAAGGGTGTGAATTATATACAACGATTCTGAAGTTACATGTGTAGAACAGTTTGTTAATGCCCTGTTGCGAATTGTTGGTTGTTAATGTGATGTTTTATGAGCAGAAGCGACAGGCATCAACCAGCTTCAAGTAACATCATAAAATGTTTTCTGGTTTTGACTATTTTCTCAGGACGGGAAGTGGTAGAACTAGTATCCTTTTGTTGGGACAAACGGAGTGAGAATTAGATAATTTAATTTCAATATTTGGGTAGCTAATTAAAATGGAAATTAATATTTCAGAATTGAGGGAATAAACATTTTATTAAAAATGTAGCTGTGAAAGTATGGCTAAATCCATCTTGCTCACATGTTCAATCCCATAATTTTTTCTGGGCCAAAGCGGTTTTTGTTTGGCCAAAAAAAGAGATATAGGCTCAAATATTTTTTACCTCGCTAGTTATGAGAATTGGGATGGTTTAAATGTGGTTAAATTGAATTTGCATAAGTAACATAACCCAAAAGTCATGTTCCTCATCCCCCTCCCCATTTTTACATAACTCGATTATTTATCATAATCGAGTTAGCGGTATTGGTCATAGGTCCCTAATATATATAGTTAGGTTTAGCTGAGACGTATTCTTGCCCACAAGATTGAGGCTGCAAAGTGCAAACTAAGAAAGATAGAGTCATGGAACAAGTTGAGAAAATACTTTCATAGACAACGGGATATGTCATGAACTGAATGAGCAACTTTGATCCCAGGCAAATACTTGAGAACTTTAAGGCTCTTAATGTTAAAGGAAGTGCAAAGTTGGTCCTTAACGAAGCAAAATTCATCTAGGGAATCTCCTGCTAATATGATGCCATCAATGTATATTATAGTAGAGCTGTGAAGGGTGTAGATGTGGATTTAACGAAGACGGAGTGATCTACATTTTCTTAGTGATGAACATGGTGCTTATGAGTAAAAGATAGCTTCTCATACCAACATTCTCTAACTAGTTGTGTGAAGTTTGCAAACTTGATTTGGCTTGTCTTCTAGATTAAGGTAGTGTTGGGTTTAAATTTCCCTCGGTAGTTGGGTCAATTTGAGACCAAAGTTTTAATAACTAGTATGGATCTCACATTTCTACGACACTTAATCTTAATTCAAATATTTTATCTGATTTCTCTTTCATATCTTTTTCATTCATTTAAACCAAACACATGCTAAGCTTTTGTCCTGGCCTATTCCAATGGGTTCAACCTAAAAAAAGCTTCAACGCTCAATAGATTTGATGTCCACCTTAGACCACAGAAGGTTTATGACATCTCGACTAGTTGAGGACTCTTGGTTTGAGGTGGATTCCTATATAGGTTGACTGATTGATGATCATCATTAGACTAGGTTCCCCCGAGGGAACTTAGGAGCCCTTAGATTGATGTAGTTTTTTGCTACCAACCTCCTCATTAGACTGAAAAGGACTTCTTAAGTATGATGTGACTTTCCTTGAGTCTCAGGTTTGCAAGTAGCCTAGTTGGTGGCTTGAGGTCAAAGTGTAGAGGATAGGGCTGAGCACCGGTCGGGCTTGGTCGGATTCAGGCCCAAAATGGCTCATCAGACCAAAATCGACCACACTATTCTTTGGCCCAAGTCCGATCGGCAAAGCCTTCGTTTATTGCAACACTATTCTCAGGTTTGCAAGTAGCCTCGGGGGAACCTAGTCTAATAATGATGATCATCAATCAGTCAACCTATATAGGAATCCACCTCAAACCAAGAGTCCTCAACTTACACCTATAAATACTATATGTTTGTGTAATCATTGCAAACGGAAGTTGGTAGCAAAAATATCAATAACTCTTCTTTTTGTGTTCAATTTTAGTTGATTCGTTGAATTGCCTTAAAATTTATACACAACAAGTTGGATGATAAACCAAATATACTCTCAGACTATCATGAACCATGTATGAACTTCTACTCCTTAACTTTTACTAGATCTGGCAATTTGAGCCCAGCTTGATGGGCCAGCCTTAATGTGAATCTTTAGAAGAAAAAGAAAAGAAGAAACAAAGACGTAAAGCTAAGAGATTTTCCATGTGGCTTTATATAGGTTGACATGCTTTGATCTATTTTAGATGTAAACTGTTAGCAAAGCTAAAATTGAAGACTGTGACAATCGTGCAACACTTTATCATGGGAATGGAAAATTGTAATGCTGAATACACATCGTTAATTGTAATGTATATTAATTTATTGAGACTGAGCAACACTTTCATTTTTTTTCTTTTTTTTTAAAGGGTCATATTAATCTTAAGAATATTGGTTAAAAAACTTTCTCTATAATAACTTTTTGCATTTAATTCCTTAACCTTTAGCATTTATCTTTTAAAAAATATCAAATTTGCAAACAAAAAGAATACTATATTTGATAAATATAAATTCGTTATCCGTTTTTCATATTATTGGATCTTGTAACAACAACAAAAATTATTGGATTTTGAATCACGTTTAAACATTTTTTTGTTTATTTTTAATTAAAGCTAAGTTTGCCCACTAGCATGTTATAGTGTTGGACTATTTTTTTATAACGACATAGTGTTAGACTAGGTTTCATAATTGATAGTCCGAAGATATATATCTTTTAATTTAACATTTTTGAAAAGAAAAATGCAAAATTAACTGTCAATTAAAATATTAACAAATAAAATTTTAATTTTATAATTTATTATATATGTACATATAATTTCAATTATTGGATTTTTTTTCGATACACAATTATTGGATTTTTAAAAAAGTTATTTTAGCCTCTTTTTTTTTTTTAACAACCTACAGAACTTACAAGTTACAAGATCAGTCGAGTCGAAGTCATATTACTGTCAAGTGCAGTGGTGAACTTGAAGTTCCCTCAGTCAATACCTCGGGACAGTATAGATATGTTTTAATTAAGCTTTTAAATTTCAACGTGGTTGACACACAAGTAATTGTAAGAATTTAGAGTTAACTCTCATCCTCTCGGGATGGAAATATTTCATTTCAGCGGAACAATATATATATATATATACTCAGGTCATGATCATGAGACTCGTGACTAGATTCATGATAATGTTGGCTATCTACCAAAAATGGTTTCAAGAGTTAATTACATCGACTATTTAGCATCTGTCTCTGGATCAGAAATAACCTTTGGGATTTAATTTTCTATCAACTACACTATCGGCTACGCAGAATTGTAAATAAATATTGATAAAAGTGTCCAAAATTAGGAAGAAGTGGGTCCAAATATTTTGGCTGTGACACCCTACACTCCACGTGCTAACGAAGTTAGTTATTGGTATGGTGAGTTTCAGTACCCGATGTTAATATTGTTATATTGAATTATTACATCAAATTAATTGAGTAGAGGGAGCAGGTTTCAAACAGGATTAACAATTTATTTGAGTGGTTTATTGTGCCTGTACTTTTTTTGTCCCTAATTTTTAGGGTATGATTCCCTTGTTTACAATATCAGTTGGAATTTTAATTGTTGAGTGCAATTGAGCTGAGCGTTAGGTAGTTTTTCAGGTTTTTGCAGCACCCTGGTCGAGTTGTCGAGGCTGTATTGGATGAGTTAGTTCAAATTTTAAAATACTTTTTCTAATTGGTTGGTGGAGTCAGAAACTTGGAATTGGTTTTCCGTTTCCGCCAACTTCTTGTAGCATCCTTTCATTTGTACTACTTAGGGTACCTCATAATTGAAGGTAGAGTACCGTAATTTACCTGGGGTAGAAATTTGTCGACTCACCTGAATTATCCTTTTTTGTTATTGTACGCATAGATGATTGATGAACATCATTAATGCATTCATAATCACGGTGGTTATCTACCAAAAATGTCTTCAACAATTAATTATAGCGACCACAAGAGCTAACCTTTATTTTTGGTCTTAAGGTTTGGAGTTCAGTGTTATATGTCAACATGTCAATATCACGCTAATATTTGTCTTAGATGATCATGTCTGTCGGTATCAGTATCACGTTAGCTGTTGTGTTAGCATATTAACACCACATTATCTTTTTTTATAAGCAAAATTCATAGAAACAGAGTACAAAAAGTATTAATACGAGTACGAGGATTTTGCAGGGTCATATAAAAAAGAAATAAAGATACAAGTGGGTTAATACACTAGATTGAAAAAAGAAGAATATCAAATATTATTCTTTTAACGTTAAACTAAATCTAAGATATATACGACTTTCATCAAATCCAAAAACTCCGATGAAATTGAAAGAAGCACCTTGACATTGGAATACAACTCATATTCTAAGTAGAGCAGATCACTGTCTGTGTACCAAAAATATCACTAACAAAACTTAATTTTTTCCTTATCAAGAGCGAGTTAAACGGGATATAATGATAAAATATGTTATTAGGTAAAATCACAGAATAACCAAGTTATATGAAAACTATATACCAAATTTAATTTATCACAGGACAAAATAGAAATAGCACATATCAGTAACACGCTACTTCATAAAAATTCTTCAAAAAATGGTCAAAATGAGGAGAAAATGGGTAAGGTTCCAAGTAGAAATAGGAGAAGGAATAGACTCAGTCACATATGAATTTAATTTGGTTCAGCTCACATTACCTTTAATTTCATCTCTCAAAAGAGTAGACGAAGTTTACCACATGGACATTAATGAAACAAAATGTGGTAGAAGAAAAAGGACACATGATAATACTGACTGAGATCTGATTTTTGAATGATCTGGTACACATTCTAATAAAGCAACATTTGGCCACCTGCAGTAAGAAATGTCAGAAACAACTACCGTCTAGAATTGGATAGAGGAGGCATAACTATCTTCTTTTTTTTTTGTTGGTTAATGGAGATATCACTGTCTGGCCTAGTTTATCTCGTGCTAACTTTCTTAACCACCAAACAAAAAAAATGTTAACTTTCTTAAACCACCAGAGTCATTCTAGTGGAGTTTGGGGTCGCTTAACATGGAATCTTAATTTTATTGTTTTTCCTTCCTTGATAAACACACGCTATATGCTTTCTAGCAGTATGTGATTCAGCGGAGATACAAACACGCCTTAAGGATTTCGGGTGCAAGAGACTTCTGGACTTGAAAATGTACGTATGTAGGAAGATGACTTACTTTAGGAGATCAAACCCAAACTTTTGATTAGGAAAGTAATGTATTAGATAAAAAAAAAAAATACAGAACTGCTTTTAATTTACATATCACTACCGGAAAAGAGACGTTTTTGCTGATTAAAAAAAAGAGAGGGAAATTTTGTGCTTTACTATATAATTTCTTTTTAAAGAGGTTAATGGAAAATTAGTGATGCAACTATTTTGAAATAAGACTTAATTTATATATAGTTAGTGGGGTAGTTTGTTTTTATATGAAATTAAAACGTAATAGAGTATAGCTTATAATGTCAGTTAAAAGGTAAAATAGTCCAAACAAAATATGTAGAAGTGGATATCACTTTATTTATTTTAGAGTGACACCAACTTTATAGTAATCATTTTTTCTTGGAAAGATTTAAATCATCTATTAGTATTTGGTTTGCTCGAGAGGAGAATTCAATTTAAAAGATTAATCCAATAGGTGAAAGAGTATCAATTTAAAAGAATATCACATTAAATAGTTCATTTTATTTAATATGAGATTTCGTGACAAAAAAAAAAGAAAAGGAGGAGAGGTTATGATTCAACTCTTTTTACTAACAAAAACTAATAAATTAACTACTAAAATTTGTTATAAAAAATTGTGTACTTCCAACAAATGTTTACTTATGTTTATGGATATATGAAAATTCTTTTACATGTGATTTTTATTATCCGTACTAATTAAATAAGATATCAAAGAATTTATAATATTCAAATATCATATTCAATTAATTAAGTTAAATTCTCATTTTCTTTCCGTTTGTACATGTTTTTTATTGTGAAAAAAAGTTGAAAAAGAGAAAAGGAGGTTTTAATTCCTAGAATAAAAAATTCCATCGGATTTGTTACATTAGATTAAATTAAACTGTGTATAGGATAAAAAGTTGAATTTTTTCAGTGATGATGATAATTAGACATTTAAAACAATATTTTAAACGAATCGATTCAACTACTTAATGTTGCCGATGTTTCTATGGATAGCCAACTAATTAATAAACTGAGATGCTACTTGTTATCCGATCGCTTGGTCACTATTCTACTTGTAATAACAGTATCTCTTAGTTTAATTTCGTACTGATTAGGGATCTTATTAAAGGGATTGTCACTTTTTCTCTTACAAGTGTAAATATGTTCATTAATGAAAATTGATCAAGTTGCAAATCCTCCTTCGTTATTATTACAGCATTTATAAATAAAGTTCCAATTAAACCTTCCTTTGCAACTTAAAATTTAATGTTCATTATTCTCATGTTTCCTAAAACGATTTTTGAATGTAAGAATTAGTAACCCAAAATAAAAAGTAGAACTTAATTAAATCTGATTTTGATAAATAAATAAAAAACCTTAAATATGATTTTAATTGAAAATACAAATTTAAGTAGAATCGATCATACCATATACGTACCAAGGGTTAAGAGTGGTTGGGACCATGACTCTTCTGGATACTTACCTTTTTAATGCTATAGAATTATTTTTATCTGATCCTTAAAAACGTAAAACTTTGTACGAGAATGGAATTTAATTTCTTTCAAGTAAAATGTTTGATAGAGAACTCATATGTTATTTTATCCCCAGAGAGGAAAAAGAAAAATAAATATAAGTATAAAAGAATTTATGATATAATAAGAAAAAAGAAGAAAAAAATAAGAAGTGTTAATCAAGGATTTATAAGGACAAGTTGTTTATGGATCATTATTTTTCTTTTTAATTATAATTAATGTGATTATATAAGATTTATCTAAGATCTCTCCATCTAAATCGCCCTCTCAAATTAAGCTTGATTTAGGGGGGAATTTCGGCCATAGCTAAATTGATACCTAAAGTATTTTTACCCTAATTAAAACACGACTTATATTTGGACACCTGTAAATTTTAATTATCTAATTGATATTTTTATTTTATTTTTTATTTTTTTTCTTCCTATCAAATCATATCATTTACTCTTTTTATTTTTTTATTTCTCTCTCAAGGTTTTTTTTCTTAAGGTGTTACGTACATAATACATGAGGGTCTATATATATTTATTTTAATTAAAATTATGACTTTTTTTTAACACGGAATATTAGATAAGGACAAGCTCATCCCCATTCCCCGTACAGAGTCACGAAAGACCATAAATTTCAATGAAAATTTAATTGTGTGGCTGAATTTTACAAGCTTACCAAAAAGCAAAAGCTGTCTTAGAATTTAACTCAAGCCTGATTTTGTAGGAGCAAAAAGTCGATCTAATAAGCCAACCTCCTTGTGGTGTGGTAAGTAAAAAGGAATACTTGTAAAATTGAAAATGTTTTAAGACAAACTCGCGTTTATTTATACAACAAATTCTTCCGACATTTTTTTTATAAATTATTTTTATTACATCGTCATTTTATCTTATATTTTTCACTCTTCCTTTTCTGTTTCTCTTATTGATAAAAATGTATATACCAATTTATACTTTTAGGTAATTTTGATTTTATTTTTTAAGACTTAAAAAGCAAAAGAAATTACAGACCTCGGATCGGACTTCGAAGGATGCAACGTGGGCTCTGGAATCTGGATCTAGAGCACAAGAGATATTACAAACCTCGGAAGAGACAATCGTAGGTTTTGTATTTGTTACTGTCCGTAAATGAGATTTACATACGTCGCCCGTACATGTTACTGGAATAAATTGCTAACAGGTAAGATCTATACCCTATAAAAAATACCTTTTTTTTATCAAAATAAATTAGTAAAAGGAGGATGCCACTTTCAGTGTTATAAAATAAGGCATTATTGACCTAAAAGAAATCAGTATTTTTTATTTGACTGAATAAAAAGTATATACAGAGAGAAAGATTAAGTTTTAGAAATAAATATATATTTTTTTATTTCTTCCTTTATTTTAAAAAAGACTCTCAAAGAAAAAAATAGAAAATATAAATATAATAAGTGATATAATTCCTCATTAAAAATATCGGTATAAATTTTTACAGATTTCAAAATTAAGGGTATATATGTTTAGATAAAATCGATTCAAAATATTTCCAAGAAAATAAAATAAGAAAAAAAAAGGAAGAAAGTTAATGCATACATTGAAAATCCTCTTTTAAAAAAATAATATAAGAGAACTTTTAGAAGATTAGGTCACAAAAGAGTCTTGTAAAAAGAAAAAGAAAATTTTATAACAGTATCATATATATATATATATATATATATATATATATATATATATGTATGTATGTATATATTCAGGGTGAAGCATATATATGTGTATGTGTTAAAAATTGTAATATTACTAGTACTATTTGGGTTTGTAATTTTCAGGTGTGTAAATATGATCATCGATCCATGTAAAATGCAATAAAGTCCATGCAAAAGCAAACGAAATAAATAGGGGTGCTGGTGAGGGGGAGGCAGAAACAGTATGGTATCCGAAATTGTCAACCAATCCATGTTCGTTTTCTCCCATGTTATCGCTTCTATCTTTCTCCTTTTGCTTTGAACCTCTACCTCTACGTGTATGAAGCTCTCTCATTCTGTTCATGGCGTCCAAGTCCAACAACAAAACTCCACCCGACCCAATGATCTCCTCCGGCCACACCCTCATTCCGGCGATTCGTCGTCGCCGGAAACATCGAAATCCAGGCATTGCCGTCGCCTTTCGCCTCAAGGGGGCACACAAGAAGCACTCTGCAAGTAACAACAACAGTTCCCCTGTGAATTTCGGGGAAGGTTTTCAGAAAAGTGAGGAGGCTTCGGCGAGGAAGCTCGCAGCAGGGTTGTGGCAGTGGCGGTTTATGAACGGTACTGTTTTTCGATATGCACCATCGTTGCCTCCGTCCAAGTCTCAGGTATAACTGTCAATGTGCAACTCTTTTTCATTTCCTCTTATATATCTTCGTTTTAATTTGAGTACAATTTTCTTTGTTAATTTGGTTCGGTAGTAGTAGTAAAGCCTAAAATGGCAAACCCCAAACGTAACTAATTTGGAAACTATAAACCTTGGCATTTAATTAGCGAAATTGTATTTATGATACTTTACTAAAAGAAGTTAGAAAAGATATATCCAGCCTTGTGACTTTTATGCTGCTTTTTAGAAAGAATACTATGTAAGACAGAATTTTCTAATGAGTGTTATTAATACACCATTATTAAATATATATTTTTTCTTCTAACACTTAATAAAAATATTATTAAAAAGTCTTTGCTCACATTTAAAAAATGTTAAATTATAAATAAATATTATTAATATATTTTTATAATATTTATTAAATGTAACATATAATTTATGTTGTTAAAACCTTTTTATGATATTTTTAGACTTTAATAACATAGATTACATATAGCATTTAATAAAATGTCACAAGAAAACTTAATAATATGAGTTATACACAATATTTAAAAAATATTATAAAAACATATTAATAATATTTATTTATAATTTTGTGATATTTTTTGAATGTAAGTTTTTAGTAACATTTTTATTAAGTGTGAAATAAAAAATATTTTTAAAGATCATATTTGTAGTAATACGCTTTTCTAACACATTATTTACTAAAATTATAAAATCATGAAACATAAAATAAGAAATAAAACCTGTACTGGTACTAGAAAGTATATTTAAAAGATTATGGTAGAGAGAGAGAGTTATTAATATTTCTCAGTTTATAATTATTGTTTATATATAAAGTGAAAATCTTCGTTTTTTAATTCTGATCAATATTTTCATGGTTGCATTTTGATATATATATTTATATGTCGAAGAAAAAAAAACAAAAGTTTAATAAGAATCGGCATATATATATGTATATATATATGATTTTTCTTATTGTCTTCCAACTTCAGTTATTAAATTGGTTTAAACTTTTGTTTTGTATTTTTTAGCGTCGGCTTCTTGTTTTGGTTTGTGATATTTTTTGTTTTTACAATTTATGAAAGACCGATTTCTCTTGATCCATCTCATGATATATGCTAATTTCCAAATTCCAACTTAGTTAATTTATTTTGTGTGTTATAACAGCCGTATCTCATGTTTGGATCTACATATGGGATTCATGTTTTCACATCAAAATGATCAAATCATGTATAAGACCCAGTTGCAACTCTTACTTCTGAGTTGACGCACTATACTGTGCCAAAAGTAAAGTGAATCCAAACGCGCTGGCGCTAGTGGAAAAATAAGTGTATTGTCTTCTTCAGACACATATGCATGAAATTGTTGTGAACCCTCATCCAGCCTTTTAAATTAACAAACAATTATCATCAAGGAGGGTTCTTGTATATCTTCTGCATTGGGCACGTATGTATAATTTTTTTCGGCCAAAAAAATATAAAATAGATAAGATGTACTCCAACCCATTTATGGAACATCTAATACCTGTCACTCAGATTTATATATACATAAGTTCTGCCTACTCTATAAGCACTTCATACCTTGATCACTCAAAAAGGGCCAAGATATAAATTAAATTTAATCAAGTGGTCAAGCACATATTAACTGTTAATTTGCTACTTCATTTCTATAGATAATATCATTTTTATGCCACCATAAAGACCAAACAGCAGCAAACCACCATGCTTTAGTACTTTCCTTTCCACAACATTGCAAGAAGTGTTTCCTAGGATCTCTGGGCAGCACCACTTGAATCCCAACCCACCAACAATATTCCTTGGGCATGTATAGATGATTCAGCATTTCAGCTTATATATTTTTTTCCTACTCAGTATCTCATCAGATTTGGTATTCTATTTTTATTTTTTTTACCTTTTGATGTGGTGAAACTTATTATAAATTTTTTTATATATGTCTTTCATTCTTATCAATAAAAAAATCTTAAAATACTAATTTGGGAGGTTTATTGATTTTCTCTCTCGCTTTCCCCGTTTTCATTTTCTCATGTCATCCTCGCGAATGCTTGCTAACGGGAATGTAAAGATCACGTTGCCTCATCGTCACAATAGTAAAGATCAGCAAATGAAGCCAATAACCATCTTGCGTTCAGGAAATGGACTTCGCTCTGAGGTATGAGTTACATATATGCTTATGATTATTTTACATGGATCAGCTATTTGAGACTGGAAAGCCGTTTTAGACTTTTAGTCACCTTAGATTATGTATTCGCCTCTATTATCTATTCATATAGAGTGTATTTAAGCTTTTAGGGGTGATGAAGTCTAACGGAGTCAAATTCGACATGTGAATGTAAGCTTTGACATCTGGGGAAAAGTTCTAACTATTTCTATTATACTCCAGTTAATTTATGAAACAAAAACAATCGTATTAATTTGAACAATTGGTCCATGCATGACTGTTATAAAAAAAATGTTTTTTTATCCCTTAAAGTATCATGATATTTTTAAAAATTCGTTCCTATTTAAATTCTATTTTTTTACGTTTTCAAAAAGTTATAAAAATAAAGTATATTTTTAAAATAAATTTTGTCGTACCCTCAGAAAATTAAGAGTACCTACTGTTTTTTTACTAATAGTTGAATGAATTTAATATAATTATCTTTTCCCTTCCCCTCTTTTTTAATGCATCTAAATTTATTCAACTATTCACCCGAAAAATAATTGTACACCAATATCATTAGATTTCTTTGATATTAATTATTGAAAATCTCTATTTCTAATGAGTCCTGAATGGTGTTTGAGGCAAAAACATGGTGACTGTTTCGTATATCATTCGTCTATTACTTTTCGTACTAAAAAGTATTATATTAAATTAAAATTTATTAAGTTAACCAAAAGACGGAATGAAGCTTAAATATACATGATATATATGTTCCTCCTCCTGAAAAAAAAAAATCAGATCCAACAATCCAATCTATATTCTAGGTAGTGATTTACTTTCTTTTTTTTCTCAGCTTGAATCTTCGACGCCATGTCTCAAATATTGTTCAAAGGAAGAGGCAACAAAATGGAACCCTGCCCTTAATAATGAAGCATTCAACAAGTTTACTATGCTTTATTCCATGAAGCATCTTGAAAAAAAACAAATTGTAGGTGACTGTTACTTTGGTGTCACTAATTTGCTAGAACTCTTACGAGCTCAGAGGTCCATCAATGAACTCAAGGCCACACAGAAATCCTCTAGGAAAAGAGGGGAACAATTTTTGCAGAATCTTGAAGACAAAAAGGTCCTCCGGAAGTGTAGAGAATGCCACAAGATTGAAACAACGTTTGATAACATAAAGGACAAGTTGGCAAGGGAAAAAAGAAGTAGAGAAAGGATGGAGTTATTCAATACCAAATTGGTACACGAATTGGCTAAAACCAAGACTTCTGCAAAGCAGTACATGACTAACTACAAGAAAGAAAAGAGAGAAAGAAAAGTGATAGAGGAAGTGTGTAATGAATTAGCCATGAAAGTAAGGGAAGACACGGCTAAGCTTGAGATGTTGCTAAGAGATTCCGTGAAAATTTGCAAGGTGGTGGAAGAAGAGAGGGAGATGATGGAAATGACTGAGCTATGGCGCGAAGAACGCATGCAAATGAAGCTAGCCGATGCACAGTTTGTACTTGAAGATAAATACAATCAGATGGTCCAGTTGATTGCTTTTCTCCAAGTGTTCTTGAGATCAAGGGGTGCCGAACTAGACACCACTGAACTAGAGGACGTAGAGTTGATCAAACAGGCAGTTGAATCAGTAAATATTAAACGCATTGTGGAGCTTTCATATGATTTCTCAAAGTCATCTGATGATGCAGTTTCCACTTCTGAAGAGCTAAGAAAAGAAAACACAGAAGAGGAGTTGAATAAAAGCCCTATATTGCATCACAACAGTCCCTCCAGTGATTATTATATTGAATTAGAACTAAATAATAATGGTTATCTTGAGGATCAGAAGTTTAATTCAATGCCACAAAGAGGAGACACAGACACCTATTCTGTTAATGTTAACCAAGACAAGGATATGTTATTAGGTAGTGAAGCAGAATGTAGTGAAAAGGCATGTTTGGAACCTTTGAAGAGTAGTAAAGTTTGTCTTACCTCTAAACAGCTAATAAGGTCATGCCCCAATGGTGGAAGAACGATTTCTTCTACAAAATCTTCACAGGATAGAAGGCTAGGTGATGATGGTTGGCACAAACAAAAGGAGTGTAACCAAAGACTTCCAACAAGCTCAGTTCAATGTCAAAGTTCTGTTGAAGGTAGCTTCAAACACACGGAAGAGCAAGACAAGACCCACCTAAAGATAAAACAACTAAAACTCAAGCTTTAAATTTTAAAAAAATATTTGTTATTAGTTTTTATAAAATAAAAATGTCTCATGTATGGACAAGAAATTCATCTATGTTGACAAAAAAAATACCTACTACTATATAACTATTACATTATAAAGTGAAGAGGCCCTGGAACAAGGAATCTCTACGTACAATGACATGAACCCATCACACACTATCCGTGGGATGAGAGGGTGCACAAAATGGCCCGAGGTATTCCAAAATCCAATTTCAAAGTCACCCTTTTGGAAAGGAGTGAAAAGCCAAAAATAAATCGGTTATGCTTAAGTCGAAGACTTAATAATTAGGCCCTGTACGTTTATTTAATGTTTGAGTTTTCACATGTTCTTAGTTTATTAGCTGGTTTCATATCTAAATCGATATTTTCTTAAAGAATGATAATGCTTTCGTTTACTATGTATTAGCATTTGAATTATTTTTTTTGGTTAGATTGAATTTTTTTTTATGTAAAATATGGCTTATCATTCCATAACAGAAGCAGAATCCATTACATCTTGTGCTACTATGAGTTACAACTGATATGGAACTTCATCCAGCTAGTAATTTTCATTAGCAATAAAAGATAAAGAAACCAACTCATGTGCTACCCGATTACCTTCCCTTCTAGTAAAGGTGAACAAAAATATATTACAATTGTCAAAGCCTAACTTGTAAATCCAAAAGTAATCAATCAACACCAAGTATAATATTGACTGCGCAAACATGCTGTCAGCCAGTAACTTCACACATAACGCACGTTATTTGTAATTTTTTGTATTGCAATGTGAAACCAAACAGGTCCACCAATTCATACGTGACAGGTCCACCAAAGTTGGTGTCATCTTTCAATCACTCAAATCCTCAAAGTTAGGTGAGATCTTTGAATTGGGTGTGAAGGGTGCTGCTTACCCAAAAACGGAAGACCATTTCGGATGAGGATCGTTTCTCAACAAAATTTTATTTCATATGAATAGAAGCAAAACTTATTGTACATATCAAAGTTTTTAAGCTATTGGACTTAAATGGCACGATGTGCAGCTATAATAATCTGCCAGGATCTTTATCCCCTTTTTAATAAGTTATTAATTAATTAATTAAGGCAGTGTTTGATAACTTTTTTTTCTAAGGAGAAGCTTGGCCAAATAATTTTATACAAATTTCTTTAAAAAAAGCTTACAAAATGAAAAAAAAAAACTCTAATTACTAAGCTTGTACATATTTTGTTATTAACTTCTTTACTAAGGACCATCTTCAAATTAGAATTGTCAAATAAGTTAACCCTAACCCATTAAGATATGACCCATGTGGATACATATAAAATGGCCAATAGGGCCAATAAGTTCACCCAACTATCAAGGCATGATAGAGTCAACTATGGAAAAAAATGCTTTGAAATTTTTTAATTTAACGAAAAGCACTTTTACAACAAAAAATATTTCCCTTTTTTCATCATGGAAAAGACCCTTTCGGAGTTTTGTCTTTGGAATGACAGTGCGATTATTTAAAAGTCAAATAAAATTAAGAGGTATATTGTATCCTCATAAAAAAATATTACCATGAAGAAATTATTAAACAAAAAAAAATATTTATTGTTTTAAAATATAAAACATGCATTTAATATTTACCGTTCGAAAGAAATATGAAAATTAGTAAAAAAATATTTTAAGAAGAGTTAAAATTAAATATTCTAAAACTAATTTAAAATAATAATAGTAAGTATTTTTTTTTCTTGCTGAATTAATAATACTAGTAAGTAGTGTAACACCTTCTTTAGTTTTAAATACATTAATTTTATTTTATCAGTAAGTATATTTTATTAAAAATGCAATTTATTAGTGATATTTATAAATTTTTTTGAAATAATTGTAAGAGTATAAAGTTTCCATAATGCTAAATCATTAAACAAAATTTTAAAATAGTGTGTCCGAAATTAACTGAGGTTTTTTCTACATGCTGGCACAACGACAGTGTAGTAGCTAGTAAGTACGAAAGCGGCGGATCGGTATATTCAAGTCCTTTTATATGCCCTTTTCAAACCTACTTCTCCGCTATTTGACACACACCAAACACATTTCTAGATTCACGCTTCTACCACTACACTACTTCCCTTCACTCTCTCTCTCTCTCTCTGCAACCAAATGGCACCTTCTACCACCGTACCTAACGGTACCCTCCCCTCCGGTTCCGTCACCGGACGCTTAGCCTCTGTCTACAGTGAGGTCCAAAAGACGCGCGTGGACCACGCGCTCCCTCTCCCCTCTGTCCTCAAGCATCCCTTCACCATTCTCCACGGTCCTCCAAGCTCCGCCGCCGGAAATCCAGGTCAGTCTCCCTCACTCATTGTCGATCCGTTGACTCTCCGTCACTCTCCGTAACCCGCTTCGTGCGCGCGTGGTGCAGACGAGATCGCGAAGCTGTTTCCGCATTTGTTCGGACAACCTTCCGCTGCATTGGCGCGTAGCGATGCGGCGCAGACGCAGAAGAAGCTGAAGATTGGCGTGGTTTTGTCCGGTGGCCAGGCTCCCGGAGGCCACAATGTCATTTCTGGAATCTTCGGTAACGCTCGTTTTCGAATCCGATTGCTTTTCTTTCTTCGTCTTCTTCTTCTTCTTCTTCTTTTGAGATTTAACTTTTTTTCTTCGATCGTCTTAGATTACCTGCAAGAGCGCGCACCAGGAAGCACGTTGTATGGTTTCAAAGGTGGACCTGCGGGCATTATGAAGTGCAAATACGTTGAGCTCACCTCTGAATATATTTATCCTTATAGAAATCAGGTTTGTTTTCTTTTCTCTCTTTTACGAGTTTTTGGAACGTTGTTTTGTTGAATTTTGGTATTGTGTGATTTTTATCGTTTGCTAGGTTTCACATCTTCTATGTGTTTGTTGAACTAACTTTGGCTTTTTTTTTTTAGAATGATATTATTATTATTCTTTTAATCGTTTTTATATCGCGATTTGTGATGCTGCGTAAGCGTGATTCGTTTGAAGTTTGATATTATCGTAAATGTTGATTTTCCACGAATTCACACTGCTGGCACCTTGGAATCGTCTGATGAAGATCGGACGACTCAGATTTTGTGTTGGTAAATCAACCATAAAACACATTTGAAATCTAAGCCATCTATCTTCATCCAACGGTCACAAATGTCAATGCATGCAAAATTGACTGCACCCAATTTAGTTTTGTCTGGAATAAGTGATGTGATAGAGACTCATAGAGAGAAAAAATGAGGGTGTAGAAACTGTCTCCATAATTTGTTGTAAGAGAAACATTACTGATTTTGTTAAATTATAATCAATGATCATTAGATTTTGACATCTTTTAATAACCATTTCTGCTGGCAGGGTGGCTTTGACATGATTTGCAGTGGGAGGGACAAGATTGAAACTCCAGAGCAGGTGAGTTTTGTGAGGCTACATGTTTACTATACGATTAATTAATTTGAGCACTTGTGTATCTTCTTTCAAGTCTAAAGACTAATTCAGTGTACTTGCATGGTATAGTTTAAGCAAGCGGAAGAAACAGCTAAGAAGCTAGACTTGGATGGGCTCGTTGTTATTGGTGGTGATGACTCAAACACCAATGCGTGCCTTCTTGCTGAGAATTTCAGGTTTGTCTTAGCTGAATTTTATTTCTGGTGTAATCTATGTCTTAGGAAGCTTTTGATATTGAAATCATGTTTTCATGTTGGTTTTTAATTTACATTCAAGGACATTTCCATTTATGAATATGCATAGTGATCCTGTTTGTTCAATGCTTTAATATGGATTCATGCAGGAGCAAAAATTTAAAAACAAGTGTAATTGGATGCCCTAAAACCATTGATGGTGATTTGAAATGTAAAGAAGTTCCCACAAGTTTTGGGTTTGATACAGCTTGCAAGGTGAATGAAGATATTTACTCGGTCTTCATTATTCATTTTGTAATTTTATATTGTTCTGATCCCTACATTTTTAAATTCTACAAATATATAATTATTCTTAAGAAAAATATTTAGTTCAATTTTATGTGTGCCAGGGGGAGAATCATGTGTATAATTAGCATGCTTTTGACTGCACCAGATGCATTGCAGCTTTTCCAGCAATACATTCAACATTTCATTGAATATTCTTAAATTTACTTTCTCTAGCCATTATCTGTTGCTTGATTTTCTTTCTTTTTATTTTGGGAAGGGGCCATATGTTGTGACTTTTTCTACCACTCTACTTTTGCTTGGTTTATAAGTGATTGCAATTTGCAATAGTATTATGATCTTTTAATTTGTTTTTCCTAGAAATACTTTTAAATATTAATTTAGTTTTGCATATTTTCTATACCCTTTTAGTTTTAGATACATGGTGCATGATTACATGACTTGATTGTTTTCCTATGTTTATGTTAATGTAATGCAGATATATTCTGAAATGATTGGAAATGTTATGATAGATGCCCGATCAACTGGAAAATATTACCATTGTAAGTACATAAATTTGAGAAACTCTTCAGATCTATATAGCAATTAAAGACTGAAGACCAATGCTTAATGGACCACCTTGGACATTGATTGCTGTTACTATTCTCTACTTTATTGCTTCTCTCTTCTTACAACATGAACTGCTTCACTTTTTAAACATTTTGCACTTTAAAACCACTGCTATCATCCATTCTTATTGTATCATCTAGATAGTAGATACCAAACTCATTTTCCACTCCAGTACCTAAATGATGCATATGATATCTCCTTTTATATCATATTACTCATAACATTTGTCATTCTCTTCACCACTTATATTAAACTTAAGCCAAACTGCCAAAGCTTTGACAAGAAAGATGGTTATTTGTATTGTTATTGTCACCCCTTTGTTTGTAAGATGTCTCACATTTTACTTTTGAGAGAGAAATGACTAGTGTGTTCATTATCCTTGCCTTATGTCAATAGTTCTGTTAAGTGATTTTTCTATTTCTGACTTCTGATTCTCTTGAATTATATTAAAACCCTTGATTTTGTGCTGTTGAAGAGTTTATTTAATTTCATGGTATTTTCTTATCAAATCATTGACAGTTACATGAATGTCAACAAAGCCATCAAAATCATTGAGATTCTTTATTTAGCACCTAAATGAAATGTGATGTTCCTAAAAAAATTGATGCTTCAATTTATATGCTAGACATTAGTCACCATGCTTTCACCAGCCTATAGGCTATAGCTCTCTCTCTCTCTCTCTCTCTCTCTCTCTCTCTATATATATATATATATATATATATATATATATCCGTCTATCGTATGATTGTGTGTGCTTTCATTATTGCTCTGTTGGATTTCAAACAATAAGACATGAGATCATCTGTCTGCAGTTGTGCGGCTTATGGGGCGGGCGGCTTCACACATTACGCTGGAATGTGCTTTACAAACTCATCCAAACATTACTATTATTGGAGAAGAGGTTCCTCACTTCCTCATATATTTGTTCAATTTATCTAGTGTTTGTACATGCTTGGGGTAGATGAATTAAAAAAAAAATGCTTCCGTGTTAATATCATGATTAAAGTTTGCTTTTATAAAAAATTGATTTAAACCCATAAATACACTTTTCAGGTTGCTGCAAAGAAGCTGACATTGAAAAATGTCACTGACTATATCGTAGACGTTGTTTGTAAAAGAGCTGAAATTAATTACAACTATGGTGTCATTCTTATCCCTGAAGGTCTAATTGATTTCATACCTGAGGTATCTATCACTTTGCACAGTTTTCACAATTTTTTTACTTGCATTTCCCTTTATGCACTTGGAATTATATTTTAGTGCTGTTCATGTACAACCAGTATGAATACACTTCTGATGATACTCATTTGTACTTGGTATTGTGCTATATGCAGGTCCAGCATCTTATTGCAGAACTAAATGAAATTCTTGCCCATGATACTGTGGATGAGGGTGGGTTATGGAAGAAGAAACTCACTGATCAATCATTGAAGCTTTTTGACTTTTTACCTCAAGCAATTCAAGAACAATTGATGCTTGAAAGAGATCCACATGGAAATGTTCAGGTGCCTAATGTTGTTATTGTGCTATCTTGCTGGGTTGATTTGGCTCCTCTATCCAATTTAAATCGGCACCTATGTTAATCTTGCCTGTATTCCCATTTAGGTTGCCAAGATAGAAACAGAGAAAATGCTTATTCAAATGGTTGAAACTGAGTTGGAGAAGAGAAAGCAAGAAGGCAAATACAAAGGCGAATTTAAAGGGCAATCCCACTTCTTCGGGTATTTTATCTAATTTTGATATTATTATTGAATAGTAAATTCTAATACATATTGCTGTGAATCAAAAAAACTTTCCAGGGACAATTTTTATTCTCCTTTACTTGGATTAAAGTTTCTCTCGATCATACATGTTATGTGTGATCTTTCAAATGAGTTTATATGTTAGAGTTTGTAGTTACTGACTCATTTAAAATATGCAGTTATGAAGGGAGATGTGGCTTGCCTACTAATTTTGATGCTACTTATTGCTATGCTCTGGGTTATGGTGCTGGAGCCCTCCTTCATAGTGGGAAGACTGGACTAATATCATCAGTTTGTGCTTCTCTACATGCCTTAATCTTTTGATATCTACTTAAATATCTCCTAGATTGGTATTGATAATTGATTGTACTTTGAAATTGTGTTTGTTTTGTAATATTGAAGTCACCAACCTAGTTCTTTAATTTGCTTTGACATTTTGATCAGGTTGGGAATTTATGTGCTCCAGTAAAAGAATGGACTGTTGGTGGAACTGCACTCACCTCAATGATGGATGTGGAGAGGAGGCATGGTACACACTTTGATCTTTGGGACCGTGTGCTTTACCCCAGTGACTATTTTCTGAATTAGTGTTCATGCGATACTCTATTGTGTTGCTGTAGTATTTTGATAGGCCAAAACCTGACTTCAGCAGTTATAATTCTGTTTTAGGAAGTTATTAGACAGTTATTTTATATTAATTTCAGATTAGGCAGCTATCAGTTATTATGTGACAGTTAATAGTAATATATAAGTTATGTTACAGACTTGTAAATGGGAATTAAGGCTATGTTCAGCATTTCAACTAGCTTCTAGTTTTTTTTTATTTGTTGAAAAACTTGTTTAACTGGAGCACATAAATTCCCAACCTGAGGTGAGTTTTTTTTAATTCGGTAAACAAGTTTTTTTTAATAACTTCTAACGTTTTTTGAAATTTTATTTGAATTAACGTTTTTTAAAATGCTAACTTGTAACTTTTTTTATTTTCTTCCACTTTTATCCTCAATATATTTATTCATTTTTCTTGTTACTTTTTTTTAAAATAAATTATGATTTTATTATTTTTGTCATTTTACATTTTTCAATTACTTCAATAGTTAGTTTTGCTGAACATAGCCTAAATTGTCAGATTATTATTCCGTGTTTTTACTAAATCTGGCCTAAAAATCAGATTATTTCTATATTTATTCATAATTCAGTGTAATTTTTTTCTTGAGTCCAACATAATTAAAACAAACTGAATCTTATGCTAGAAATATTTTCTCCTGCATATCTTTGGACTCAATATTGCCCTTGTTTTTGTTCTGACAACCCTGGTTATTATATAAATCATGAAAAGTCTGTACATGTTGCATTTATGTGAATGCTTTGTCCATAGTTTTGTTTACAAATGTGCAATTTCTTTGTAGGTAAATTCAAGCCCGTGATCAAGAAAGCAATGGTGGAGCTTGAAGGTAAACATATATATTCATGAAAACCTCATTGTTTTGGGCTCCATAGTCCACTAACGTAGCAAGTGAACTACACTTTTTACCCATATTGAGCCACAAAAATGAAATGAAAGGGAGGGTAAAATATTTTATTTGATAACTTCAGATGTGGTACAAAAGACTAACTTCTGTTATTTCTTTTCTCTCATCACCATGATATACTGTGTCACGCAGACATTAGTGTCTGGATATTAGACTGTCCATTATTTAAAATATAGATTTCTTACAATATTGAATACTATACCAATTGCATTTTTAAACTTCTAATATCAACTCCAGTTATCTTGGATACTGAATATATTTAATGTGGATCATTCAGGGGCACCCTTCAAAAAGTTTGCCTCCTTGCGTGATGAATGGGCCCTGAAGAATTGCTACATCAGTCCAGGTATTTTATATATAGACTATTATTTCACCTATGTTTCCGCTGCCTTCACTGAAGCCTTGAACTGGAGTCATTGGAGTTATTTGCACTATGATCTAAGTTTGTTGATCAAGATAATGTTTTTCGTTGTGTAGGTCCAATTCAATTCTCTGGCCCAGGATCTGAAGTAATTAATCACACTCTACTCTTGGAGCTTGAAGCACAAGCTTAGGCATAATATGAGGTCCTTGTTTTGACGGTGGCAATTCATATTGTTTTTTGGGATCTTTCAATATATATTTGATCTGTTACTGTCTAGTGTTTGAGTTTACTTGTGAAATTAATCAGTTAATGATTCTTGAGTTGGTTGATGAGTATGAATTGGTCAACTCAAAAGTTGCATACAACATCGGCAATTTATTTTCATGACAATCATTCCGATTTTGCCTATTATACAAGTAACTAAAAGCTTTATCCCAATGAGGTCAGTTACATTGGATAGCTACGTAGATTGCATTAATGCAATTGAGTTTGAATAAAGACCAAAATTTCAAGAATACTATTTACTATGAGATCTCTTGATAATTTCTTCCGAAGTTCTTAACAATCATGCAATTTATTCTTTTAACTAGTGCTTTAAGTGATTTTCTTTGCCGGTGTTCAAATCACTTTGATCAATTTTCTGTAATCAAATATTGTCTCATTCCTCTAGAACTCTTGGGCCAATTAAGAGTTTTGAGATCCTGATAGAGGAATTTCAAGTTGAGCAGTCCACCAAAGATAGATGAACAGTCTAGTGAGTAATGAGCCAGCCACCAAAGGTAGATGAACGGTCTTGTCACCAAAGGTAGATGAACGGTCTTGTCAGTAACGAGTTAGAACACTTGTAATTTACGCATTGTTTCAGTTTTTTATTGACTTAAATATAAGGGGCAAATACTAGGGTAGGAATAAGAGAAAAGCTAACATGGTGGAACATCAAAATTTCGACACTATTGCCTCCAAGTAGATGACGTTTTAAGTATTTGAATCGGTGATACATGATAAATGTGTTTCAGTTTATTGATTTTTTCTCCTTACTTTTTGTAGTCATGTTAACGGGATAGGGTTGAAACTTTATTAAGGGGTACCCACCATTACATGATAGGATCAAAACCATATGTCTCGCGAATCTAAATCCTCTCAAGTCTCTCCCACCAAGACCAAAGCAATTACATGTAAGTCCGCTATACCAAAGTTTGAACCAATTTTCTAAGCTTGTGAATAACATGTGTCTCCTTAATTGGTCTTTGCTCACTCTTTCCATGCTTGATGATTAACCATAGAGAATCTCGGTAAAGAAAATAAGTATTTTGCAAAATGTTAAAATCAAACCTAGTCTAATGTTTGATTAAAAAAATATGTATAGTCTGGTGATTGCCTACCGGTGCCATAGTCTGTTGGCATGATAATTAAATTTAATCATGTGAATGTTTATATGATTTTGACTCAACTTTAACGGCAGGAGAAATTTGTAAGAGGCAGTTTTTATTTTTAACTTAATTATAGGGGATAAACTCTTTCTCTAAATATTCATTTAACTTGATTATATATTTTAAGATTCGAACTCAATTAAGCTAAAAATAATGTGTCAATTATATATTCACACAAAAGAGTCACATTTTAAGATGTAATTGACTGGTATGTAATCATAATACACTCGTTTTTTATAATATAATAAAAATAAATTTAAATTATTATTAAATAATTTAAATCATAATAATAATTATTAATAATGAATTAAAACCATACATAGTTATTCTTTCCATTTCTAGGTCTTAAAAACCAGACTTGCACTCTGCAATAACAAGGGAGAGGATTTTTTTTTCTTTTGCTTATCTGGATAGTATAAAATAATTCATCATTGGAAGCAATGATTAACATTTGTTGAGGACTCTAAGTGCATGTAGTATTTCCCTCTCAACATATTTATTTCATATCATAGGTCATGATTCAAATCCTAGAAACTGTTACCGTTCATGTCAATCAGTGTTGGTATAACAAGGGAGAAGATGCATAAGAGAAATAATAATTTGAAAATTAATCTTTTTTTTTACAGACTACATGAATTTTCATTAGAAGTAATTTTGTTCGAATTGGATAAGGCAGCATAAAGTTGTCTCTCTTCATATTTAACACAACTAAATTCGATTACTCAAGTGATTAAACAAGTAGACCATTTTGTATCCTTACATACTTACACTCATCACAGAAAAATCTTGAACAAATCGTGCTCCTATCTTTTGATTTTTATATTGTATGGTTGTTAAAAAAAAATCAGAAATTGTGTCTGCTATAAATTCTGAACGTAAATGCTCGACTAAAATCTACATATATAAAACATTCATCTTGATAATTGGAGATAAGCCCAAGTGGCATACTATAGAAGGTTACGTGAAAGATATATATTAAGGTGGTTGGAATCATAAGATTCAACGAATTATATGATTACATTATCAAACATTGGTTTCTACTTTTTGGGGTGACTACACAATACAGCTAGTAAGACGTTGACGATCAAACCTGGTGGGCTTAAGGGGAAGGATTTTTTGTTGCTGGCTGTGTCTGTGACAAATCAATTGACGCTTTATGAATTTGGTTCGTAGTAAATATTTAAATGTACATGAAAAAACATCACTCGCTTTCTTTCCTCTCACACATATTCATCCATGCAGATACAGCCACGGAGAATACTGATTCAATACCATGACTAGGTAACCATGTCTAATTAACTTAAACAAATTGAAAGGTTTCGTGAATTGTGACTCATAAATGTGTATTGGACTTTATTGAACCATGCACATGACTTATTTTATGTCTCACCAACATGGGGTAGGGTTGGGTCCATAACACTATAAGCTTTTTTGGGTATGGTATTTTTATTTGTCTCGGTAATCTTGTTCGAAATGGGTAGAATCATTGTGGGCAATAAAAATTTTTCTCTCCGAGTATTTAATACAGTTGCATACATACTCAAAACGCGAACTCAAAACCTCTAGAAGCTGAAATAACTCATACACCAGTTGTTGATACACACTTACGGTGGTGGGGATATGGTATATGACTATATGTTATGTCCTATGTATGATGACTAATTGAGGTGATTTGGAAGGTAATAAAATGAGCACAAGCATTCAATTCTTATTGATGTTTTCTGTTTCGATTATTGTTATCTTTCTTTTCCTTTTGCACCAAATTTGTATCTTGAGTGATGTGTTTGCATTGACTGAGTTACTCTAGCTTTGAATGTGTGAAACTGAAAAGGACGGGTTTTTTCTCTCCAA
Source organism: Glycine soja (assembly GCF_004193775.1). Lineage (NCBI taxonomy): Eukaryota > Viridiplantae > Streptophyta > Magnoliopsida > Fabales > Fabaceae > Glycine > Glycine soja. The sequence goes on along the minus strand of NC_041010.1, from coordinate 574,726 downwards.
GACACAGCATGCCATGGTTTATCTTTTGGTCTTGAGGAGTGCTTCTATATGCATGCAAACCTTGTTGTTTCACATGCCATGCTTACTTATTTGTGCTTTTTGGACTGTTCCACTTACCACGTTATGGGACATCCTCGTCTGACAACTGTGATAATCCATCCCTCTCTCTCCCCCCCCCCCCCCTCGGGAGAACTTTTGATGTTCCTATCACATCAAAAAGTTTTGCATCATTGTGCATAAAAAACCAAATTTCGAAGTAAATGAGAAAGGATAGATCGATGCAAGTTTTACTGGTTTTTGTTTTGAAGTTTGGTGGTTCTTGACTTGTAAGTTGTATCTATTGATGCTTTTTGTTTTGGACTGATTATGTATCTTTGTGTTATGGCAGACTCAAATCATTTGACCTTCTTTTAAATAATCAGTTTACAATTTCTAGTATTTATTCCTATAATAGATGTTTTGATGATGGTTTTAAGAATCCAAAACAGAGGTAACAAAAAACCTTAAATCAAATCCAATTACATTAACAAGGGGCCAAAAAACCTATCATATAAACAAAGCTAATTAGTAATTACAATACAAAATTTATCCTATTACAAAGAGCTTTTTATCGAAGAACGTCATGTCTTCAATAATTGCTTCAATTATTTTTCTTGCTGTAAATTTATCCTATTGAGAAAGTTAACCCTCGGTATAATGTTGTCAAATTTCAGATAGATTAGAGCCTTAGACTTTAATGATGTTATTGATAACAGTTAAATATGAGTTATTTTTTATAATAAAAATATATTGAAAATATCTTTAAAAATATTTATTTAGCAGTTATTTTTTGCTTAAATGATAAGAATTTGATATTTTTCTTATTTATGACTTACAGATATAAAAAAGAGGAATTAAAAGCGAAAAAGATCTAGAAAATATAAAAAAAATATGAATAAGAAAGATTTTTTGTATCAGACTAAGTCCACTCCAACAACTATAAAAAGAGAGTGAAGGGGAGAAAACACACCACCTCGAAGACTCAGAACTCCCTCATGAATATATGTTAAGCTTGGGTGTCTTTAATAGGGGACATCTTTCTTTTTCCATCACTTCTCTTCCATCATTTTCTAAACCCATTTTCAAGTTTTCAAGTGTAAGGCCCCTTATGGTTATGAGAAGTTAAACCCTTAATAGAAAACAATAAATGTTTTGCATGCATCTATTTTAGGAATTAATCGCTTGCGAGAGGGTAATTTCTAATAGAACTAAAAGGAAAGGATATCTTAATAAAATCATTACTAAATATAGAGTGATTGCATTATACCCATGCATCAAAGCAAACATTTAGAATTAGAACTTTATGCATTTTATCTATTGAGTTTTTGCAAAGACATTTGGGAGAAAGATAGATAAGATAGACTTGTCATCGTGATACATCAAGGGCAAGTATTCTAATAGATGTGGGTAGGAAAAAAATTCACCAAATTGATAAGAAAAATCTAAAATAATCCATCTTAGGCAAATAAGGCAGACTAGGTCCAACATTATCAAATCCTGAATTTATCTTTCTTTATTTTTATCTTAATTTCTTTTTTTTTCTTATCTTTTACTTATCTTATCTTTTTTTATCTTTATCTTTATCATCTTTTAATTTAAATCTTTTCTCTTTTCTATCTTCTATTTTTATCTTTTCTTTCAAATCTTTATCTTATCTTTTATCTTTCTTTATTTATTATTTTATTTCCTTATCTCTTACTTCTAAATTAGGTTTACATCAATTTAAATACAAAACAAACTCTTGAGGATTCGATATTTGAACTTTCGAGTACTTTAATACTTGTGACAAATTAGTACACTTGCCAACGAGTTAATTAATCGACAATAAATATTATTTTAAATTGATTTTTGTTGTGTAAGTATGTTATTAAAGACTATATAAAAAAATATGTTAGTGAAGATTAAGCTCTCATTAATTTACAATGGGTTAAGACCTTAATATTACCTAGGGTCAAATCCTCAGTAGCTCTTCATGAATGCAAAACATAGAAAGGACGAGGGAAAAGTTATAGTGTGTCAAGTCTTTGGTAATTCATTGAATTACAGTAGGTTATACTCTTGGTAATTAATAGCAGGCTTAGCCATCTGTAATTTGTTTAAATACAGTGGACTAGACCCTTGGTAACTTACAATGGACCATGCTTTGGGTAAATTACCGAGATCTAAGTTCTTGCAATTCTTTTTGTGGACTTCTAGACACACAAAAAGGTAGGATTGATTACATTAGGCTTAGCCCTTGGTAATTTCTTAAAATCATAGTTTGTTAAGCCCTCAATAATTTACAAAGAGGCAAACTCTTGGTAATTCCTTTAGTTTACTTCTAGAATGAGAAAATTACAGTGGACTAAGACCTTGTTGGAAAACTTAGGGAGATAATTAAAAAAAAATACTTGTATAATTTTCAACAATGAATCATAAGTCAATCACACAAATAAATTTTACTTTAGTTTAAAATTTTAAAGAACTAGATTTATATAAATCTTTTTAACTTATATATTATCAACTTGTTCATTTCTATTTAATATAAGATTTCACATTCACGCTTAATTATTGTGCGTTACATCAGTAATTTACGGTGAGCTAAGCCTTCAATAAATTACCATGAGTCAAGTCCTTCGTAATTCTTTTAGTGTGCTTAGCTCTTGATAATTCGTTTGAAAGCAATACATGTATTTCTGTTGTTATTTCATTTTGGAATCTTAAGGTTTTGGAATGTGAATTCTCCTTTTCTTTTTGCTTATTTTTGAATAATTAGTGTCTTGATCTTCTTTTGATATTACCAAGAGCTTTTTCGTAGTCATCGACGATATTTACCGATAAAGTTGTAACCATCAGTAATCCTTTGCATACTTGCATGGTAATAATTTAGAATAGCATTTGGCTAGCTTTTGCCCATTACTGAAGAATTTTGGCCTTTTCCAATGGTGAATTTTAGTGTTACATCTCAAATCAAACCCAAGGTCTGTTACATAAGCAAACTCAATTACATTTTCATTGCAACAACAAATAACAAACCAATTACAATCCATGTGCTGTCATCAATAGAAGAAGAAAAAAAATACAACCCATTTCTTTTGTGGTTTTCAAGCAACGATTGTTGAATTTATGGTCATCATTCCTCCTATGAATCTTTCCCAAGAAATTGTTTACCTCTAATTTTGTCTCTTTATCCTTCCTCTTAAGGGTAGCTTCAAATTCTTTTTACTTTCCTTCAATTTAGCAACATCAATATTTTCATTTTGATGAATCTCAACAAGACCAGATCTTCATATTGCATTCTACTTGGAGAAAGGATAAAGTACGTAGAACACTAGAACTGAATCTCACACAACAGTTACTTCTCACTCTTGATTCCATATATAACTTGAAGGATCTCCCATTTTCTCTTCAAAAATCAAAAGCTTTAACATCATAAATGCTGGATGAATCAGTCATCCCTTGCATATGTCTTTAGCCTTTGTCACCCACAAAGTGCAAAATGGAGCGAATGAATGATGTTCATGGTTATTGTTATGTTTGACAATTCGTTTTTTTTAAACTATAATGTTAAAATAAATAAATATGACGGTACTTTAAAAAAATGTTAAAATACAAGTATGCTAACAACTCTGCACATGTTGATTCAGACTCTCAGCAGTAATATTATGCTTAAATTAAAATAGATTTTTTTCTAATAAAAATATATTGAACAAATAATTGCAGAAAGAGACCACAAGGTTAGATTGGTTTTAGAACAACTTATAGCAACATCCACTGAGATGATTTTATGTAATTATACAAGTATTTTTTATTTTTTTAGTTATTATTTTCACATCTCCCGCAAGTGGTGCTAGTGTAAAGTTTTAGGGATGTTAATTTGAAGGATGATAGCGTAATAATTTTAAACAATCAAGAAGTGTTAATATAAAACTTTTAAACTTAAAGAGAGAATTAGCGTAGGAAAATATATAAAAAAAATATTATTATATGTAATTACATAAGACCTAGAGAATGTTATTGTAATTTCCTCTTATTTGATGAAGATGATTAACGTAGATAAAAGAGAAAAGGCCGAAAAGCTTCAGAAGGCAACTGCCACACGAGGGGCACGATCTAAGGAAAAAGGGTTTACGTACATTACCGAAACTTCTTGGAAACACACCGTGAGAGTGGTGGATTATTTTGGTTCAACAACTAGAGAGCCGAAAGTTTAGATTAACCTAATTGGCTCATTAAGTCATTACAAATATATATGCCTTTACAACTCACTCAAAAAGTTTAGGATTATCCTAATCACTTGCAAGATCCATGGTGTTAAGTGATCAATTTTTGAAAGTTTTCCCCTGTTCTCTAACTCCCCAATGTGTACCTAATTGAGTGGAGGGAGGGAGACAAAGGAAAGAGATTAGAACTTCAGTTCTACACAATTGCACATAAAATCTATCTAAAATAATTAAATTAAGATTGGGGCACTTAAGTACTGAACCCTCTTGGTAAACAAGGACCAGCAATAATCATCTAAAGTGTTAGTGACAAACTGACAGGTTGCCTGGAATTGACAATTCAAATTATTTTTTCTTCTTATTTATGTTGTTCAGTTATAATATTTTATGAAAATAAAATCTTAAAGATTTGTTTACTTTGTATCAGGAGCTAAATTCCAATGTCCTTTGTCTTTTCTCATGTCTGGAGTAGGTGTAATCAAGACTAATATGATTATATGTAATGTTTGCACCCCAAACGGAAAAGGAACACTAAGATATAACGTAATTAATACATTATCTTTATCTTTCTACCATGGTTCTCTTCAAAATAAAATTTTTAGTAAAGAATTGTTAATTTTCAAAATTATCTACAAGCTAAGCACACATGTACCTATATACTTGAAATTTAATTTTGATTTTAAATTAATCTTCTTAACTTATCCCATTTTTTAATGAGTTTTTTTTTCCTGCTCAATACAGAGCTTGATTTTTCTTTTAAAAAGAAATTTCGTACATGTTTAGTTTAGGGAAATAGTTTATTTTCATCTTTACTTTTAAATACAAATATAAAGGTTTGTATATAAAATAGTAAAATCAATAAGTTTTATTTACTATTTCCTATACAAATCTTTGAAAATAAAAAATAAGATAATATTTTTTTATTGAAAATGAAAATAAGAAGCATAAAAATAAAATATTTTCCCAAAATAAGATGCAAAATTATATTCTATTTATGTTCAGTCAAAAAAATTATATTTTTATTTATGTAGTTATTTTTTAAATTAATATATATATATATAAAATTTAAAAATTATAGTTGATGAACCAAAATAATAAACCTAAATCATTGTTTTAGTTGCCAGTTTCCTCCCATGATTATTTTGTAAAATTTGCAAATCTTATTCAAAAGAAATTTCTCTACATCTTGAGAAGACAATCAACATTCAAAACAAAACATAGTTAGACACTAAATATAAATCATTCTCTTGATGCTAATTTACATTGTGATTATGAAAGACTAATCACTTCCACTAGCCTAATTTACGTTGATTTTATTCTTTAACTTTATTCAATAAAGTTTTTTAATATAATGACATCTATGAAGATGTGATGAATCATATGTTATAGCCTTATCAAGCTAGTGACGTAATATTCTTAAAATAAGTAAGAATATTTCACAAAATTGAAACAAACAGCCAAGTGTTTGAAAATTGCAATGAGCATTCCGTCGAGATTAAATAAGCCGCCGAGAAACTGACAAATCACATCTAATCGACAAAGAATGCCACAATCATCTACGGTTTTATTACAATATTCAAAAGACTTTTACTTATAAAATATTCGTGAAAACTAAAATACTAGTAAATTTTTTTGTTTTAATATAGTTTTTACTTCAATTATAATTTCACTTTACTTTAATTTTCTTTTTGGGTAAGCAAAATTTTGTTAAATAGCTTAAGGTGAGCACAAAATATTCCCACACAAATTACCTTTCTTAAATTAAATGAAGCTTTTTTATTGTTTTTTTATTAAAAATATTAAAAAATTGCAAACATTAAAAGTTACTAGAAAACTATGACAATGAATGAGACACTTCATTAATGATAAAAATCAAAAAACGTTTTTTCCTGAAAATAAAAAATGAGAAAAATAAAATGTAGAGAATTTATGGATGGATTGGAGAAGAGAACTTTGGAGTATGGAGTATGGAGTATGGACATGTGGCTAAGTTTTAGCAACAGCTAGAATTTAACAATTACTCAGAATTCTCACTTCTCAGGCTACAGAGACATTTAAAATGTTGATCACAAAAAAACACTACGTTTGAACTTTGAAGTGGGCCAGATTCATTGATGAAATATTGTTTGCTTTTGCCCCCACATGCCTCTATCATTTTGCCTCCAAACAAACGCCATTAACAAACCTCAACTCCGTTCTTTTCAAAGTTTTCGTGTCTCGTGTGATTCTCTTAAATAGACTTTTATTTTACATTCAAAATTTACCTGATATTGTATCTAGTTTTTAGTAATTTTTCTAATAAATAGAAGTACCGGTAGTACTGAATAAGTAAAGTTTTAGAAAAATAATTAATGGGCGACTAAATAAACATGAAACTTAGTACATATCATGACGATCCTTTTTCAGGAATTCACATTTAGGACCCCACAGATTCCACAATAGTCTGCAGCCACCTGTACGTTAAGTCCTTTGATTGGGCCCCACCGCATTTGTAACGGATGCTGTTAAAACGGGCTTCTTCTTCGGCCCGTTTATCCTTGGGCTCCTCTAACCATTTACGCCCATTACATAAGAACGGTAATTCCAATTTCTAATGCATTCCTTTTGACTTTGAGAATCGAGAGTCAGTACTTGTGGACATTTTCAAAAAAATATCTTACAATAAAATAAAGTAAAATATCACCAAAAAAGTTAAAATACTTCAAATTTAAGTTTAAGTTATGAAGAAAATATAACATTTAAGTTTGACTCATTTATATGACCATTAAATTTTATTTATTTATTTATTTAAACGAGTAAAATTTTAAATTTAGAGCTTGTTTTTGTTAATATTTAATATAAATTTTTTTTATAAAATTGTTAATCATGAAAATTGTGTTTGTTTTCGTTAACAATGATAGATATATTTTAGGAAGGGAACAATTCTTCCTTTGAAAGCCTTTTATCCTCCTGATATATCCTTAGTCATGGGTTTATGTGTTAAATTTTTATGTTTAGTTCAATTCAAAATATATGATTGCAAGTACAATCATACAAATTATGGATACGTATTAAGCAAGAGAAGATGTTGTCGAAAGAAAAAAGTAATATAAAAATGAGAAATGGATGAGAAGAACATGTGAAATAAAGATAAATGAAAGTAAATAAAGTTATTTGATGAAAATAGTAAAATGTTGGGATTGAAATAGTGGTTGAAAATATTGTCTTAACCTGTCAATCCGTAAATGTCGCGTACCTATGAGCATCGGATGGACTTGAGAGGATATGAGGGTATCCAAACCATATGATAGAAGGGTATTACATGTTTCAATCTTTATTACAACATACAAGTTACATATTTATAGATTATAAATTATAAATATCCCTACCCGCTACAAATTTTCATTAAATCTTTACCATCGATGATTTTAGTTTTCGATCTTTATCATAAATAATTTTATTTTCAATCTTCACCTTTGATGGCTTTGATCTTCGTCTTTCAATAAACATCCAAATATCAATTTTCAATACAATCAAAAAATTGCAATGTTAACAAGAATATAAGATAAAATAAGAAAATAAATAGTAAATTATTTTTAAATATAAACATTTAAGTGATTATATTATTTTAACATAAAGTTGTAATTTAATGAACACATTTCTTTTCTTATATAAACTTAGCATTTTATTATTATTATTATTATTATTATTATTATTATACCCAAAAACAAATTATTTGTGTGTTTTAATAGGTTATAAATCTTAAACTTCATTTATTTAATCCAGTCCAAAATCAAGTAAACTTGTTTTATTATTAAAGCAAAGAAGTTTAATTGAACATTTAATAAGCCAAAGAATTCATAAGTATCTTAATTTATGCTTATTGTATAAGACACCTTAACCTGTCACATTTTTTGTGATTATATTAGAAAAAGACTTCTAAGCACATCTTTATGATATATCACAAATTGTTTCGTGACCACTCATGAACTGCCTGATTTTTTCGCAAGATTTTTTCTCATTTCAAATATGTTCTCTCCTTATTGCTTTAAATTTTTGTTAACTTAAACGTTTGAACCTCCACACAGGTGTTCAAATTTCATATCAACTTCTCCATCACTTATTGAGTCGCGACTTAGTGATCAAATTTATTTCTTATTGGATCATTTGTTTTCAGTTTTACTGGTGAATAAATTTATATTTCAAATAAGTGAAGTGCATTAATAATTCATTACTATTGAAAAGTATTAATAGTAACATTCTTAAAAAAGTGGTAACTAAAGAAAACTCATAAATAATTATATTATACTAATGTTTTGAACCAAACCCAAATTAAAAATATTTGAATTCAAAATATCTAATGACATTTAAATAATAGCTCTTCAAGGTATAAATTTTGAATTACGTGTTCATATTTTTTTCTGGTAGGGTAAGGGGAATTTAATTAGCAAGTAGTTAATGATTAAAATGTGATAAAGACATCTATAAAAAGAGGTAATGACGAGGGACTTGAACGGACGATGAAGCTGAAAAAGCTTGATTGCTTGTGATTAAGATGGAAAATGGAAATGAAGCTTTTAGCAGAGCATCATGTGTAATAATAGAGGTAAAGTCAGCACTCACAAATTCGGGAGTCTCCTTTCCAATTTTCCATTGTACCATGATATATGATATGATGATCTGACATGTTTATATACATCACGAGGCTTGCAATTCATTGTGTGATTCGACTCTCCCCGTCCTCTATTTTTCTTCCAAAATAATCCATTCATTAAAATTGCAAAAATACAACCAATAAATTATCAATTTTCCTTGTACCGAAGAAAAATACATATTCATATTCCTATCATTATATGTCTCATGATACAAAGGTAACGCAACAAATATATTTGTGCCCACAAACCCATAAAAAACAAATGTATTTGAATTTCGAGATGTCACCTTGAAAGAGTATATTCTCTAATGCTCCTACGAGTTTCTAAATTATGTAATAAGTTGGCTTAATGTACCCCCCATGGCCTCTTTCGGTTAGACAAAAGACAATTGTGTTTCACACTTAGTCTCTTTAGGCTACTTGTGTACTTAAGGTTGTGAGATTGTGTATCCCTTTGTTCTTCTCAGTTGAAATCTCCTCATTGCATATAAGTTTGGTGTCCGACTAACAACCTAGATTTGTCACATTAGTACTCCTCTTTCACACACGCCTCTTAAACCTTGGTCACCAAACTACATAAACCGTTTCACAAAATGTTTATGTGGATCTTGAAATCTCCATTACATTATAATAAAATAGGTCTATCCAAAAATATCAGATTGGTCAGTTATGACATATTCTTATGTATACTTTATTACTTGACCTAAAAAGACATATTATACTCCATACTTAAATATATTTGGCCTAGGTTTTGTTCCTATCAAGTACAATATAATTACATCAACAAATACTATATAATACTAAAAGATATTTTGAAATTTGTACGCATTAATCGTGACTAGATTCGGTCACAATTAGATCAAGAAAGTAAAATAATTTTGTTAAGGTAATTGCATGACTAAAATAATTTCACTTTCTAAAATTCGGTCTCATTAATGAAAAGTATAATTTGATCATTCATCTTCAAACTAAGTTATACTTTTTAATGCAAAAATTGAGTATATTATCAGTGTTCAGGAATCTAGCTTTAGGAATAATTTATTCTGTTTCTAAAAGATTTTTGGATACATGTTTAAATGCATTTTATACGTTTACTTTTTTAAAGTAAGATTTCGCATGCATTAAAGTATTGTGAATATAATTAATTATGAAAAAAATAGGATCAAATGTGTGAATATTTTTTTATCCGTAAAAATTGAAGAAAAAAAAGATTTACAATAACTAAAACACCTTCCATTATCAATTTAGTTAGACCTTAGATAATATGTAAACATGATTATATTAAAATGGAATATATTATCACTGTTCGGGAATCAAACTTGAGGAACAATTTATTCGGTTTCTATAAGACTTTTAGATACATGTTCAAATACATTCATTCCTTTAGTGTCTTCTTAAGTGACATTTTGCATTTAAGTATTGTAAATATAATTATATAAGAAAAAATAGGTTGTAAATATAATTATATAAGAAAAATAGGTGATGGGACAGTTTTATCTCCTTAAGTGGATTTATTCAATTAAAAAAGTATTTGAGATTTAATATAACCTTTAAATACAGAGAGTTTGACAAATACTTTTTTCTTATATAGAGTTTCTCGAAAACCAATCATATAAATTCCTTTGTTTGAACATTTCCCAGGAATAAAAATGAACTTTTTTTAACCCACGGCCGTGTATAACATCAACTGATAACTAATTATTTCAAATCATTGAATCCTAATTTATCTATCTTAAAATTGTATTTCCAAATCGATCGTGTATCGAGTAATTAAAAGGATAGATTTTGTAGAATGGCTTATAAAAAAAATAGATTTTGTAGAATGAATCAAATATGCCACTTTTATTTTTTACAACTTGATATTTTAATCCTGTAAAAAAACGATATTTTAATATTTGTCTATGCAAAGTATACAATAAAATCATAATGATCCAAAAAAAAGTCATAACTCTCTTTTTCTCTTTAATTGTAGATATCTCTTAATCGATAACTTAATATTATATAAAGACTAGTTATCTATCTCTTTCTCTCTCTATATATATATGTGTATTTTCAAGTTTCCTTTTTGTACCCATTTCTTTACCTTCTTCCTTCTCAATCAAACTGAGATTTTGACTGATAAAAAAAATAAAATCAAATTGAGGTTTAATAAGCTTTTTTTGTTCGATTTAATAAGTTTTTACAACCATATCAATAGATTTTAACAACCGAATAAAATCATAAAGCTTTATCGTGGTAGAGATTGTAATGAAAGGAAATAGTTAACCAATAATTTTATCATAATTCAACCACATTTAATCATTTGTTATTTATTCTTGACTGGTTGTTATCAATGAGTTAGTGCTGAAAATATACTATTATCTTACGCAATGATATGCGTCAACCTTTGTGGATCACACCAAATTAATGTTTTTCAAGGGGTGGCCATAGCCGATGGAAATGTTACGGAGCTAGCCATCAACGTTAACGTCTTCGTAAATTATTCCACCAAGAAATATACATACTCTATACTCTGGAGCAGGAGCGGGGGAAATAACATAATGCATTCACTATTTAGTATACATAAAATCCTCAATATGCTTTAGTAAGTTACTCTTATTAATGGCTTAAGAGGTAAGTTCAACATTTTTTTAAAATAAAATTACTTAACTTCTTTATAGACCTCCGTGGAAATATTTTTACAAACTTTAATTCTTTATATTGGTTATAAATTTAATCTTTAGTTTGGATCATCATTATGTTTAAAAATTGGTCCTCGTATTACAAAAAACTTGTGCTTATCCTAATCATGAGTTAAAATGATTAGGATAAAGATCATAAAAGTGATTAGCCCCAACCGGTCACAGAGAACATTATAGTAATGATCCGATAAAAAATCATCCTACCTATAAAGAAACAACATTATAATGTGAGGCAAATTTTTTTACCCCCTTAAGATACACATCATAAATATTCTTATGCCTTAGACATTAGAGTTTTTTTGCATGTATACCAACATTGTCTAAACTGACGGATTACACAGAAGAAAAAGTATTGAATCGATTATTGGTATAGTCCCAAAAAACTCGAAGTCCAGATAGTTCGATAAGAATACTTTCTAAAGATAATTTATAATTTTTTATTGGTAACAATCAAACACTATATCATAAGATTTATAATAATTCACACATTCTATTCAATCAATCGTGTTAAATCTCCTTACCTTCTAAAAATATATTTAATAATAATTAAACTTAGGTCTTAATTCCCTTACAAATTAATTTTGTGTTCAATCATAAAGAAAAAATTCAAACTTGTGTTATCAATTAAACAATATCCATTGAGTGTAAAATCAATCAATTGTTATATGTTGAATATAATCGTGTATTTCATTCCTAGTACAGTAAACAATGGTAATTAATTTAGAATGAGAAGATAAACCGCATTAGGGAAGATGGCATGTGCACACCCCCACACACATATCCACCATTGTCTATTGTTTTCCTTGGTGATTGGCGAAGAAAGGCAGATAATAAAGGTGCATAAGGAGGTGATTATCTATACACATGGTTTCCCCTCCAACAAACTCCACAAATTATCTTTTTGCCAAACACCAAATTGTATGGCACATGGTCCTTCCACCTCAATGGACCCCCTCCCTTAAAATCTATGGTATCCCTTTTCCATCCCATATTCATTCCTCTTTCTTTCTTTCTTTTAATGCCTTCAGTTGGGTCCTTTTCTCTCCACGCTCTCACATCTAACAAAGAACCTTCTCTCACCCACCGCTACAAAACGCCATAAAAACCACACACAACACCCTTCTTCTAACTTCAATTCCACAAAACACAAAAACTCTCACCCATGATGGAACCACCAAATATAACTAATTGCTGCAATTCACCCGAATTTGAGTTCTGGATGCTCCGAAACCCTTCTTTCCCTCAACCGAATCTTCTCTCCGCCGACGAACTCTTCGTCGACGGCGTCCTCCTCCCTCTCCATCTCCTCCCTAACAAACCAGACCCTCCCCAAGCCTCCAACTTTATAACTCCGATCCAAGAACCCGACCCGGAACCCGAACCCGAACATTCGCCGAGCATAACCGAATCTACCTCCACCACCGCGCTCTCATCCTCGAAGCGGTGGAAGGACATTTTCAAAAAGAGTGATAAGAAAAACGCAGAGAACAACAACGAAGAAAAAGAGAAAGTGAAGAAGAAAGAGAGAAAAAGTGGAAGCGGAAGCGGAGCGAGTTCCGCCGAATTGAACATCAACATATGGCCCTTCTCGCGAAGCAGGTCCGCGGGAAATGCGGGGACCCGACCCAAACTGTTCGCCGGAGCTCCGGTGACCCGGAAGGTGAACAGCGCGCCGTGTTCCCGGAGCAACTCCGCCGGCGAGTCAAAGTCCAGAAAGTGGCCCAGCAGTCCGGGCCGCGCCGGAGTCCACGTGGGCCGGAGCAGCCCGGTCTGGCAGGTTCGCCGGAAGAACTCCAACGAGCCTCCTCAGAAGCCCAAAACTCGCCGGAGCAAAGTTGCTGCCGGCGGAGGAACCGCCAGGGTTTTGAATCTGAACGTTCCCATGTGCATTGGCTACAGACACCACTTGAGCTGCAGAAGCGACGAGAACAGCGCCGTCGGAGTTAGCGGCAGCGCCGCCGCCGTCATCAACTGTAACAGTAATAACAATAATACTAATAATAATAACAGTGGCGGCAATGATGGAGGAAGTGGGGGCAATATTTTTAACCTGCGCAACCTCTTCACCAAAAAATGCGCAGTAACTTCTCACTAGTGTTACTTTTTTTAACTTCTTGTATAATTATTCTTAACTTTTTTTTTGTTGTTGGAGGGTTTAGATTTTTGTATACGGAAAGCTACAGTTTCACTTTTTATTTTGTGACTTTGTATGTAACCAAAAAGGTATCTCTTTCTGACTTACAGAGATTAGGACTTGAAACTAGATTCGTTCATGTCATAGCTCGTAAATGGTATCTTTTTCTTTTTTTCCTTTGTGCTCCTCCTCGTGTAATCTGAACTGCTTTATCAGAATGTATTTATTGTTTAATATTATATTATTATTTAAGTTCGGTTCGGACTTTCCATGTGGAACTTTTTGCTGTTCTTAATTTCTCCTTTGCTTTTTTTATGTAATGTTTTAGTGCATCATGAGAACAGAATAAAAATTTATGATGAATAGCAACCGAGGTGTATGGTGTGTGTTAAAATGCCGACGATGATTTGATGAAAGAGGAAAGTTAATTTTGAAAAATGTAATTTCAAATTTATTTAAAATTCGAATTTTGTAGGTTAATTGGATCGCAAGGAAAGTGAGGTGTTTGTTGAGAAAGAGTTTTTTAATAATAGTTCTGTTGAGACATCAGAGAGCTTTTACTAAAGGGCATAGTTATTGATTGTTGAAAGAAATGAATGCTCTTTACAGTTGTGTCAGCAACTACTTCTGTTTCTTTGCTGTCATACTACATGGTATGGCATAAGTGGGATAGTTGCGCATTTAGTTGCCTTTCACATCGTTGCTGAAACAGTACCTTAAAAAAAACATTTTTATTTTATAATCAAGAAGTATTTTAAATTTTTATTTAATGTCTAAGTAATTCTTTTTTTTCCTCATTTGGGACTTGGGAGAAAAATACTACTACCTCCAACCAGGACTTCTTAAACCCAATATTAAACCTTTGTTATTGATTAAGAGATACAAGTGGTTTATATCAACTACTTTCATTAAGGAAAAAAAAAGATATTATTGTTGCTAAAACAAATTAAACCTGGTATTCAAGTTCAAGAAGGGTAGTTTTATGAAAAGGCTTCCTGTGAAAAAATAATTACATGGGATTAACCGTGAGAAATAACTCATTTTAGATTAAAGTGATTTTACAAAATTGATTATAATAAAAATGATTTAAAATAATGTGATTCTTTTCGGATAATAAATAATAGAAAAATACTTTTTAATAAAAAAAATTGCTTAATACTTTGAATTAAACTTAATTTTAAATGTGTAATTACTGCAATGAGTTTCAATATCCAGAACACTTCTTGTTTATTATAATATTGGATTGGATTTTTTATTTCTTTTAGAAATATACTACTATTTGTTTTTGCAGTTGTATAATACGACATTTTTTTCACTTGCCCTCTCTTTCCTCCTTAACCGCATAAAATGAGAATCCTAGGATACTAATGGTTCTAATTTCATTTTCAGCTTCTGAATGCGAAAGAAGTATTATTGAGTTTTTTTGGTTTATATAATATTGGATTGGATATTGTATTTCTTTTTTCGATAAGTGGATATTTTATTTCTTTTAGTAACATATATGTCTTTTTTTATATATATAAACATAACATATATGTCTTTGTAATAGGACAACATGTTTTATATTTTACTATTTGTTTGTTCCTCACTGTCATCCTTAACCGCATAAATTTTTGAGATCCCAACGTGCTAGTTGCAATTTTACTCTCAACTTACGAAAGCGAATGCTAATTAGTTTGAAAATTGTTATGTTATCTCTCATTGTTTGTTACTTCTTTGCGTGCCCAAAAGATGGTGAACACACACCGGTACCTTGTGGTGTATTGGAAATAAATTGGTTTTTTAATGACATTTCTTTGTGGTTCAATATATTAGGATGTCAGCTATAAGTCAATTTGAGTCAAAGTCAAAAGGAGAGACAGACGAATAATATATATTTTATATAAGATGATTTGAGGTATTTGTAACATTTTATTATTAAAATTCTTAAAATATATTTTTTGTCCTTATAAATATTAAAAATTTTAAAATTTATTCCTAAAATTTTTTGATATATTTTTCATCCTTGTAAAATTGAATTATGTTATTTTTTTTATCCGGAGTCAGGCTTGAATGAATTTGAGCTTATGATGCATTTTTTAAAATTTAAATTATAGGCTAAAGTATGTTTTTCTCCCTTTAAATATCGAAATGTTCAAAATTTGTCCCTATAAAATTTTGAGTCTTTTTTTCGTTTTCAAAAAATTAAAATTTGTTACTTTTTAACCCGGACATAGGTCCGGGTATAGGTATCTGAACCTACGTGTCACTCTTTCATTAATTCAATTGATAGCTATAAGAGTGGATGATTTTTGGGGTTAAAAACGGCCACAAATGCATAAAAAAGCCCACAAATTTGAAAATCCTTATTTCCTAACTTTCTTCATCTTCTTTGTCCACCAAGCTAATTCAAGAGGGAGGTGAATTCAAAAGTTGGATTGTTGAGTTTGTCAGCGATGTTTGATTTCGATGAACATTGGAATTAATATTCGTAACATTGAGTTTGAGAGTGGAGGTGTTAAGTTTTCGGAAGGAAGGGGAATTCAAAGAAGAAGAAGATGACATGGTCAATAAGGTGGCGTTGTCCATTACAGTTGAACAAAACATTTTAAAATAAGATAAAAAATTATTTAAAAAGAGGGATTTACAAAAAAAATTCGGGGGGAGGGGGGGGGGGGATTTTTGCATTTTGTGATAGTTTTTAACCCCCAGAAATCACCACTCTCATAACTATTAATAAAACCAATGAAAGAGTTACACTAGGTTCGGATACCCAAACTTACGTCCGAGCAAAAAAGTATCAGATTTCAATTAATTTTTTAAAATGAAAAAAAGACTCAAAATTTTACAAAGATAAATTTTGAACATTTTAATATTTATACGAACGAAAAATATATTTTAGTCTATAATTTAAGTTTTAAAATGTCACGTAAGCTCAAATTCGTCCAAACCTAGTTTTAGACCAAAAAAACAACACATTTTAATTTTACAAGGATGAAAAAGATACCAAAGGGACAAATTTCAAACTTTTTAATATTTATAAGGACGAAAAATATATTTTAATCTATTAAATATAAATTGATTATTTGTACCTTATCATTAATACCCTATCATTAGATTGAATTATATTTTAACATAATACAAAATGATTTGTTTTAAAAAAATGTGCTTTAGTAAATGTTCTGAAAGAGCCTTTTGAACATAATGTTTAAGACTTATAAAATAAGTACATTTTAGAGAAAAACATAGTCTTAAAACATAAAATAAGATAGACAAATAAAGAGATCAAAACATAAATATTTTTTATAGTAGTTCATCTCCACCTTAAGACAACATTCAATTTTTGAGTTTACACCAAGATAACCAGAATTAGGTTACAAGTATTCTTTTCTTTTCAACAAGTCTTTTCAAGCTTAACAATTGAGTATTTTTTGACTTGTTTCTCCAAGCAAAACACTGGGTATTCTTTGAACACAAAGTCCTCAAGCTTCAACCTTTCCACTAAGAAAAAAATAAGGTAGAACTCACAAATTGTTTATCTTACAAACAAAAGTACAAGTTTTTGTGTAAGTCCTGTCCACTCAGAGTTTTACCATTTAGAGAAGATAATGTCTTGATACAAGATAATAAGCTTATCAAAAGTTTTTCTCTTAGCTCTAAGCACTTTGTTATTTATAAACATCCCTTAAAAGATTATCAATAAGGATTTTATGGCGTCTTTCTTTATCTTTCGTCTTCAACAAAGAGAAGTGTTTGTTAGGTATTAAATGCAACATTAAATGTCTTTCACCAATTAGTCACTTTAATAAGAGAAAACTTCTCATTTATCTTCCTTTTCTTGTACTATCAATGTGTAGAAGAGGATAATGTCACTTTATTGTACAAAAAGTACATTGTTGTTCTTTCTTTTGACAAGAAAACATTTTTTCCCACGTTATTTGAAGAAGAAAAAAAGCTTATAGAATCAGGAGAAATCATTTTTAGTTTTTGAATTAGCTATTCACACATTCAACTAATACTACAAAGTCGAATTGATCTTATCCACATTCACATCCAGTTGACCTTTCTATTTAACTAACACTAAAAAATTATCGAAATTCACATTCGAGACACCAATTTCACTAATTCTTAAATAGTCAAAGGCTAAAACAACTCATTTTCCTTTGGCTGATTTTTTTAATGGAAGGAATTCACTGTTTTACCAACCAATTTTTCGACTCTTTTTCTTTTCCTGTATTTAATTGGATTTTATTGCTTGCGTCTATTTTTCTAGAACACAAATTTATCAAGCTTAATTTGAATTAATTAAATTTTATAATAACTTATAAATATCGAGAGTATAAATAAAATCGAGGTCAGGTGCCGAAAGTAGCTTTTTTGACAAAACCTATATACGGTTTTTCCAACGTTTTAAAAGATGAAATCACAATTTTTTTGTTGTATAAAATAAACTCTATTTTAATCAGTGCGTATTTATCACATAAGTAGGAGCTTCAAACACACATGGGCATACATATTTAGTTTGTAAGTTCATTGGATATTGGATTGGACAAGTATAGTGTCGGAGGTATAGATTTTCTTTATTTGTCCTCAGAGCCCTCGTCCAGATTCAAAGCTTCAAATCTTTGGTTCTTGGCTTAGCAAGGGAAGCTAAGACTCACGTGTAAACTGAACGAACTCGAAGTGCTGAAAACTTAAAAATAACAATTTGAGGAAGCAACGACACTTTTGAGGCAAAGTGCATGTGGCCCGTAATATAAAACCATCTTGCAAGGTCCCAAACTCTACCATTGTCTTCGTCATTTTTTCATTCAATCTTTTCGTTTAAACATGGTTTCAATACGAGTCTGTAGTTTAAAGAGTTTTTGTTTTTGTTTTGAAAGTTGTAGTATTTCATGGTTTTGTTTCTACTGTCGTTATAAGTTATAGCCGGATTAAAATATATATATATATATATATATATAGCCAGAAGCGATCAAAGAAATGAGCAGTTTTCCATGTTATCTGCATGGACTTTACAATACTGGGCCCAACAAAGGTCCTATAACTTTGGGCCTTATAAACCTACTAAATAATTACAAATAGTCAAATATTTAGTTTTGATCTATGACTTGTTAATCATTAGATAGTTTGTTTTTTTTAATATTTTTTTACATTTCTAATTAATTACTATAATTATTTAAAATACAATTTTAAAATAATTATAAAAATGAAAGATCTTAAATTTTGTTAGTTATGTAATCATTTAACAATAATGACTTTTTGATGTTAGAAATTGAAAATAATATAATGGGAATGTAAATAGTTTTTTTTCTCTCACATATAATTTTATTCATAAACAATATTTTATTTTTTCAAAGAATTAAAAACAATTCTAATAAGGTAGATCCAACCTTAAATGTGAACATTTCTTTTAATCAGAATTTGAACAAATAAAATAAAACTATTTTAAAAGTGCAGTAAGAAAATTCATTTTAAGAGAACTAAAATAAAAATAACCAGTAAAATTTATTTAAGTAATTAAAATTAAAATAATTCTATATTATTCACAAATTAATAATATATATTTTTACTCACGCACAATTTTATTATTGGACCCAACTCTTAAAAATAAAGACATATAATTCACAATTACTATGTTCTAGCTTTTATGGTGCAATGAAATTCAAACTATATCTGATGGTGTAATTACAATTATAGGTCAGTATTGAGTTTCAAATTCCTCCAGGTTGTGAAGTTTCGCAACTTTCGCAAATCTTACTGCACATCTTGGATGGAACAAAAGCTGAAGGCCAAGGTGGTGGTTCAGACATGTTATTACGAGCTTGGGACAGGTACTTCATTCTCAATTTCCGTAATTTAGGGAATACTAGCGCTTAGCAGGCATGCTTATGGCTTATGATGCATTAAGTTTTTATCCTTTACAGTACAGATGCACTCAATTTAGTTAAAATCCTCAATGTTTCTTGTGACCTGTCCACAGGAGAGTTGCTTGGCAACTTACCCTTACTCCATCAAAAGAAAAACATATTCTAAGGGAATGAGATTCATTAAGCATGCAGACTCCAAACAAATTCCTTAGCTTCTTAAATGCAGACAACTTCAATTGAGCATACAACATAATCAAATTTTGGTGTTAATGAGCATAGAATTTTTTCTACAATGGCTGTGTCAGTCATTTCCTCATCATGAAATCGCATGTTGTTAACAATACCCATGGTTCTTGAACAATAATCAGTTACTAACTCCTCTTCTTTCATTTGAAGGACTTGAAAGTCTCTTCTCAACGCTTGAAGTTGAGCACGTTTCACTCGTGAGGGCCATGATATTTTTTCTTCATTTAATCCCAAATGTCCTTGGAAGTATCTTTGCAAAGAATAGTTTCAAGGATAGAATGATCAATGGCTTGAAACAAATAATTTTTGGCTTTTAAGTCTTTCAATTTCATCACTTCATACTCTTTTTGTTGTGTCTTTGTAAGAGTTACGTCATCACTTGGTGTTACCACACCATCTGCAACAACCTGCCAGAACTTCTTGGATCGCAAGAGATTCTCCATCAACATGCTCCAATGATCATAATGACTATCAAAACGTGAAATGACTGGTTGAATAAAATTTTTAGAAGATATTGGTGAGACAATTGTTTTCTTCTCTCTTTCTCTCCTTTTTTTTTTTCTCACTTTTGGACTACTGTCTCTCTCACTCCCTTGGATTGCTGCCTTTCTCTTAACCAAGCTCTATACCACTTTAGAATAAAAGGAAGATAGAGATATGAAGAGTGGATAATTTTATTCTGAATAATATGATGTTTTTTATAGTGCTCTTTTAATGGCTAATAATCATATTTAGTATTAGAATATATGTTACAACTGTTTGGTTTCTCTCTTTTATGATAATTTGATGTAATGTTTGCCTATAAAAAACATATTATTCAGAATAAAATTATCCACTCTTCATATCTCTACCTTCCTTTTATTCTACAGGATCTTGTGTTTTTCATGGGGAAAACTGCTTGATGTATTGACTAATTGGTGATTAGTCTTACTATATATCCTTAATTCTCTCTTTGTGTATATGTTTTACATAGTTTGGTTTGTGTTTTTCATGGGGAAAACTGCTTGATGTATTGACTAATTGGTGATTAGTCTTACTATATATCCTTAATTCTCTCTTTGTGTATATGTTTTACATAGTTTGGTTTGTGTGGCTGTTCTGTAAGCTTTCAGATTGTGATTTTCTGTATCTTCCACTCTTGGCCCGACAATTTTTTACTTTATATGTTCCAGAGCTATGCTTTAAGAATGTTATTGTGGTCAGTTGGTCACCGTGAATAATGATGAAGTCTAGGTGCTTCAAATGGGGAATTTATCATTTCAATATTTACAATTGCCTTTACAATTTGCCTCTGCTTGCAAGGGGGAGGAACTGGTGGGTGGGTGACTGTGACAATTATCTTTTCATGATTGAAATAGAATTACTATGTAAATACCCTTAATTTTTGGGGCACGGTGAAAGAGCTGGCTTGCCAGCTAAGATTTTGAGGTATGACCTCCATCTTCGGTTTGGGAGGTGTCGTTTCTGAGCTCATGTTTAAAGTGCCTTTCGATAGAGCAACATAAAAGGCAATTCTGTAACTTTGTATGCTTGCTTGAATAACGATGCTTCTGGTTTTGAGTGGGGTTTAATATAATTTATTGGTTCTTGCATGTCTGCAATATAGCATAAATTATGTGGGGTAAATCAAGTAGAATTTTGTATTTTGCACTCAAATATGCGGTGAACTGAAATCGACGAACTTGATTTGGCAGGGTGTCCGTTTGCTATATGTTCCACTTGAGGCAATAATGTCTGAGTTCTACGGTAAAAGTGAACGTCTTCTAGGGAAAGTGTTATCGCTTGCGAACACTCTTCCTAATGGTGCTATTATATTTCTGGATGAGGTAACCAAATGAGAAATATTGATAAGGAGTTGCCATGTGCCTCTCATTGATTTTCTGTAAAACTTATTTACATAATGTTTGTGTTATTTCTTTCGAGCGATACAGATTGATTCTTTTGCTGCTGCTCGTGACAATGAAATGCATGAAGCTACACGTAGAATATTGTCAGTCTTGTTGCGACAGTTTAATCTTGTTGGTTACTGTTTAAGATACACAGAATGGCATGTTATATACCTTTTGTCTATAGAAATTGATTGTGTGCTAGAGTTTTAGAAGTTTTATTTTATAGTAAAGAGCTTACAATGACTTATTTTCAGCTTGCTAGTTCTTATTTAGCATCGTATGTATTCTTCAAGATTAGTTTATGTAACCATTCATGAGCCTTTTCCTAACCTCAACATGCTCCGATTAAGTTAGTCACTTTTAAATTGTTTTGCACGTCTTAAAAGATGTTTTGCTCTATTTTTTGTCTCTCCATTCCAGTTCAACGGCTCTTATTTGTTTCAGTATGTCTGGAAGAGACATTAGAGATGTTTGTCAGCAAGCAGAACGGTCTTGGGCGTCAAAGGTTAAAATATCTTTTATTTTTCATCAATTTCCAGTCATAGTGTTCAGGGATATCTACTCTCAATATTCCTTACATATAAGAAATTTAGAATACACAATTTAGAGGCTAGAGTTCTCACTTTCTTCATTCTTTTAATTAGACATTTTAAAGTTCTTTTTTTATCTCTCTTTTAATGTGCATTTCACGTTACTTTCCTAATTAGTCAATTTTTTTTTCTCAACTATTTTAAACTATTATTTTTTTTTTATCATTATCTACATAATTCATAGTCAAGTTTATCTATCTCTTTTAATTTACCCTCTTTTCTTATGTTCATCTATAAAGGAGTTACCTTTCAAAAAAAAAATCTACAAAGGAATTATTAATATTTAAAAATAAATTCATCTTACAATTTAAATTGTTCACTGTAAGCTCAAATTATAATATACATATTCAAAATATTTCTTTTATTGTGAATTTTATCTTAGAATGTGCCAACAGTCGGCAGGAAGTTGGCAAGCTCTTCCCTCCGCAGCCTGCAACAAATGAAGTTTTATTAAAACAGAACCACACAGCATCAGTTCGTGAGATTTCATCCATTTAATGATCACACACAAATGAAGTTGCAAGATAGATATTAATAGTGATACCGATTGACTGCAAGAATAGAAAAACAACAATGTTTTCAAATTATAATGAAGAGCTTTCCTGATAAGAATACTCTTTCAAAAATAGTTCTCTTTGTGCTTATCAACCCTCCATGAAAATACACCCTTAATTTGTGACTTGATGAAGTAACTAGATCAAAATATGGTAAACTAATTTGTCAATCTGAAGCAGATATTAATAAACTGGGTTACCTACCACACTTCGTATTTGACATATCCTGCAACGATACCAATAACTTGTATTGGAAATAAAGATGAACATAAACAACTTATAAAGGTCTCTTTCCATGTGACAAAATAATGACCTGTCAAGTGAACGGAATTTTAACAACGGACAACAAATCCACTAATCGATCAAACTAAGGATATATTATTCTCATAAACATGATTGTTTGGCCATTGTAATTTTAGGGAAAAGATTAAAATTTAATTAATTACGACTTAAAATAAAATAAATGTGGAACAGTGAAGTGGGGATAGGATAGATAGTTATTGTAGAAAATAACTTCTATTTCCATGCAAATTTAACGTGCTCATCCTTCTCCATCAGAATAAGAAGCATGACGATTATGTGTATTTTACATTTCTAAAAATATTTTTATAAAATTTGTACCAAATATGAGAATGTGACATTTCAAAATTCATATTCCCGGAAATCTTGTTTCATATCTTAAAACAAACGTCTCCTAAGACTTTAGATAATGCACATAAAGTCATAAGTCTTAAACTCAGTGCAATCCTTGTACATAAACAAAAATTAGATCAAGTTACTCATTTTATATCTATAGCCGGACAAACTTTAACTTTTAGTCTTTACACAAGAAAATAATTTGTCTTAATTCCTATGCAACAACTTTTAGTTCTGTTTTGGTTTATAATGTGACTATAACATGTATTGCACTTTACATTTTTAGTCTTCATACTTGCACTATTTTTATGTTTCAGTCCTATACTTGCCGTCTTTATGTTTTAGTCCTACAATTAGAAATTATTTATTTAGTTCTTGTACAAGCAACTTTTTTATATATTAGACTTTTAGTCCTTATCTCTCTTTTCTTCTTCCTCCTACTTCTCCTCTCCCTTCTCTATTCGCTTCTTTTCTTTTTGTTCATCAACACCTTCCTCCTAGTCGTAAACTTCTCCTCTATATATGACAATAGGTAAAAACAAACCATCTTTTATCAACTATCAACTAATTTTTATTAACCCTAAATTAGAAAGTACTGAGATTACAAAGTTTAGAAGTGTTTCTTAAATAAGATAAGGAAGACTGCGAATAACGAGTTGTGTTGGTACTTCATTCACTGGCAGGGCTTGTTGTATCCTTTCAATCACATAATGTTTTTGTCATGCATCACCGCTAAAACGACTGTGTGACAAAAGCATTTTCATTTTTAAATTTCTAGTCATTTAACAATATTTAGAACAAAAAATTGGCAATTTTTAGGGATGTTTGGTTTGATCGGATTTTTTTTTATTTTCTAAAAAGAATTTTCATTTTCACATTTTCAACATTTAGAAAATATGTTTGGTTTATTCCTTATTTTCTGTTTTCAAATAATGATTTAACCATTTTCAATAAGTTTATGAAATAACTTTTATATAAAATTTTGAATAATACAAATATATTTATATGTTTCTTAATAAATAATTTATAAGTAAACACATTTATAATTTAAATTGTTGAATCCATGATGTTTCAAAAAGCTCAAAGCCTCCCAAATCACCAAAAGCTGGAGTAATGGCCATTGCGGTCACATCATAAGCTTCAAACCTTGCCTCCCCACATTGAACGAACCCAGAATTCATTGGTGTTCATGAAATCAAATTTCTTCTGGCAACAAGAAAAACAAATTATAAGCACCACCCACCTCATCCCTTTTTTAACAAATGAAAAATCATTATGTTCCACGTAAGATCTCGTTGAGGCCTTTTATCGAACACAAGTTGCAAATTCTTCATTTTCACTACGAATTGCCTGCAAATCAACAAACTTTGCAGTGAACTTCAAAATTTGGGGAGAGGTGGTTGTATTCAACATACAACCAATGTCGTGCAGGACTTGCCGTGGGGTTTTCTATCGGCGCGTCGAAGGTGGCAGTGTTAGACGGGAACAAACAGTGGTTGTCCGGTCTGGTGCCTTGTTGTCGTCATCGGCGGGGGTGAAGTGTATGTGGCGGTGGTGAAGGAGGAGTATTGCGACGGTGAAATGAGAGCGAAAGAGAAGAGACAGAGAGAGATTACGACCTATCACGGAAAAGAAAGAAAGAAACACGGATTATAATTACGTACACTGCCAACGCGTTTTCACTTGTTTTCTTTTTCTTTCAAAACACCAGAAACGATAAATTATCCTTTTCAGTTTTTAGCCTCATTTTGAAAATATTTCAAAAAGTCAAACAAACATATTTTCACAACTATTTTCCATTTTCTATTTTCACTTAAAATGAAAATAGAAAATGGACATACCAAGTGCCACCTTATATTATCAGTTTTGATTTGGTGGCAGAGTTAAAGAATCTATAGCTAACTGAGTTACATGACACAAATATCCAAGCATTTGACGCAGCAAGATTAAAACGATTAAATTGATGCCCATTTGGTCCTTCACATATTTTATGCAACAAGTCACTGCTAAACAAAAAGTGTCAACACAAATTGTTACTCATATATATGAATATGAACTAAAATAAATAGTTTTTAATGCAAAGCTTAAACCTAATTCAGAAATATATGATACAAAATGGTGTGTTTTATTCTCCTCCTTGTCCATAATTCGTGAATATACAAATCAGGAGGTTCACCAACAGAACATTAACATTGTAAAACTTCATTTTTGTCAAGAGAATGAGCTCATGGAGCATACGAATTTTAACTTAGCAAGAGCTAAATTTTGAACTTCTTTGTAGACAATGTTTGGACGCAGCAATTAATCTAAAATAAATGCCCGATTACAATTAACAACGGTCATCTTATTATCCAGTCCTATGATAAATGAACCTTCAATCTGGCGATCAAACTACACCTAATTGAAACAAATGTCATTCAATATCTTCAGCCATCAATGTTGATGTTCCCTGTTAACACAAGTAACCTCCTGAACAAAAATGAAATAATGAACCATTGAAGCTGGCAAACTAACCAATCTCAATCTTGTGAATCTGTCAAGAGTCAAACAAAGGGCTCCGATAAGTCATACTAACAATCTCACACACACTGGCAAGGGGGAAAAACGCAAAGATTCAGGCCAATGAAGAAAAAAGAGAGGGAAGAAACAAAGGCACAACAAATTAAATAAAAGCACAAAGTCTAATCAACTATAGCAGAATAGGACATAACATAACAAGTAATGTTAATCAAGATCAGCTGCAAATAAGTTTCATAAGATGAACACGAGAACCAGTGCCTTCTCTAAAATACCAAGCCTGGTCCATTCTGCAATAAACTGGCAGGCACAAACTGCCATCAGCACAAATTTTAAAAGAAAAAAAGTGAAAGATCTCAATATAGGGATTTTAACATCGCAGAAAATATCATTGACCATTCTACCTGCCTCGTGCCATTCAAAAACACATCAGGCTAAGCTGCAAAGCCTTTCCCACAAGTCCAAGTAGAATTTCTGTTGTGACAAAACAGCAGAATCAAAAACAACAACCATCCCAACCATTACCAGAAATAATCTAGGTTAAGGACATCAATAAAATAACCTTGTGACTACAACCCAAACAAAATACACTGGTTAAAGGTGCATATGCTCAGCAACAAACGGCTTTCTAACCAACTGTCCAACTGTGTTCTTGTACGAACATATCCAACATAAGACAAAACCTAAACACTAGAAAAAGAAAACCCTAAATCATCACTCCACATTGATTATTGCTAGAACACTGAAAATGAAAAAAAAAAAAACTTGATTTGTAAATGATCCCTTCCTGACAGCAAAGGAGCTCCAATTAAAAACAAATCAGTAACTTTGCAATGAATCAACTGAAATTCAAAAGTAAGCAAAAATCAGTGATGCAAATAATTTGAATTGATCAGTTTAGATAAAGGAACCACTACTAGTGCTTCCCATTCCCCTCAAGAGAGAAGCGCCAAGGTGCCAAAATCTGTATTCCAGAATTAACATCAGTCTTCATGACAGCAGTAAATACCTCAAGATGTCTCACAATACAATAAATCTAATGTACTCACATAAAATTCAGGAAATAACATCATGTAGCTATCAATACTATATGCCTTGTAATAAGGCAAAGATTACAACAACCTTCTTGAACGGAAATGAAAGCAATATGCTCATCTCTTTCTACCACCACGCTCTCTTAAAGAGAGGGTAAGTGTTTCACCTCCACCAACATTGTAATGGGCGAGTGACATATTATCCTTGAGAAAGCCAGGCTTTCCACTCAATTTCTGCTTATTAGCAGGGAGCTGGATCTCCCCAGCAATTTTTTCCTTCAGACTACCAACAGTTTCAGACAAAGATTGCACTGTAATTTCCAGAACTTGTCCCTTGAGATTTCCTTCATCAACATTAGGAACAGATACACTGATGCGAACAGGCCCCTACAGTCATGAAAACAAAAATGCCAGTTAGGATGGACAAAAATAGCACTGACAATAAATATAATGCTATATATACATTTAACAAAATAATGATTGTTAACTAGGTTGGTCCATACAGGATGTTGAGCCAGAAATTGATCTTCAGGGATCAGAGCAGAATCATCAAGTTTCTGCCTCTTTGGTTCTGGTTCTTCTGGGAGTGGGGGAGGAGCCTCCTCTGGTGGCAGTGGTGGTGGCACTCCTTGAGGCAAAGGTGGTGGATGCATCATAGGCATGACTGATTGCGGAACAGAAAGAGGAACAAAAGGTCGTGGAACTGGAACATGAGTGAAGTGAGATCCCGGAGGTGGGGGTATGGGAATTCCTTGGTTATTCATAGGAATTGATGGATGCATTGGGGGTGGTTGGCCAGCCATAACTGACTGCTGTCCAGTATTCATCGGCATTGGAGGAGGAGGAGCAGGCCGAATAGATGGCATCATGGGTCTTGGTGGAGGCATTGGAAGGGCACCACTATGGGGAGCAGAATATTGGACAGGAACACGGGGAAGATTCAATGCCAGTCCAGGTGGTGGTGGAAGAGGACGAACTGAAGGCATACCAGGTCTTGGAGGAGGTGCAGCAGGACCCAGAAAGTTCCTGGCTTCATTATTAGAAGCATCATTTTGATCCTCGTTTCCAATATTTTGGGACATGGCTTGGTTTGCCGTACGCCCAATGCTACCAGTGTGACCATCCCATATAACCTGCTTTGGTTGCTCATCATTTATCTTCTCAATTTCTGCCTTAACAGCATTGGAGACCTCTTCTTCCGTAGTACCAAATATATCAGGACGGGTCCGAGCAAGTCCAACAATGTTTCTTGAAATTTCATCATCCGCAGCCAAAGTTGTCTCTCGAATTTTGGCAAACATTCTTTCTTTTTGTTCTTTGTACTTAGGATCAATGAGAGAAATCCGCATATGTTCTGACATCTCGCTAATAGGAATTAACTCACCAGTGATAGGAGAAACAACAAACTTGGTGGAATCTCTTTCTGCAGAAATCCTCTCCTCTGGTCTCTTCCAGTTCTTAACAATTCTCATTGGTGGTTCAGGGTCTTCAGTAACCCTGACTTCATTCTGCTTCCTGTCATCACGGTCTTCCAAACTAGCAGCTCTCATGCCCTCCTCAACAAGTTGGGCCTCTTCCTCATCCATTTCCATTTCGACCTCCTTTCCAGGCTCAACAATATCTTCTTCTTCCATGGCTGTCACCTTGCTTCTCCTTATAACCTCCTCAATAGTCATTGGAGGAGGTAACTCTTGGTCCTCATCATCAGCAAAATCTATTGTTTCAACCACCACAAAATCATGCCAATCAATCATAGCCATTTGTATTCTTTCCTGCTCTATCTCATCCTCAGCCTTTTGCCTAGCTTGCTCTTGAGAACGATCCCACTCCAGCCTATTCACACACCTTTCAAGGACAGTAGTCATATCAGACACGCTATTCTTTAGCTTCTCCATCAAACCCTTTGGTGGCATCAAAACCTTCGAATAGGCATCCGCGAGGGAAGTAAAAAACGTAAACATGCTGTGGGTCGGTTTCAGAAAATGGAACTGTGGATTATTAACTTCCCTACTGGTCAACCCTGTCAAAAAAGATTTCCCATTTCGAGCCACGAATTGCGCTGTTAGCTTTATAATATCCAGCTCTTCACCTGTAATTCCTTCAGGAAGGCGAACTGTATACTGTTCAGCTTCAGGGGGTTCAAGCACTTTCCTTACAGGTTTAAACTGGGCAGAAAAATCTGGCTTTTCTGCAGCTGCTGCTGCTGCTGCTACTACGCCGTTGCTATCAGACGGGACGGATTCAGGAACAGCCGCCGAGTCTGCAGGTTGCTGCTGCCCTGAAGACTGATTTTGAGCACGAAATTCAGACAACCTGTGTTGATAATATGCGTGGTATGGATCTGACGAGTTCAAGAAATTGAACTTAACATTTCCTGTGTTATTTGCAATAATCCTCTTTTCGAATTCTGGACCATTCTTGGCCACGAACTGGGAGGTTTTATCAACAATGGTCCTAATGTCCGGAGGCGGATGTATAATTCCAATCGTTCTGGTGTGGGTGGCAACTGTTGCCGGCGCCGGAACAGAAGCAGAATTTGATTTGTTCTGCTCCTCCTCATTATCATCAATCACTTGAGACTCAGGCAGAGGACCTAGATTTCCATCAGAAGGAGGAGCAGGGAGGGGCAATATAGGTAATGAACCTAGCATCATGCAAATCCCTAAAACCCTTCAAACTTCTATGTATATGTATTCATGTAAAGTGAAATGAAACAAACACCAAACCAGCCTCTTGCCCCTGCAATGAAAATTAAACTAAATAAATAAATAATAGCCCACACTAATTAAACCTATCTGGAAGAAGAAGAAGAAGAAGCAAAAAGGAATTGTAGAGGGGAAAAAACCTTACTGTGGAGAAAACCTTGTTGTGGAGCAAAAAGGGTTGTCACTCACTCTTCTGAAACTATTCCCTGATTGCTTACAGACATGGGCTCTTTATTATTATCGAGCACTTTAAGAGTCGGTTTTCTTGTGTGGATCTGTATGGGCTGGGCTTCATAAGGCCCAAACATGCTAACTGGCCCGACTAGGGTAAAAATAATTAATTTTTTATCACCTACAGATAAAAAGATATTTTAAATAATAAACGAAAATGGTTATAATTATTAGGCTAAATTATAATTTTGGTCCTCTAATTTTTTAAATCCATGATTTTGGTCCCTCTAGTTTTTAACTATAACATTTGATCCTTCCAGTTTAATAATTGATAATTTTGGTTCTCCTGATAAATTATTAACAAATAATTATGATTAATAGAGTTATTAAATTAATTATTCAATGATTGTTTTTCTGAAAATTTTCAAAGAAGGTTTCAAATGCGAAGGCATGTGTTCCTTCGAATTGTAGAGGTCCTTAGCGATCATGAGTATTTTCAAATGAGGATAGGTGTAATGCGTAGAAATGATCCACCATTGTTGCAAAAGTGCACTGTTGTTCTTCGTATATTGGCTTATGGCTCACCTGTTGACAATGTGGATCAGTATATTTAGATTTTTGAAACCACTGCAATGGAATATTTAGAGAGATTTGTATCAGACAACTATGCAATATTTGGAGATGTGTACCTTAGAAGGCCTAATAATGAAGACACTAAAAGACTACTATAAATGAAAGTAGCACATGACTTTCTAGGTATGTTAGGTTCATTGATTGTATGCATTAAAAATGAAAAAATTATCCAATTGGGTGAAAAGACCAATTTTGTTGAGGTTATCATGCCAACCCAACAATCATTCTTGAAGTATAAGACTTTGTGAATTTGACATACATTTTTGACATCACAAATTCAAATAATGACATTATTGTGTTAAATACATCTAATGTGTTTAATAAAATTTTCTCAAGACGTGTGTCCGTAATACAACACATAATACATGAAACCCAATATGCTAAGGGGTAATATCTAGCATATGACATTTATCTATACTTTGTTATATTTCTAAAAATCATCTCAATGTTATAATGAGAAAAGATAATTTTTTTCCACAGCGACATGAATCAACAACAAAGAATGTAAAATGTGCGTTTGAAGTACTCCAATTTTGATTCAAAATTATCCGACACATTTCTAGGATACACATTTCTAGGAAACTTAACTGATGTGATTAGCAATATCATCTTGAATTCTTCTCAAGTTGGTGTTCTCGCTTATACTAACCATCACAACCATACTAAACAAGCCGTCCCTTAAATTCGTCTTATAGTACTGTCTAAATTATTTTAGTAAAATGTTTCAAAAGAGCCATATTTCAATAATTTGTTTGTAAAATTAGCCCTCTTTGGTCAATCAGCCCTGTTAATGTGGAGAAACTACTTCACACTCTTGGACCGCATTTCATAAGGATCACACCCGCTAAATTGCAAATTTTTTATTCACGTTTAAAGTTTTGCATAATAATTTGTATTCATCCCATACATTTGACAATATATTTAATAGTTTAGTCTATGAAATATGAAAGTCTTAATTAATGATTTTTTTTATCATTTTAACATGGTAGTTTTAAAAAAGCATAAAAAAATGTGATCACACGAGGACATGAAGAAATAGTTCATTTAATAACACCACACGAGGACATGAAGTATTAGAAGCAAGATTCTTGATGATAGTTCATTTAACTATACGTTTTACTTAATATATAAAAGGATTTTTATACCATTATTTAATTACAAACTTTCATATATAATAAATTTATTAATTTTTATAATAATTATTTTAAAATTCATAATAATAATTATTATTTATTGGTTAATAACTAATTAGGTAATTCGTGCGATGCATGACACAAATTATATGTGGATAAAATAGATTGTTTATTATTTAAAACTAAATAAATTTAAATCTGGAAAGAATAATATGTTTTTTAAAAAATATTAGCAAAAAATATAATATTTATTTATACAATTTATTAAATTATTAACCTATTTTTTATCATATTAAGTGAATTTCTGTCACATTTTAGAAATGTTATTTAACAATTGAAAAATAAACCTACTATTGTAAACTTAAACCGAATGTATTTTCTTGAGATTAAATACGATTATTTTTCTTGAGATACCAGACTTTTGTTGTTGCCAAAAAAAATTGTGATTAAACAACAAAAAAATCAATAAGCTTCTCAACTAAAAAAGTAAATAGCATGACCCATTATTGCACCAATCTCTCAAGCTTGTTGACTTCCAAATACAAGTCTCTAAACTATACATTGAGCTACTCTTCCACCAAGCAAGCTTTTACACTTCAGCATTTCACTGAAATATTCCCGATGGACAAATTTAACTTTCCTCCATAACTACAGAATAAAAGCCAGAGAATAAAAAAGGCTAACCGGATATTTGAACGCATAATTTCCACTTGAACGTTATCTTCACGAAATGATATAGTGAATCACGAGATAAAAAGAGAGAGAGTTGAAGTGTGTTCACGTCTCAAAGGATGCAATCGATTTCGACAGGAGGAGCTAGAAATGAAAGGAGAGCCAAGAGAAAGTGTAGCGCAACAACACGACGGGGATGAAAAACATCAGAAATGTTCAATGTTGGTGATTGGGTTTCACTTGTTTGCGCGGAAGAAACCTTATAATCGGAACAAGGAACAAAAGTGGTTGTGACGATATGCAGAGACGCCACCAACCATGGTCGTGCGAAGACCAGAATTGTCGCATCACACAATAAAGGATCACCAACCATGTTGTGACAATATGTTTTTTTGAATGGGCTTCATGTGTTAGCATGCAAGAAATCTTCAGATTGGAGCAAGGAGCAGAAGACACTCACAACGTCAAAATTTCTGTTGAATGAAGTCAATGTTTGTTCCAGAAAGATCAATGTTGTCATCTTCTTTAGTACTCAAGGTAGTGTGTGTGTATATGCTATGATTTTCAATTTTATTAAAGATACATGATCAATTATTATTAACTACTAGTTGTATTTGTCATCCAATCATATTCTTTCATTATTTGTGCTTTCCCCATATTTTAATTATGACTTATGAGACATTGAAGATGAAAAACTGAGTTAGCCTCGATTTGAGTTGTTATTAACTACTGGTTGTATTTATCATTCAACCACATTCTCTCAATATTTATGCTTTAACCATATTTTATTTATGAGACTTTGGAGATGTAAAATAATTTTAGGCTCGAATTGAATATAATTTTAGGCAAAAAAAACTTACCTCACACTTAACTTGCAAGAGTATATTGGTAACATAATTTTTCCTTTAAGAAAATTCTATTTGTTTCATTATTAGTTTATAGTTGTTCAGCTTTGAGGATAATTCCATTTGAAATTTATCAAATAAAGGTATTTTTTGAATTAATCCCCAAATGGGGTAAGTCATAGGAATTTTTATGACTTTTGGGTATGAAGTTATAAAAAATGACAACTTTGATTTTTTTTTTTTCGATATAGTGAAATTATAAAAAAAATCCAATAATTTTAGTTTTTTTTAATTATTTATATAAAGCCATAAATTTTTCACAACTTCAAAGTCGTGATTAATTTTTTTTATTTTTAAATTAATTTTGAACACTTTAAAGTTATTTTAATTTTAGTTTTATAATTTTTTTAAAAAATAATCACAATTATGAAATCCTAAAAAAATTTATGACTATATATAAATAATTAAAAAAAATTAAAGTTGTTGAATTTTTTACAACTTCGGTGTAAATGAAAACTTAAATCGTGATTTTTTTTTACAATTTTATATCTAAAAGTCGTAAAAAATTCCTACAACTTATCTTTATTAGAGGATTAATTCAAAAAATACTGTATTTAGTAAATTCCAAATGAAATTTCTCCCTCTTGATCGAATTCCCACGATTCCATTGGTTAAAAAAAATAAAATCACATAGAATATCAGAAAAGTGAGGGAGGAGTTAAAATGATAATATAACTATTATCCTTTTAAATAACGCAATTTCGATATATCTTAAAGCATCTTGACAACACAGCTTCTCAAGAATACCAGTTACAAAGTACATTTGATAAGATTAGTTTCACAACTTAAAAAAGGAAAAAGAGAAAAAGAACAAAAAAAATCGCAAACTGAAGATGACTCATCAAACTCCATTATCTTCTTTGTTGCAAGCTGATCAAAATCCAAAGTCATGGCAAATTTGTATCCATTTTGAAGGCTACGATATAAAAATTCCAAGACGCAGATGATGTTTCGATCTCGATTTGGATGCAAATTTAGGTGGAAAATTTTGCTGGAAACTTAACTGTTTAAGTATTATTAAAATTAAGATTAAGATTAGGATTAGGATTAGTGTTATTAAGATTAAGATTATAGGGAGCTTAATTATATTTGATTGAAAGTAAAGATACTAAAAATACCTTTTTTCATCATTTTATTAGAAGTTTTATGAATTGTTTTTGATCCATTATTTGAAGGGAGAGAGGAAAAAAAATTCGATCAAATCCTTTTGTTTTTTGCTGGGAAAAATATTTGATTAATTTTAATTTTCTTAATTCTTTATCCAATATATTTGATTTAAAATTAAAATTAATACAATCTAAAGTAGTCTGTTTAGATTGGATAGTTTTCAGTTTCAATCTTATTTTTTAATTTTCTTTTAAAAAGGTAATAATTTAAAATATTAAATACTTTATCTTCAAGTTATTATTCATAAATACTAGGTTTAAATATATCTTTAATTTCTTAAATTTAAGTTGAAAAATAGGAATTTAGATTTTAATTTGTAACATGTAAGAAGAATCCAAAGATTCATACCAATCATAGAAAAAAGTAGTTTGAAAATATTTTTTTTAATCCATATATCTTCTATTTTAATTCATTTTTAATATTTATCATCAAAATATAAGTAATATTATCAATTATATTTAACTACAAAAATATTAACAAGTAATTCATAACTAATCTACTCCAAGATAATTTATAATAAAAAAATAACTGATAATTTATAATTAATTTGTAACTAATTATTTTTATATTTTTTTATATTAAGGACTAAAAAGTAATTAAAATTTAAATTATAGGAACTAAATTAATTATTTTCAAACTATAAAAACTAAAAAGAGAATTAAAATATAAACTATAAATTAAAAAAATATTTTTAAACTATAAAAACTAAAAAAAAATTAAAATATAAATTATAAAGACTAAAAAAATATTTATAAATTATAAAGAATAAAAACATTTCTAAAATTATAAGAACTAAATAAGTAACATATAAACCGTGTAAAACTAAAATAATGATATATAATTATCCAATCAAAAATCACAAATTTATGATAACTTTGTTAATTATAATAAAATTATCTTAAAAACCTTATAAATGTGAGTTGTGATTAAACAGAGGATAAAGTGAATCACCATTAAATTCTTAATGATAACAATGAATTTTAATTATTTAAGTAACTCAATTTAAGCGAACCGTTGGATATAAATGTAAGGTGAGGATTGGTGACGGAGAGGATCCAAACGCCTTATTCTTAAAGCGAAATCACATAGTATTAGTGAGTAGGCTGCCTTTTCTCTCTTCTTTCTCTGTTGCGTTTTGTGAAATCTAATTCGACATGGCGTCACGGGACAACAAGAAGGCGTCCAGCAGCCGAGCCGGCCGAATTCGCACCCTCTCCGATCTGAACCGTCCCTCCGCCGATTCCGACAGCGACTCCGATGGCCCTCAGGAGTATTACACCGGCGGCGAAAAGAGGTTCTCTTCTCTTCTCCCCCCCCCCCCCCCCCCAATCCTTCAATTCCACTGCTTCAATAGTAATTCAGGCTAATCCTCATGCAAAACCACATAATTAGGATATTTTTTTTATAAAAAAACGCGTTTTAGCAACTTCTAGTTTTCAACTTATTGATGTCACTTTGTATGCATAAATGTGTTGTGTAATATATTGCTTTGCCGATTGTTACTGTATGGAATTATTAGAGTTGACTTAAATTATGCCGGTGCTGGTGTACCACCACTCAAAGAACTAAGTTAGATTTTTTGAACAGTTTTTCTTCCCCCAATCATATCAAATTCTTGCATGTTTTTTGTATATTTGAAATGAGAGTTACGATTTGTGCTGGTATGTTTCATGTTGTTTTCTAAATTCTGTGTTGGTGTTGTTATTGTTTTGTTTATCTTCTTATGATTGTAGACTGTTATTTTTTTTATGTGTTGATTGATTACCTTTTCTTCCCTGTTCTTCTTGCCTGGGTTAACTTGATTGACGGGAGCTTTTTCCTGCCACATTTATTGGCATTCTGCTTGATAATTACAAAAAAAAAAAAAGCTTTCTCAATCTGAAATTGGTGATTAGATTTCATACTTATGCAATGTGCATTTAGATTTTTGTCAAACTCATTTTTGGGTTGAAGGACTGAAAGCAATTGAAAACTTAAGGCATCATAAGCAATAAAATCATGCTTTTTGTGAGAGGTTTTGAACTTTTACTTTGAATCTATTTTGCTTAAATTTTTTTTTTTTTTTCTGGTATAGGTGTTGGGCTTTTGAAACCCCAATAAGCACTCTCTTTTTTCTTCTTAGGTTTAATAGCAATGCTTCTGTATATTGATAGGCTTTGAAGTCCATAACGACTTGTGTAGATTTTAAATAGGGGTAACTATATCCATAATAAGTTTTGTTATGATATTTTTATTTAGTATGTAAAATATTCACTTTTAAGCTGTTTTTGGATGGATGGAGTAGAATGAAAAGAAGATACTCAACCCATTTTAGAGTACTCAACCCATTTTAGAGTTTTTAATTTAATATGGTGGAATGGTTAAGGATGGGAACCCAAACTATACCTTGCTACTCTAACTCTTAAAATTTCTGTACTCTCCAATTTAGATGGTTTTGAATGGAACATTTATATTTTAAACTGTCATATACAATTTTAACGAAACACCTTAACCTTTTTGCTAAAAGTAGATTATTATAACTTATAAGTGCAATTCTAGAAGATAAGTTTGTAATCTACTCCACTCAGGGTTTTTAATTCCAAAAAAGGAAAGGGGCTCCACACCATTATTACCTCATTAAAAATTTCAAACAATAGAGTGGTACCTTTCCCTCCATCCAATTCCAAACCACTCCACTTCATCCTCTTCAAAATTTCAATATGTAGCCGTAAGCTCTACTTTTCTAGAACCTCAAGCACCTTACACTCAGTGAAATATCACTTTTGACTACCTTGACGGAAAGTGTTTGACATTTTGATATTAATATTACTGGTGTCTCTAATTTTTCTAAAGATTTATGGACGCACACGTCTATGCCCAGTCAGTTTGATAATTTGATTCTTTTGTACTGAGTATTTAACCATTGTACATTATATCTCCAGTGGAATGCTTGTCCAGGATCCTTCAAAGGGAAATGATGTGGATGAAATTTTCAATCAAGCTAGGCAACTTGGGGCTGTTGAAAGGCCTCTTGATCAGCTTCAGGAGCCTCCAAGGTCAACTAGCTTTACTGGAACTGGCAGGTTACTCTCAGGGGAAACTACACGATCTACTAATAATCAGCAACCTGAGGCTGTTGTTCATAACATTGTTTTCTGGAGTAATGGTTTCACTGTAAATGATGGACCATTGAGGAGTTTGGACGATCCTCAAAATGCCTCATTTTTAGAGGTGATGGTATTTAAGATTCTGATTCCATTAGTGGATTTGAGGGTAAAATAATTTGGAAGTAATGAGGTTGCCTTCCTGAAAAGGCGAATCTGATGTTAGAGGATTAAGATTTTGCATTTGATAAATGTTGTTCAGAAAATAATGGATCATCTTAACAAATTTCACTTATCACTTCACTTTTTAGTTAAATCCTTTTTGAAATCCATGTAAGAATGGCGCCCCAGAAATGTGTTTGGGCTACTATAACTTTCTTATTGGTTATGTAAAATGATTCCATTGTGCTTAATGATATTTTCTATTTTTTTAATGCAGAGCATAAAAAAATCTGAGTGTCCCAAAGAGCTTGAGCCTGAAGATAGGAGGTCATCTGTTAATGTTAACCTCATACGGAGGAATGAGAACTATCGTGTGAGTTTTCTGTTTGAGTTATTTGGTTTGTCTCTGTTCAATTTACTATTAAAGCATGATGAGTTTAGACCTTGTTTGGATAAACTTTTGTATAAGCACTTATAGAAGAAGAAAAATGGATTGAACTTCTTGCATAAGATAAAATCACCTTATGAATTTAACTTTTATAGAAACTCTTTTCATTTAACTTCTCTGAAAGTCAAGGTGCATAAGTTGATTTTAGCTTTTGGACAAGCTCAATACATTTTATCTTCTTATTTTCTTCCCCTATAAGTGCTTATAAAGAAGTATATCTAAACAAGGTCTTGTTAGCATCGTTTATTAGTTTTGGAGCTTTTGATGTTTTGCATTTTGAAATGCAATCTAGGTCTTTTGTTATGCATAATTACTTATATCTAAAATCACACATGTCCAATGTGTGAATTATAAGTGCTTTTTTTTCGTGCTTACAGGAACCCGAAAAGCAGCATGTTGCATTTCAGGGAGTGGGAAGAACTCTTGGAAGCAGCTCTACATCAATGGCTCCTGACTCTCCTGCTGCCTCAACACCTACCAATGCAGCGCCAACTCCTTCTGCTGGTCTGGTAGTTGATCAATCATTGCCATCAACCTCAATACAACTCAGGTTGGCTGATGGAACCCGCTTGATATCACATTTTAATTACCACCACACAATCAGCGACATCCGTGCCTTCATTGATGCATCTAGACCTGGGGGTCGGCAGAATTATCAACTTCAGTTGATGGGTTTCCCCCCAAAGATTCTAATTGATGAAACTCAGACTATAGAGCAGGCAGGACTGGCAAATTCAGTTGTCATACAGAAAATTTAGCAAACTGCTGCTTCATGCAGTTTGTCATTGCTGGCTAAGTGCTCTGCATTAAAGGGATCCATTTTTAATGGGGGCTTCTAGATGTGAGGTACTGTTATTTACAAAAACAGATAGGACCCCCCCTAATGTTGGGGCGACATTTTCTTTTGTTGCTCAAAGTTTACCAAGTATTTGCTTTGGGACCAGTTGAATGGCTTAGCTTTGGACCTATTTCATGTTATGATGATTGTGTTGTGTGTCCTCTTTCTGACTGGGCCTAGTGACTGAACTTGATAATATATTGAACACACCACTGAAATGCAGGATAACCCTAAGTCACACATGTCAGTTTTTTGAATATGTGCTACCAATTCTCAAGTGTGGTTTTATTATATTTCTTCTAAAATAAACAAAGCTGCAGCATACATTTGCTTTGGCTATTTAAGCATACCCCTTAAATTAGGGGAAGCGAAAGGACATATATTTTAGCCACCAGTAAAGAAAGAGCATATATATTTTTTATTGGCAGGAATCTACAGATTTTAGGAAAAGCAACAGCGAATGGAAAAAAATCATTTTTTTTCTTCTCATTTTTGCTGAAATGGAAGGGAAGAAACCACATTATTTAGTATCATATATACATATATTTTTATACACATATATTCTCATGTTCCCCTTATATGATTCCAAAGAAACCCTAAAGAAAACTGTACATAAGGAGAATTAGACTCTTTAGTGTTCAATTGAATATATGGCCGTTGAAATTAGAATTATTTTAATTTTAATTCTTTCATACTGAATAAAAAGAATAATCCTAATACAATAGCAAATTTATAATATAAAAGTTGCAATTTACTTTTACACTAATACATTTTTGTACAATTTAATATATAAATTAATGAACACAAAAAAACTAAATAAAAATATAATTGTACTATACTATGTTTATCGATATACAATCAACTCGTGTTATAAATTAGAATTCTTATTTTTCAAGGTGAGATTTTATATTTACATTTTTTTTATGACGGGCGGTTTCGTATCAATATAACATTTATTTTATATTTTTAAAATCTTAAATTATTAATTATTTTTTAAAAAAATATTTAGATTTTCTATTACACTTTTATTTTCCTCAGATCTTAAATTTAGTTAATTTTTATATTTTTGTTTTCATATTATCCTGTGTTAAATCTGAATAATTTATCAGCCAGTTTATTTATTTTATATTTTTAAATTGTATTTACATTAATAAAAAACTGTTTTCTAGTACAGGCTAAAGATTCAAGCAATCAATCCTATATTATCTGATTTATCATATTATTGATTATTAATAATTGACTATCCAGTTAATTTTTGGGTCTCATACATAGTATACATTTTCCTCGCTAAGCACACAGAATTAGCAACTAACACCATCCCTAGCGGCAGTAGCCCACTTCAATCTTGGTCCATTGATAATGCTTGGGCCCCAAATTTTATCTAGTGAGTGTTATCTATGTATTGTTGCTCCTTCACGGAATTCTCCAATTTCATTCCCAGAAGCATGACATGACGTGAACCAGACACATTAGAATAAAATGTTTAAAACTGGAAAAATAAAAAAATGTTGCAGCCATACAATAACAACAGCGGATATTCCATATGGAAATAATTGTGGAAACCATCCACAATCTCACCCACAATTCTGATTCCAATATTGGTAATAAAATCCTCAGCGTGTTCTTTCATTCCAACTAGACACAGAATTAACATTTCAATCGGAACAAAGCTCAATATGCATGTCTCGGGAACAATGTCTAATAACCACTATCTAGTCTTAGAACCTCAAGATCTTGAAGAGAAGAAGACCCAAAAGGCACACTATAATTTTACTATTGGAGCCATTCCATTTGACGGAAAAGCTAGATATGCTCATGGGAAAAAGCAAGATTTTGATTTTATGTTGGAAAATTGTGAGCCAAACACCAGTGAAGAAACATCAATTATATATCCCACCAACTTTTCATGTAGTAGTAAGGTGCCATCTGACTAAGTGAAATTAAATTAACTATATGAAGATAGTCAACAAGGGTGGAGGAAGGTACTAACATGTGGGGGCTTCTCTCCTTATCTTGTGTGGTGTACAGATAATGTGCATTTGCAAAAGGTGGCTTGGACCCACCACTCCTTTCTGCTAATTTATTCTCCTAAAACTAATCTTAGATAAATTATGTTGTTAATTAATAGTATATGATATATCTAAACGACGGAAAAGGCAATTGTTTGGCGCATATAATATTTTGAATCCTCCACTTTTGTTCAATATAAATTATCATAGGATAGGACATTAGAATATGAAATGAAACCTTCAAATGAAGTACATAACATACATTCAAGTACTGATGTTTTTTATTATATATATATTTTTTTTGGGGAGGGGGGGGGGGGGGGGATTGTACAATCATCTAAAGGTAGAACAATAACTAAAAATGTGTAAAAAGGATGAAAATGGGTTAGAACCATCTTTTGGAGATCATGCAGCAAAAGAAGTAAAAGTGAAAAAAAGGATTAGACACACACCTATTTGGAATAGCAACCCCACATGCTTAAACAGTCCTTTTTGGATCCCTAAATTCCATTTGCCACAAGTAAATAAGTTAATTTTATTTGAGCTTGAATATAAACGTTCACTTGTTTCAATCAACCACAACCGTTTACAAAGTGGAAAGGAAAGCCAATGATATCAACTAGCATCAAAAGTAAACACTAATGATAACTTTGGGATGGTAATATCAATCAAATAATATCACCAAATTATGCTTCGATGTTGATGTCTAGCTATTGTCATATTTAAACTATAGCTCTGAGATAACACCACCCATAAAAGCTGCCTGTCTCCTTAAAGCCTCTAATGACAGTGCTAGTAACCATGTTTTGGCTGTTACGTTCAAAAGTATATACTATGTAATAGTTGTTGATTGATTTGCCTATAAAGAAAAGCTTAGTAAATGTCATTTTCCTTGCGGTGCAAAGCAGAGTAATTTAACCATGTCACGCACGGGCCCCATACTAATTACACAAAATTTTTTAAGAAACATTACGCAAATTTTATTATTTCCAAAACAAAAAACTATATCAATAACCATTATTAATTAGGTAGTATTAATTTTACGTTCATTTTTTTTATAGTAGTGCAGCAAAATTATAATTTCATAAAAAATTATGACAAAGCAACTGAAATAACCGTCTCTTTTTCCTTCTTTATGCATAAATCATGATGCATACCTTCTTACGTAAGTAGCACATTAGTTCTATCTTTGTTTTTTTGAAATGAAAATAAGAGAAGAAAAGGAATGGAGTGTGACGACTTCTCTTTGTTTAGATGACAGAAGAAAATAAAGAAGAAAGAAAAGAAAGTAAAAATGGAATGGACTGCATGGAAAAGTTTCTTCGTATTTAAGCAAAGAAAATGAGAAGAGATCATGAAAGGCTGACATCGTAAAACTTCAACTCATTCTGTGGCGTTTTCTTGAATTAAGAATAAAAGCTAACGCATATAACACAGCGTAGAAGGGAAGACAAACAATGAAACTAATAAGAAATTGCTGCGAACTATCGCTGTTGGCAAAAGCAGAAGCCAATGAAGCCACACCAATAGCATGGAAAGACAATGGAACGGGAAAGGGTTCTGTGAATGAACAAAGTAACAAAGCGTGTGCAGCTAATATATGCATACAATAATTTTTATAATTAATTTTATTTTATCATATATTTATCTTTCTTCACTTTCTATTTCTCTTTTTACATTTTATAAATTGTTGTAAAAGATTGGAAAGGTGTTTCATTACTTTGTATGTAGAAGAGGTCTAAGTCAGTGATTAAACAAAATATGTAAATTATCATAAATTTTTTATGTCTTTGATTTTTATAAATAAAAATAAATTAATTTTGTATATAGCGATTTTTTTATAATAATCACAATTAAGATTTTTAATTCTTTAATAAAACTCTAAAATATCTCTATAAATTTCGGCTATCATGGGATCTTATTAAAATTAAAAAAGATAACACTTGATTTTAGTGTTTAACGTGTGTATTAATCCTTGATTCTGTGTACTCATTAGTTGTTTAGATCTTATGTGAGAAGACAAAGATTCACTAAAAAAAATATCATTTAGTTTAAAAACAAAAAGTATTAAACATTTGTCTTTGTTAATAAAATATTTGTCTAAAATGAATCAAAGGCTTAAATAAAGTTTTTAACCCCTCAATTATTTCAAAATTTAATTTTTAGTCTCTTGTTAGAAAATATTAAACATTTTTAGTCCATGATGTTAAATTGAATACATTTAGTGATTATGATATATCAAACGAAAATGCACGTCATCATGCTATATGGCAACTGCATAGCATGTATGTCACATATCATTCTCATATTGTGTCACATGACATCACAAGAAAGTGTCTTGTGTTAGTCTTTTAATTTACCAGATGGTCATATTTTTGTGTTATTTTTTATCCTTAGAAAAATTTTAAATTTAATTTTTAGTCCCTAAAAGATTTTGACCATTCAATTTTAGTCCTTATAAAGTTGTCATTCTTTGATTTTAATTTCTAAAATTTTAAATTCTAGTACTTAGTCCTTAATTATTTTTTTTTGTCATACTTTAGTAATTTTTTAAATTATCTACTCTCGGCTTTCTTTGGGGTGATTGCAAAAATTTTGGTTTTAAATGCAAATTTAAAAAACAAAAGGTGTTTAGAAAAAAAATGAGTTGAAATGATTTTGAACTCAATTTTACAACACTTCAACGTTCATTTTCCAAATCAAGAAAATAAATGTAAATTAGGATTTTAGTTTTAAAAAAAAACACATTATCCCTATATTTTACAACGACCCTTTTCATCTGTCATCACCACTATCATTGATTTGTCATTAACATTGGCATCATTATCATCAACATTAACACCATCGCCACCACCACAAGCACTAC
The DNA here is from genome assembly GCF_004193775.1 of Glycine soja. Lineage (NCBI taxonomy): Eukaryota > Viridiplantae > Streptophyta > Magnoliopsida > Fabales > Fabaceae > Glycine > Glycine soja. The sequence goes on along the minus strand of NC_041010.1, from coordinate 530,930 downwards.
TATCACCATCATCACTGACATTACCTCCATCACCGCAACCATCACATTGTCACCACCACTAGTATTATTGTCATCATCATTGTTGTTACATTCATATAAATACATGCCTAAACTAATGTGGATAGGATAAGAAACTTTTAAAATAAGTTTATTTTGATATTAAAACTTAGGAAAAAAACTAAAAAGTAAAGAATTGGTTGTTGATTTTAATTTTTTTAAGCTTAATTACTACTAAAAACTACTAACCAGACCCTAATTTATCCTCTTTCATTTTTTGGATTATTTTTTACCAGGTAGGCTTCCAATTTAAGTAGATTACGGGTTAGACAAGTTTAAGATATTTTGGCTGAGTCCAAGTGGGTGATTGATGTTTGGATCAGGTAGGTTTACTTCCACCTTTGCGATTATTACTAATAATGGTTTGAACAATATACTTTGTGATGATATTGATGAGATGAAAGCGAATGAAGAAAAGATTAAAGATTCTAAAAAAGAAAAAAAAATTGAACACTAATGATTAATGTGTTGAAGTTAAGATTGAATCGTTTTAATACTTAGACTTTATTTATCTCTTAATTGAATTCTGGATTAGTTAGAATCTTTTTTCTATGATGAACGGGAAAATTAAGACAATTTTCTTTTAAAAAAATTGACTAAAGTAAGACAAAAAAATAAGAAATAAAATTTGCATTTTTAGGGACTAAAAATCAAAGAATTACAATAATTTAGAGATTAAAATTAAAAGGTGCAAGTCTTATACAAATTAAAAATCAAATTTCAAAATTTTTAAAGATTAAAATTGAAAAAAAAATATCTTATCATATAACATACTCACAAAACTGACACATGACATTATATGAAAGTGCCACGGACCCCCTTCATGCTAATACACAGGCTTGTTTTTTATATTGTAAAGAGCTAAATGGGTCAATCCCAATCCATTAATTCAATCCCCTTTTTTACACTACTAGGCACCGTTTCTTCTCTTGAATTTAATAAACTTATAATCATGAAGACTTTTTGCTAAAAGTTGAATTTACATCTAAAAACTGCGTATTTTGATTTTAATAAATTTTTATATCAAAGACGTGTTCACACAATACTTTTGCTTGGACCTAAATATTGCATTCAACTTGTTATTCTTAAATATTAAATTATTGTTTAAAAATATTATATTACTCTAAAACGGTTGTCTTTAGAGTTAGACTAAAAATATTAATGTTATTAATTTTATCTGCCCTACTAAATTATTTTTTCAATGTTATTTTATATGTTTATGTATTTGAAGAAAAATTACAATTGAATTGTTGAAATATAATATCTCAAATAGCTCATTCATTATTTTATTTTAAAAAAAGAAGTAAATTACTATAATCCATTTTGGCTTACTTATTCTTAGTTTAACTTTAAGCCCTAAGAAATGTTTGATGACTATTAAAAAACCAATTTAACATTTAAACAGAAAAAAATATCAATATGATAAAATTTATTGTATGATAAGAAGAGAGATAAAAAGAATTAAGAAATGTCAATAAGATATTTAAAATAAATAACAATTTATGTATCATTACTCTTTTATTTGTATGTGTTTTTTGCATAAAAAAATAATATATTTATTTACTTTAATGAGATACTTTATTTTTTATTAGACTAAATCATAAACTAATTATTGTTAATTTTACTTATCAGATGAAAACTTTTTTGTCCTAATAACCATTTTTTTAGTTCCGAATCTGATCACTTACTAATTATTGATTATTAGTAATAAATAAATGAAAATTATTTTTGCCTTTTCTTATTTTCGACCTTGTGGCTTGTTGTTCATTTTGTAATCAATTAAATAAAATTAAAAAATAGTATTGTTTTATGTCAATCATGAAACTGTGGATGGACGTGACTTAAAGTATGAGAATGGAGAAAAAAAATAAAATAAAAGGAAACCTAACCTAGGGTTGCTGTCCCTGCTATAAGGCCATGCCCCACTATCACACCTCGCAGCAGTGACGTCTCTCAACTTTGTGTCTCTTTTTCTTATTACGCATTGTGACCGATTCGCGTACTCTTCCAACACTCACAACCCTAAACCCTAACCAGTAACAGACCAATGCCCCTAAGGTCCCATGTGCCAAACCCTAAATGGACCATCTATTTATTTTTGACCAATACTCTTCTGCTTCCTTTTTCTCTCTTCTGCCTGTAGTGTACGTCTAGACATATATGCCAGAGATATGGGAACTTCATCATTCGTCTCCCCCAAGTTGTCAGCATGTAAAATCTTTCTTATTAATGCAAGTTTTTACATCTATTTCTTTTTTGTATACGCTATTATAGCTCTGTAAAAACAACAGTATAAAATGTAAAATGCACATATTATTATTAAAAACAAAGTTGTTGTTTATTGACATTTTTTGGGTACAATTAGTTATTACTAATGTATTATTCAAATTTTTATGTGCCATATGAAAAACTATTTTTTTTATAAAATATACTAGTATGTATATAAAAATGAAAATAATTAAATAATAAAAGTGATGTTAATAAATGAAGAAATATTCATTAATTATCCATCCTGTACGAAATCTAGTCAGGGAGATTTAGGATCCACTGATTGGATTGATCGTGAAGGGGTGAACTGTGAAGGGCAAGGCAAAGTATTAATTGTCTCTACTCTCTACCTCAAGTCTCAAATGGTGAAGTGTTGACATTCACACAGTTGGGTTCTTCCCCATTCTCCTCCGGGGACTCTCTTTCTCTCTTCCTCGTGGGCACTTAATTTGCCTGTCTCCCTTATCAGTTAATTCCATAATGAAGATGAGCTCACGCGTGTAATTATTGTATTATTTATTAATTTGACTCATCAACTCGACCATTATATATTGAATTTAGTAATGTTATTTAAATAGGAAAAATAAATGTCCTAATTTAAAAATAAAAGATTAAAATTATAAATTTAAATTATAGGAAAATGAAAATTCTAATTAACTTATACAAAAATAGAACAATAAACACGAAAGTAGACTTTATTTAAAGTTTAATTAATGTTTTCCTTCTAAAAACAAGACCATCTGACTTCTCTAAAATAAGTAACTCATTTTATAAAATAAAATAATTAATCTTAAATCTTACTAAAAAAGAAGAAGTTAACTACTTATATTATGTGTATATACATAACAAATCATAAATGTATTGAAATATAAATCATTGATTAACTACTTATATTATTGTCTCTGCTGGCCACAATAATTATCGGTATATTGAATATCAATTGACAATTATTGCTGAAGAGATTAATTTTACTGTCATACTTAACATTTTGTTGATATTGGGCTATGTATTATAGATTTATAGTTCACATTCCTTTTGAATGTAGGCATCCAATTAAGAATTAGCTAAGCCCACTGTCACAATTTTATTTTGCTTCTATCCTTTCTTTGAGTTATAACGTACATATAAACTGATAGAATTAGAATGATTTAATTCAATTTTATTTTGCTTCTATCCTTTCTTTTAGTCGACATCTATCTCAATTATATTTAGATAAAGTTAAATTGAACCCAAATGAACTTGATGATCTAATTCAACTTGTTCAACTATAGTTGGATTGATCAAATTCACCGATTGATCGTTATCAACTTACACCCACATAGGAGTGAAAATAAGTTAAACGACCTAAGAACTTATGGCTTCACCTAACTCATTTATTAAAAACGTCAAGAGGCAATGACATTGGTGCAATTTTAGTTGAATAAAAAAAACCAAAAATATACAGGTAAGAAGAAACATGAAAAATGTAATTTTATATAATTTGGGTAAAAAAAATCCGTAAATGGAACATGTAAAGATTATATAATTTTAATATACAGTTGATATAAAATTATTATATTATATACTAATTTAAAACATAATATAGATGTAGCTTTTTAAAATAACGGTTAGAAAAGTTAATAATCCTATTATACATATATAATTTATGATTAGTAGACAATACATATGAAAAACCTCCACGTTATTAGTACATCCTTATAAAGTTATATATTTGATAAAAAATATATATATTTATTCTCGATATAATTTTATTTATTTGACTAGATTCGGATAAAAAAAGAAGCTAATGTAAAAATATGTATTTTGGTGATTTTTTTTGTTAAATATATATCCGCAACATGTAATTTTGATTTGTCATGTAATTTTTTTAAGGTCCTGAAATGTAAAATAATTACGATAGTATACTAACTAATATGCAAGATTTCTTAAGAAAAAAAATGTAAGATGAAATTGAAATCATTAAAAATTTAATCTAAAAATATTAACTTAAAATTAAGGGAAATAGTTATTTACTGTTAAAAAAATAATTACAATTCGGGAATCCTTTATCATAATAACTTTCATCATTTGTTTTTCAACTTTATACTTTTAAAATTATATATTACTAGTAGTATGCTCATAAAAAAAAATAATTATTTGACTAAAGGTTATCGAGATTTGAAATGTGGTTACTGGGTACTAGAGATAACAAAGTAGGTCGGATTAAATGGTTCACCCGTTAGCTAATTATTAATTTGACTGGGAGTGTAGAAAATCCAACTCATTAGCCCGTCATGGTTTTCTCCACCTAACCCGCAAACCCACCGGGCTAGAGGCGAGATGGGGAACAATATGGGACTTCTCATTTAAATCGTCATATTGTGAGATGTGAAAAAAACAAATATGAAGATGTGAGTCAAATGATTTTAGACATGCAAAGGAAGTTGAAGGCCAAGAAGATAGATCAAATGGTGGCACACAAATTGTTGCATAATCTAATGATTAAGTGTAATTTGCCCTTCATTTTTGTTGAGCATCCAGAGTTTCGGACTTTGATAAGTTATTTGTGTTTTGAAGTAATTCCAATTTCTAGAAATATTTCTAAGGCTAATATGTTGAGAATATGTGAGAGGGAGAAAACCATCATTAAAAAATTGTTGTGTGCTATTTTTGGCAGGATATGTTTAACTTCTGATTTATGGATATCTATTAATACTGAGGGTTTCATAACTTTGATTACCCATTTTGCTGACCTAAATTGGAAGTTAAATGACAAGATTCTTAACTTTCGTCATATGCCTCCCCCTCACAATGGTTTTGAGTTGTTTAAGAAAATTAATGAATTTTTGCATGATTAAGGAATAGAGAAAAGGTTTTTTCAATCACTTTGGATAATGCTTATGCTAATGATGTTATGCAAGATACTTTAAAAAATCAACTTGGTTTGCAAAAATGGATTGATATCTGATGGTGAATTCTTCCATGTGTGTTGTTGTGCTCTCGTTTTAAATTTGATTGTTCAAGAAGGATTAAAGGTACTTGATGACGCCTTGGATCAAATTAGAGTGAGCATTAAATATGTGAGGGGTTCTAAGAGTAGAATGATGAAATTCAAACAATGTCTTCAAAAGTTTGGTGACATTGATGCATTAAGTGGGTCATGTCTTAATGTTCCTACAAGATGAAACTCAACTTATTTGATGCTTAAAAGTGCTCTTAAATATCAGTGTATTTTGGGAAGTTTACACTTGGTTAATTAAAATTACAAGTATTTCCCTTTGGAGAAAAAGTGGAAAAAAGCATAAAAAATTTGCATATTCTTGTTGTCATTTTATGATATTACAACCTTAATTTCTGGCACAAGTTATCCTACTTCCAACTTGTATTTTTTACAAGTTTGAAAAATTCAATGCCTTTTGATTGGTTGTATGAATCACGAGGATGAAGTTATTAAGGATATGACTAACTAATGATGGAGAAATTTGATAAGTATTGGGATTAATAAATTGTTGTGCTTGCATTTAAGGATTAAGTTGGAAACATTGGGTTATTGTTATGAAAAGATCCACTTACTTGGGAAATAAAATTGGAGAAAATAAAGAGCAAGTTGTACATGTTTTTCTCCTAATATTCTAGCAAAAGTTGTGCTTCAAATGTTAAAAAGTGTAAGCATAATCAAATTTCATCAACTACTTCTTCCAAACCAAGCCTTTTTTTTTATGTAAGTTGCTTATTTTATTTTCAGACGTCATTTTAATTCAATTACTTTTTATTCTTTTCTATTATATATGTTTCAAACCTTTTTTTCCTTATCATTTTAGGAATTAAAATTGTGCAAGCTTCAAGTTGCTAATAAAACCGGAAGGAGTCAACTTGATACATATTTGGATGAACCATCATTAGATTTTGATTTTACTGAGCACATGGATATATTCCAATGGTGGAAGAGTAATAGCCAATGTTTTCCAAATCTTTATGTAATGGCTAGGGACTTGTTGAGCATTCCTACTGGTAGAGTTGCTTTTGAATCTTCATTTAGCATTGGTTCTTAACAAGTATAAGAACCATCTTTTGCCTAAAAATGTGGAAGCAATTATTTGTACTTCTAGTTGACAACACGACTTTGTTGATGATAATTCATTTGATCTAATTGTAATTATTTTTTTATATTGATACAACTTCATACATGTTAGTATTCTTACTTTCAATTGATTTTCATTGTTAATGTTATGAAGATGATGAGGGGGGAGCTCACAAAGATGCAAAAGTGGAGAGAAGTTCTTCGAAGACTGCATCTAATGTTCTTGATAAGTTAGATGATAATTGATTATTTGACTTGTACTTTTATTATGATTTAGACTTTTAATTTGGTTTATGTTTAATGACTTTGTATTGTTTAAGATTTTAAGACTAATTTATGACTTTGTGTTGTGATTTGGTTGCTTGGTATTGGTACTTGGATCATGGTAAACTTATTATTAATTATTATTGATGACTATTATTATTTTTTGTGGTTTAAATATTTTTTTTGATTAAGATTTGAAGACTAATTTTATTTATTTATTTTTTGCTGAAAGTTTGTTATTAGCTAAAAGTATGTTATTTTGCTGAAAGTTTTTATTTTATTTTATTGAATACTATTTTGTGTTAGGTATTAGGCTATTAATTAAAAGTTTATTATTTTGTTGAATTTTTTTTATTAAATGACGGGCCAATTCGCGAGTTCACGGACTAACCCGCTTTGCCATCCCTAATGGATACAATAAGAATAAAGATGCAGAAATCGGTAGAGAAACATAAAACTTAGCTGCAGAGCAGCCTGAGGTGGTCACTGGTCATTTCACGGCGAGATAGACTGTGGAGATTCCTAGACCTTCACCTGCTCACTACACTACACTTAGTAAATAGCTCCCTGCCCTGCAAATGCAATTTAATTGTGTTGTCATTATTATCACCGATATGTTGCTATTGCTACCTCAAATACTAGTACTTATTAGTAGAACTTTCAAGAACTAAGCCTACGTACGTTTCAAGTATCAATCAATCCTGCATTCCAAATAAAAAAGTATCAGTCAATCCATGTACAAACAGTTTCATACACTATCAACGTATATACCTACCATAAGTTATTAAACATTTATAATCTGATTAATTATTACCCACAGTAAATTTTTACTTAGTCTAACACAATAAATATGATCATTATGGAGCTGTTATCATATTTAAGTTAAAAATATTTATCGGAAACTGTAATAGAAAAATGAAATATATATACTACTATCATCTGAATTAATGATTTGTTATTAAAATGACATCATACCTTACTGGCATTTTAATAGAAAACAAATTATATTTCAAATTGAAGTGTACTCTGACTAGTCTCAAGAAAAAAAGAAGAGTATAACCGGGAGAGGGGGACAATGGGAAGCGACAATGTGTACGTAACCTGATGGAGGTGCCTTTCACTAAGGTATTTTACGGGAAGTGATGCTACTCTAGGCCTCTTTATTAATTATTATATATTATGGACGAGAGAGATATAATATAACCTATGGTGCTGGAATTAAATAGATCGAGAAAAAAAGGGATTGCTGAGAGGAAGAGACATTCGGACTGTCCCACAAACTTTACCAGCTTTATTTACTCACCTGCAGGCGCGCTTTTTCCATGGTTAATTATATTCTACTATATCGTACGTATTAGATTAGATCATATACTATATGCTACCATAGCAACTACCACTACATAGTAGAGAGAGAAGGAAGCATCATCATCATAGAGTAATATTCATGTTTATGCAAGAATTAATAATGAATTACTCCAGCTTATGTTAAAACACAAAGTACTTCTATTTTGGAGCTAACAGCAAGAACCAATTATTTAGGTTTGATAAATAAAATACCTAATGTTCTGTTAAATGTTGGTACTTGTTTGTGGGACTAGAGAATTTTTGAATCACTGTGGTGAGAAGAGGACAAATAGGGTGAGAATATTAAATGAGTGGAGGGATTGCCATCAAAGTGTAGAGAGAGATTTTGATTCCGTGCCCCATAAACATAAACATAAACCTATATATCTATCTATCTCTTCTTTCTCCATTCATGGTCAGTAGTAGGTAACTTGTTTTCTCTTCCTCGATTTGATCGATCGTTCCTTCTCTCTCTTGTGTTTATGCCAGGAATGACAGCGTATCAGTGGCAGTGCAGGAAACGAGAGGGAGAGTTTTCATTGGGAAGGTAAAAGCCTTTGTTTGTAGCAGTGCCTTACATGAACCCTCGCCCCCCTTCTCTTGTTCGCTACCACTAACTCATCGTTTTCTCAGTGTGCCCCGCGTGCGTTCTGCTGTGTCCTCTCACTCACAGGTGTAACCGTGTAACCACTAGAATCATACTTAGTGGCATGGAAAGAAAGAAAGAAAGATTAACCTAAAAACCCTGTGCAGGCTTTCCCAGAAAAGCCAAGTGAGAAAACCAAACCCTCTATTACCACTTACTACTTACTTCATGTAACTGACTATAGCCACCACTATCACTATTTAGGATTTTCTGTAAAAAGCCTGATACTCTTTTACCATAAAACCCGGGAGAGCCCTCATAATAAAATTGAGAGAGAGAATAAGAGAATTGTGTGTCGTGTTTGTTTTTGTTTGGTTTGTTGTAAGGTTAGCTAGTGAGTATTCTACACAAGGGTGGTGGTAGGGCAAAAAGGATAAGACAGTGAATGTGTGTGTGTGTGTGTGTGTGTGTGTGTTGTTGACAAGCAAAAGCTATGGAGGGTGGTAGTAGTAGCTCTAATGGCACTTCTTATCTGTTGGCTTTTGGAGAAAACAACAGTGGTGGGCTATGCCCAATGACGATGATGCCTTTGGTGACTTCCCATCACGCTGGTCATCATCCAATAAATCCTAGTAATAATAATAATGTAAACACAAACTGTCTCTTCATTCCCAACTGCAGTAACAGTACTGGAACTCCTTCTATCATGCTCCACAATAATCACAACAACAACAAAACTGATGATGATGATAACAACAACAACACTGGGTTAGGGTACTATTTCATGGAGAGTGACCACCACCACCATCACCACGGCAACAACAACAACAATGGAAGCTCCTCCTCCTCCTCCTCTTCTGCTGTCAAGGCCAAGATCATGGCTCATCCTCACTATCACCGTCTCTTGGCAGCTTACGTCAATTGTCAGAAGGTTAGAAAAGCAAAAGAAGAAAAAGCTTAATTTTAACTCCTCTTGTGTGATGTGTATATGCACACCCCCAACACCCCGTCTTTGTGTAAAAAAAGGTAGACAGGTTTTTACTCAGTGGTTGAAAACGATCGATGCTTAATTAATTAGTTTCTGCACACTCCCTTTCTTTGGCAAGTTCGGATCTGAGTTGTATGGCATGTGTACTGTGGACTTGTTTTTTGTTTCTTTCTACTAAAATATAATCACTATGTTGATAAGTTATATATGTTCCATAGTAAGAAAGAGAGTTTTGGCAAAGAAGTCAAAAACCCTTTAAAGCAGAAGTGATAAAGACTGTTATTTGCTTCATGGTAATATTAATTATATCATGTGTTTTTTTGGTGATACATGGTTTTCAGTTTTCACACGTTCCTTTGCAGGTTGGGGCCCCGCCTGAAGTGGTGGCAAGGTTAGAAGAAGCATGTGCTTCTGCAGCGACAATGGCTGGTGGTGATGCAGCAGCTGGATCAAGCTGCATAGGTGAAGATCCAGCTTTGGATCAGTTCATGGAGGCTTACTGTGAGATGCTCACAAAGTATGAGCAAGAACTCTCCAAACCCTTAAAGGAAGCCATGCTCTTCCTTCAAAGGATCGAGTGCCAGTTCAAAAATCTTACAATTTCTTCCTCCGACTTTGGTGATGACCCTCTCCCTCTCTCTATATTCTATCTTCTCAAATATTCTGCATATCTAAAAAGTATACAGGAAAAAGCAATAATTTTTTGGGTGTATTGGTTTTGTTCTCGTATCAGAATTTGAAGTTTCATTAAAGGATTATGCCGTGATCAAACTTCCAATTCTAATTGGAAAATAATAACCACGACCAAGAAACTGTGTCTAAGCTTTTTTACTAACGTTAATTTGGTATTTGATGTTTGACTAATTGACTAGCCATGCATACCGATGTTTCAAGGAAGTGTGGTTTTGTTAGAATTGAAAGGTGCTTAAAGTTGATGAAGCAGCACTTTTTCTTTTTAACTTTAAAAATCTTTATCTATCATTGGGCTGTACGCTCTCTATCGAACGATATATTTTATTCTGGTAGATACTAGTCGTTGTATGTGAGGGTTTCAAATACCAGCAATGGGTGACCTTGTTCAAAGCGTGGCTTTGTCCGTCAAAGTGTAGATGGTGGTATGGTACATACCTGCATCCTCTTCTCGGTGTTAGTGCGTTGAATGAACTGTTTTGGTATCTTGCTAATTCGTCATTTTGCGTGTGCATGATATTGACATATATCCAGCTGTTTTTTTTTTGGGAAATATAAGACTTTAGTCACATTCTTGTCTATCTAATTTTGCCAATGTTTGAATTTTACCGGGATTCTCAGGTTTGGCTGGTTTTGCTTCCTTTATATTGTTAAAGGTTCTCCTTGAAATGAATACAGAGATGGATGAATGTGCCGAATGCAGCTTGCTGGTGAATTTAGGTCTGGTAAATAACCTAGGAATTAGGGTTTCTTCTGCAGTGGTTGTTCCCAGGAGTGGTAAGGCTAGATACTCTCATTGGAAATGTAATATGCAGACGAAAAAGTGGCAGAAAAGAGTTGAAGTTCTTTGGGGATAAGTGGTGAATTTTTAAATTTTCCAGAGTGAATTTTTAAGAACTAAAAAACATACTACCATAGTTCTTGCAATTTTATATATTACTAGCGGAAGCCTTTTATTCATATTTATCTATCACTTTAGAAATCCAGTATTTTTACTTATACCCTTGTCTCTACCTAAGTTTTAAATACTATCATATATACATCTTAACAGTGGAAGAGGTTGAAAAAATTAATATCAAGTTTGTATTCGTAGGGCAATGGTTAATGAATATTAGGCTTTTAGTGAAAATTGTTCGAAAATATATTTGTATTTTTTGGTACAGAAGGGGAGACGTATCATTAATATTAAAATTTTATTTTCTAACAATTTTTATTTTTAAGTTCGATCTTAAACCATAATGGTTGGCAAAACAGTTTTAATATAAATGGTTAATAATTTTATTTTTTAATTTGTATTTTATATTGGATAAAAAGAAAATGAAGGGTATTAAGTTTGATATGTATTTTTCTCGTCGTTGTCATTTTGATGTATGGATCAATAAATGAATTTGCTAAATCATTTATTCACTCAATTCAACTTAGTATCATTTGGAAAAGGAAAAGATAACTACAAAAACCTCTTTTGGCGAGATGCATGCTTTTCATTGTTGGGAATGGTGAGAAAACATATGGGATAAAAACGATTGAGAGTAGAACTCGTGGAAAAGATTTTCTACTCTGATCAGGAGAGAAAATTAATCAAATGACAAATACCCTTATTATAATTAAGTTTTGGGAAAGCATCCATTTTAGTCCTATAACTTTCGGTTAACTTCAAATTAGTCCTTTTATGTAGAAACTCATTTTTTTAGTCCTAAAACTATAAGAGACTAGCTGAATGACTTTTTGATAGTTTATGGACTTGAGAGGGTTATTTACTCTATTTACTTTTTTGTATAAGAAATAATCTAAAGTTGATGGGAAGTTAAAGGATTAAAGGGGCTATTTACTTTATATTTTGTTAAATTGGTAATAGGGTTTAAATGTTATTTAACATGATTAGATTTTCTTACTTTTGTCTCCTTTATTTTTCCCCCATTCAAACAATAGAAGAAAAAAATATTTTTTCTCTTTTTTTTTTTTCTTGTCTTTTACATTTGTGTTTTCTCTCATTATCCCAATTCCAAATGATGCTGTTATCTAAATGATGCGGTTATAGTTGTTTATGATATGATATTTTTTGTTGTAAAAAAAAACAGTTTTCTTTTTATCATTTGTTAAAGATATGATATGGTAATCAATATCTAGATTTCACTTTGCACAAATTACTTAGCACAAATGGCCGGGCTTTTGCGAGAGGGAATTAACATGATTCATGAGTTACCACTTACTAACTTAAATTATTATTTATTATGATAATAGGTCTTTGTGTTACAAGAACCTTTTACGATTGATTGGTGGTAAGCGGAATTTTGATCCTCCCTGTCCCCAGTTCTTTAAAAGTAGAAATTGAACACCCCAAGGAGTGTGTATATGCATCGTTTCGTTTTTTTTATTTTTTTATCAGCAAGTATATGCATCGTTTCGTATCAAGCCTTTGTGCTTTTTCTTAAAGTGTTTAGTTAGTTTTAAAGAGTTTAAGCTGGTAGGATAGTTGGTCCTCAACAGCAATGATAAATTCAATTCAGTCGTGTCGCCCTATTTGTTTTCTGTAACTTTTGTGTTCATCATTCTCTGTAATTGGACTACTAATAGAATATTTGTGTAATTTCAAAAGTGTGACTATGCGTATTGATTGTCTTTTTTCAGAAAGCGCTTGTCTCTGTAACTATAAGTGCGGATGCATTTGTCATACTTGTTATTAGAATTATGACCATAGTGTGCTACTGATTTAATTTCTTTGCATGTATTAAACTGGAAATGGATACACACACTGTTTTATCAACACAATACTGATTGTTCCATGAAATCTACAATTGAATGACAATCATCAATGTCAGTCAAACTTTACTGCTGTTATGCTAATAATTATAAATGAAAATGAGTAAAAGCTTATTTCATGTTGCTCTGGATATGAGTAGTATATAATCATGACCCAGTTTTAGTGAATCACTGTTTTCTAGCTTCCAACTATGTATATGTATGGGCCAAATGATGTGACTTTCCTTCCACTTATTGATTTAAAGATTACAAGATTTAATTCTTGTTCCCCTTAATGTGTTGGTTTTTCAATTTTGGAAGTCTCCTTTGTATCTATTGTGTAATGTGTCGTTTTGCCCAAAAAGACTGTTCAGGGTGGTGTATATCTCCCTTGGTATATTATACCCAAAAAAAATCTCCCTTAGTATTTCTTTTTCCTCTGTGCATATGTTTTTAATGGAAATCAATCACTCTATTGATGTTAATTGTAGTCTAAATTTTTCTACCACATATTGACAATACATTATCTATTAAATAAATAACGATCATGAGAGTTTTGGAAGCCTTTGATTATGTGTGAGGTATAAGCTATTCTTATTATTTTTTTAAAGTTAGGTATAAGCTATTCTTAGGTCTCTTTTCTTCGTTACAATTTTTGGCTTCCCTTGGTTTTAATTTCTGCATAGGAATAAGGTTCTATATGGCTTTACTAGCTAGGGTCTATCCGTCCATGTATGCATGTCGATAAAGTAGCACTTCATAATTTATTTATTTATGATGGTAAAAGGCACTTCATAAGTTACATATTGGAGAAGTATACATTCACGAGGAGTATACTTTTTCGTCCCTAACTTTGTCGGGACTGAAGAAAAAGGGAGCGTCCATTATCTGAGTTTTGATCCATGGAATGGAATAATGCTTCACATTGGCGCCCGGCTCTTTATCCTATGCACCAATTCAAGTGCAAACTTTCATGGGGTGAAATCAATTATTTTCTAATGATTGCAAGTTGTACTTGCAGTTATTCTTTTCTCAGATCATTTTAAATCCTCCTACAATGTTCTCTTGGTAGGTTTTCTTTACTATATATTCAGTGAAAAAAGCAACTCATTTATCTCTATTTTATATTTTTTTTGCTAAATATTAAGATTATATTGATTTATAATATATAATATTAAATTAATCATTCATCGTGGTGTGCTACCAAGATTTCTCTTTAACAATATAGTGACCCGGATTTTAAATTGATTTAAGAGTTCACTGAATTGTTATTTACTGCTCGCAATTGTTTAATTTGATCTATTTTGGTTGAACTTGAGTATCTCCAGCCAAATGCTGACCTTATTCAAATCCCTTTAAGGTTTTAATAGATGTTATTTTATATCCATGGATATGAAGATTAAAACTAGTATTTGATTACATGTTTAAGTAGAATAATTATTTGTCAATCATATCACAACATGTTTATCCTTTTACTTACTATATAATCCTTTTAGTATCCAATTAATGTTATCATAAATTGAATCGATTCATATGATGATCAGCTAGCAATGAGGGTGGTGATAGGAATGGATCGTCTGAAGAGGATGTTGATCTACACAACATGATAGATCCCCAGGCAGAGGACAGGGATTTAAAGGGTCAGCTTTTGCGCAAGTATAGCGGATACTTGGGCAGTCTGAAGCAAGAATTCATGAAGAAGAGGAAGAAAGGAAAGCTACCTAAAGAAGCAAGGCAACAATTACTTGAATGGTGGAACAGACATTACAAATGGCCTTACCCATCCGTATGTTTAATCTATTACTCGCTCCTTTCCTAATGTTTTGATAAATGGCTAATTAAATTTTAGGAGCGTTTACTTTTTTGGTTTAATTATTAATTTGGTTCATATATTTGTTTTGATTTCGTATGTAAAAAATTGTTTGTTTTAGTCCTCGGATGAGCAAAATGAATGTGTTTCGGCCTTTTGCCAACAACACCATACGTTGCTATTAAAACCACTGAATTTTTTTTTGGCTGTGGTTAAACTGGTAGAAATTTCTTCCACAGTAGGATTTCTGGCAGTTTAACAACAACAACGCCTTATCCCACTAGCTGGGATCGGCATTTCTGGCAGTTTAACAAATGTGAGAAAATTTCTGGAGGTTGTACAACGCAAATAAAGTTTTTCAGTGGTATTATTATTATTATTGTGACTAAAGTTAAAGGTCCTAGTAGACTATTGATACAATAAGAATGTGTTTGGTTTAGAGAGAAATAGAGAAAAGAAAAATAAAAGATAATTTTTGAATTGAAATTGAGTGTAAGATATGTAGGTCCCATGGAATAAAATACAAAATTTCTCTCCAAACATATTTCTCTTCGAAACAAACACGGCCAAATAGAAATATAGAGACCAAAAATTAATAGTTAAACTTATGCTATAATATCACTAATAAGTGGAATACTATAGGAATACACTTTTTAGTACTCTTGAATAATTTTTAATAGAAATTCTTGTGTTTTACTATATGTAAGTCTCGTTCCAATAATAAAAAAAAATGCATAGTCTCGTTCTCAAATGAGTTGTGAATGTTAACTAATTTCATAGAGTATTTCATAATTTACATGGTATTTTGATTGAATAACAGGAATCCCAGAAGCTGGCTCTTGCAGAGTCGACAGGTCTGGATCAGAAGCAAATCAACAACTGGTTTATTAATCAAAGGAAACGGCACTGGAAGCCTTCAGAGGACATGCAGTTTGTGGTGATGGATCCAAGCCATCCACACTATTACATGGATAATGTTCTAGGCAATCCATTTCCCATGGATCTTTCCCATCCCATGCTCTAGAAAATTATCCCTCGTTTGTGGGCTGCTGATAATAGATTCATAAACTCGTGCTGTCACTTATTAAAACCTTACAATTATTAATATTAATTAATATGCATTCTAAGAAATCCTAGATTGCTATACTATAATATAGTACGCAGGTGTATCCCTTGCTAGCTTTTTAGACGGTCCTTTGTGTGGATCATCTAGTTGAAGGAGTTATGAATAAATAAAATTCCATAAATTTAAAGTTTTTGATGCTTTAGTGCTTTTTTTTTATTATTATTTTTATTACTTCTGCATCAAGTATTGTTTATGAGATCTGTGTATGAATTATGGTGGAGATTCATAACCCATCCCATCCCTAACAATTTATACTTCGATATCAAATGATAATTAATTTGGCTGCAAGTTTCAATATTGCTCGCAAGTATCAATATTGTTTCAGCACTACCTATTTTTTGTGATCTTTAATTAAATATGCCCTTTCATTAAAAGTAATTGAATACATAATAATATAATAATACAGAAAAATTACATTATAAAAAAATTGTATGTTATGTATTCATTAAAAGAATTAAAATAATAAATAATTTATAAAAAGTATAAATATTGTTTAGAATATAAGGGGTTGCATGTAATATTATTTTAGAATATAAATTATTTTGTGATTTATTTGTTAAACATTTATAGGAATTGATTTTAGGGTTTAATATTTTTTTTAGTAAAGCTTAATTAATTGACCGTCCTTTGTTCGTTTCCCCTAAACCTCTTTTTGGTATTTCTTTTCGAAGGGCTAATAAAAATGTTAATTCATAAGATGAATCAGGGATTATCAATTATTTAGATAAATAAATATTAAGTTTTAAAAAGTGTGATTTATTGAATGCATACGAAAGTAATGTTGCGTCTGTAATGATCCATCATATGATTGTTAATTACAAGCATCGATTTTGTAGTATGTATGATCATGATTAATTCTATGTTCAATTGATCCTTTGTGCAGAGAATCTTATTTTTCATAGAATCTATCAAAAAGCAAAGAAAAAAAAAAAGAAAAATCAAACAAAGATAATACTACCAACTTTATCAAAGATGTGTTCAAGTTTTGGAGTACTTGACTATACAAAAGATGATTTAACCATTGATGTGAGATTTGGAATGATTATCAAGAAAAACGAGCAAAGTGATTATCAATATACTTTAACATGTCGATGACATGCATTTAATGTTTCAATAAATGTCTCATCAACAAATGATAAGCATATGAAAAAAAATAAAGTCCTTTAGAAACAACAATTACTTCCTCATTTGTAAATAGAATAAGTTTTAAAGTCCTGAAGTTAGAGACCCGAAACATCCACATTTACAAGCATTTCAACTCTCTTTGTACGAGTTTTTATAAGCTTTTTTAACCTCTTAGAACACCTTCTAAATTTTGTGAATAGTGATTATTTGCTTCATTTGTATGCACATTTGTAAGATGACAACTATAGTCACATGCGAATCCTACTTTTAATAAATCTTTTGTTTTATTGAAGTTAAAAATGATTTTGTAGTAAAGAACACTTGAATTATTAACTCGAAAAGACTAGTATAAAAATTAGTTAGATAAAAGTTAAGAATAATTTATAAAAAAATAATTGTATCTTTAAAGATAGTTAAACTTAGTGAGTTATTAAAAATTAGATATAATTTTAGGGATTGAGACCAACCCATGTAAATCTATTGTGTTCATCTCTTTCTATTTACTTTTATTAACAGGCATTGAATTACTAGTTTTTTCGAAAATTGTCCTTCAAAAGCTATTGATAAAACCGTTTTATTAAACTATCGTCTGTGCCCTTTATAAAACCATGTCTATTTTTATAAGAAGGTTCTAAAAAAAAGTTTGATTTGTTCATAGACTACAATGAGAGCGTAAAAGGGATTTGTTATCCTTTAGAAGAGATTTTTTTGTGTAGAAGTAGTAGCATGGTGCAAAAGAGATTCTTTTATGGTCCTCATCCTTATGCATCCTAAGACGAAAAAATGTTTGAATCAAATTGTTAATCTCCTTTTATTTGTATTAATTGCTAATAAAGAAAATGATGGACAGACAAATTTATTTGAGAAGCCATGTTGCTAATCTTCTTCTATGGTCCTAATGCTTCTTTCCTCTTATTTTAAAATATATAGCTATATAATATTCGTTAAAATGTTTTACAATATATTTTTAATTAAAATATTTAGTAAAATGATTTTAATTTACGAATTTATCTTTCACTCACTCGTTAGTTGTTTTTAAATATATACTTAAATTTATAATTAAGAATAAAATGATGAGATAAATTCTTTTATATATATATATATATACATATATTAAAATATAATTTTTTATATTATTGTTTTAAAAAAATTATATAAAAATTCACATGTGTAAATAATTTTTTAAACAGGAATAAAATGATTTTATGAATTTTAATATAATTAAACGTTATTTATTAAAAAAATATTAAGTGAGTTGTAAACGTCATCGTTTAATCCTTGATGTTTTTTGCTTTTGCCCCCCTCTCTCTCTCCTACTTCCAAAACCCTTGTTCACTTCTCCAGTTGCCATTGCTGCAACAGCTATCTCATATTGTCCCGAAGAATGGAATGATATTGCGGGCTGATACGCTTCCATTCTTTGCTTAACGTAAGAAAGCTCTTTTCTTTCTCTATTTGGGCATTGCTATTGCTTTTATCTCTGCTTTGTATCCCCCTTTCTGATCCAAAGGAAATCCCCAACGCCATTACAGAAGTCAAACAGAGTTGCATCGAATTCATTATTTGCGTTGGAAACTTCTCAATTTATGTTGCGTCTGGGACAGTTTAAGTTACCAAATTGTTTTCTTAGATATTTATTTCTTCTATTTTTAAATCACTGTCGGGTTTAGATATAACATGAAATCAAGAGAATTTCAAGCTTATGTTGTTACTAGTTAGTGCTGTCTTTACTGAGATTTTGTTTTGAAATTTCAGTACTGATTTTTGTGTTTTATCGGCAAATGTTAGTTGTTAATTGTTAGTTTTTTGTTAGTGGCAAATTTGACAAATGTTAATTGTTAGTACTGATATGTGACATTAGAGTAAAAGATGCCAATTTTTTGAAACCATAAACCATGTGCTATTTTGTTGTGAATAGCAGCAGCAGCTGAGAAATATTATTTTTGTGTTGATTGCACTGGGAACAAGCTGTAAAGGCATCTATAAGAAACAGTAATAATGAAATTGATAATAGAAAATATTTTCCCTCTCCATTTGTTCATTTATTTGTTTTGATTCTTTTTGTGCATCTAATGGTTCTGCATACATCCAGGATGAAGATGTCATTGGTTCGACCTCTCTTGACAAAGCGAGGGTTCAGCACAAGCTCTGAGAACCTTGTTGCTTCTGTGCTCTTTGAGAGACTGCCAGTGGTCATTCCCAAAATTGACCCTGTAGTCTATGCATTTCAAGAATTCTCGTAACTTTCTCTCTGGTTTCATTGACTTTGATATTATGCTCTGCTTGGATAAAAAAAAATATACCTAAGATATAATGAATTGGGTATTTGGCCTTTATTTAGTCTTGGATTTGTAGTCATACTGTCATAGAAGATATTAATCCTATGTAGTTGTAGAATATATTAATCCACTTTTCAAGAAAAAAAGGTGTGCTGCTGTTGGAGGACCGTAGGGAAGGAAATGATGTCATGTCAAGCTGAAGTTTGCTCAAATTATATGAAATAAAAAAATAAGTAATATGTAATATTATCAGCATTTTCTTGAGTTCTTCCTCTTCTAATTTTAAAGATGGAAAAAATGAGGTTATGGCTTCAAACACGAGGAGTTGCTATTAATATTTCTTGGTTGAATGACTTTGTTGTGGTTTGCTTGGTAAACTTGAAGAACCTGTTTTAGCAGTGATTGCTATACTAACTGTATCTTTTTTTCTATTTTTTTCCTGGGGTTTGAATGGTTAGGTTTCGATGGCGACAACAATATCAACGCAGATATCCTGATGAATTTCTAGACAAATCTGATGCAAGGTATAAAGTGACAAGATTATGTCTATAGTTTTAATTTTTTGGTTATTTAAACTTAATTTAAAAGAGAGAGATCATTAGATGGGACTTTAATATTGTATATACAACAAATATATTTATAAGTTTCATGAGACTTGAAAAGATAAATACTTGAATAGTAAAAGATGATAGTTATATAACCAACATAATTGTTTTCTCTGTTAAAGTTCTATTTTATGTGAATTCTCTCAAATGGCTGTAAGGAAGGCATTTATCTATTTATTCCATAGAAAATGGGAAAGAATCATTGAGCGTATTGCTAGTTTGCTATACTGTGTAAAAAAATATTTCCTTCTTCCTCAAGACCAGCAAAATATCAAAACTATTATACATAAGAGGGGAATAAAAAGACAATAGACAACTAAACAAAAGTCAAAAACTATTTGTTAGAATAAATGAAAAAGTATCTAGTGATATCTTGATTATATTTTATTGTAATCTAGTCTCTCGTAGGAGTTAGGATTGTCTCCATATTTATTTATATTTGATGATTTGTTTCCTTATTTAATTAGAGTTATGATCTAGTATTAGTATTCTTAAATTTCGATTAAGTGCGTAACTCAATCTCACAAAATTTGGCTTAAGGCGCCTAACGCAATCTCACAAAACTAGCTTGTTAGGTGAGGATTGCCCAAGCCTTATAATGACTACATTGGCCATATCTTTAGTTGATGTAGGATCTCAACAAACCCTATAAAGTTAATGATATGATTAACAATTATTTAACTTGTTTTGCTAGATCTGACTCACTGGCTGTGATTATGATGCAATGACAAAAATGTTTCATATTCTTTTTGCCTCTTTCTCTGATTCTCGTTTTCCACATGCATGCATTGATACACAGCTAGCAATACAGATAGTTCCTTCTTTTCATATATTCTCATGAAAATTATATTACTTCCAGGGGGAAAGGTGATTATCAGATTGACTATGTGCCAGCACCACGAGTCACTGAAGCTGACAAAAACAATGATCGAAGGTAAACAATTTGAGTAGACTGACCACATGTGTAATTTACAGTAAGAAAATGTTTTATTTCAATTTTTGGAATTTATGAAGGAAAATGAATTCTATACAAGAGCAACCATCATGTCAATACTTGTGATTTCTCCAATGAAGTATTCTCTTGTTATTACTTGTATACTTAGGTCATTACAAAGAGCTCTTGATAGAAGACTATACCTTCTCCTCTATGGTATTGCATATGGTGCTCCAAGCGGGAAGCCTGTGTGGCATTTTCCTGAGAAAGTTTATGAATCCGAGGACAACATGCGCAAGGTTAAGTTTTAACATTATTATATGGATTTCCTCTTCTTATTTCTTTTTCTTCTTTTCCCTGTTAACTTTTGAAATTTTGCAGTGTGCAGAGTCTGCATTGAAGTCAGTCTTAGGAGATCTTTCTAATACATATTTTGTTGGAAATGCTCCAATGGCCCATACGGTTGTTCAGCCTACAGAAGACCAGTCTAGATCCACATCTTTTAAGGTATATTTTATAGGAACTTTGTGGTACTTCTGGTCTATTAATGGAAGGTTGGCATCTTTCAATATGTTATACTTGCCTCTTCATGTGAAAATTTATTGTACTTGCTTATTCTTTCTCTTTGCTGAAATCTTCTGCCAGAGATTCTTCTTCAAGTCTCAAGTTATTGCTAAAAACAAATTCAACATTGGAAAATGTGAGGATCATGTCTGGGTGACAAAGGATGAATTGATGGAGTATTTTCCCGAGCAAGCTGAGTTTTTGAACAAGATGATCATTAGCTGATGACAATGGAAGACAGTTAATTCAGTTGAAATTATTGCAAGCTCTGAATAACAATGAAGGACCTTGAAAGAAGATCAAGCTATCATAGTGTTTCTGGGCATAACTGAGGTTTTTCGATTGGAAGCTACACTTAACATCTCAAATTTGCCCAATTTTGTTGACAAGTCTGTTTGGATATCTATCTTAGCAGTTCACCACCAAGTTTTGTTTTAGAGTTCAAAGTAATACTTGTTTTCCTGAGTTCCCGAGAATGTCTCCACATTTTTGGTCTTGAACATTAGTCGCGGTTGCCTCCACATTAAGTTATATTTTAATAATTTTTTAATTGAAAATGTTTGTGTAAGGAAATGATGTTATCTACTAGAAACTTTTTTCAAAAAAAAAAAACCTACTAGAGACTTGCTTCTATCAAAAGAAAAAAGAAAAATGCCATTTATATTGAAATTGAGAAGAAAAAAAATGTGGAGAGTTAACTATTTGTGAATTTTTATATTAATTAAAGTATATTGAAATTAATACAGCAAAGCAAGTTACAGTTTTTTATTTTTATTTTTTTCCCTTACCAAAAAAAAAATGTTTATAATTAATTAGTTTTTTATTTAGCAATCATTAGACATATAGTTTGGGCGTGTGCTCAGATTTAAACGAGATTGGAACCGTTTTTCCTTGACTCATGAATTCAGTTTCAATGCTCTTATTTTTTTACTGAAACTTTCAATGCTCGTACATATTACGTGTACCTCCGATTTTTATTTTTTTTCCGGTAGGAAGTACACCCACATTTTTGCCCCCTTGGAAACCGGTTAATTTAATCAAATGATGTCTTAGGTGGTTTTTTTTTACCTCCATTGACAAGATTTACAGCTTCTGAAGATTCTGATTCAATGAAGGCATTATGAAGGTCGGCTTCTAAAGTGATAAATATTGTTTTATTCTGATTTGGTTGATTTTGTAACAGTGAAGGGTATTTCTTGTACCCATATTAATGATAATTGATTTTGTTTGAATGATAAAAAAAATAAGGCTGTACACCGCTTATAGTTGTAGAAAGGGACTATTTATTTACCAAACGATGAATAAAAAAGAATGGTGTCAATATAACAGGAATAAGTTAGTTTCTCCAAATGTGATAAAACAAGATTTAATTTTTTTATTAAGAGAGGTAACTACATTTAACATTCACTATATCTCAAATATGATTGTTTTTAAACGATAATACATGAAAGAAAAAGAAGGTATTCAAGGCATAAAAGTCTAAACACAAATCTATAGAATATAGAAAATTGACTAACATGTCTAATGTTTTTCCAAGCCGAAAATAACAAATAAAGAAAGTCAAGTGTAACAAAAAATAAATAAAGAAAGCCAAGTAAGTAAGAAAATAATTGTTGGGCTAAAAAGTCTAAATTCAAGCCCGTTTTTAACCTAATAGCCCAGAGAGGCCCATTAATCAGAGCCACCCTTTGTAAACGTTAACGAGCTCGGGAGCAGCTTCCATGGAGGCATAGACGGAGATGCAGTCATGAACAGGACAAAGTTCAGATTCTTCTTCTGAGCAAAATTTTGGGGCAGCAACTAACTAAATCCTCAAAACAGTAACTCTTTTTCTTTTTTCCTCATATCATGCTCAGTGGTTGAAGTAGCATCAGATTGTGTTTGATACCTGTTTTTACTTTTCACACTGTTTTGAGGGGCCTATTTGTGGTGAAAATACTGTTAGATATGTTATGTGGCAGTTGGTTGTGCGAATTTAAGTTGCGTCCAATGTGTTTGATGAAATGTCTCAGTTCCTTATCTGCTTTATTTTGAGCACTTAAACTAATTTTAAGCTTTATTCTTACCGTGGCCTCTGCTCTGGATTTCGAATGGAAGGTGCAATCTAGTGAAGATTGTTGGGTCAGTTATGGCAGCGTTGATTTCCAAAAGGATCCTACGTTGTTCTTCTGGGTCCTTGCATTCACTAGGACGATGTTACTTTGATTCACCTGGGTTTGCCTCTATTTATAAACCACGTGGTAAGACCTTCATGTAGTTTCTTAATTGTAGAGAGTTGTCATTTGCCGCCAATTCGAAATTTGTTTTTGCTTTTGTGAATATTTATATATACGATTATTTTATTTTTGTACACAGATGTATGCGGCGGTTTATCTGGGGAGAGAATGTTTTCTGCAGATCGTTCTTTGGTACATTGCGATTGCATTTGTTTTTTCTTCTATATTTGCAATTTCTTTCAGGATGAAGGATTAATCAATGAAGTTCTCTCTTATGCTGGTTGTTTACTGATTATTCTTTAATAATGTGGCGTAGTGTTTTTAAATGTAGGTCGGGTCCATGGTCCGGCAGTTTTCTACTTCTATTTTAACTCCCGGAGATGATGATAGTGCATTTCCGTCTGATTTATTGTCCAAAAAGATTCTGGCAACATCCGAGCGTACTATTGGTATGAAGGATAATTTCTAGGATTTTGTACATAAATATACAATATACCAGTGCTTCATTTTGCTGATTTTGATATTTATTTCTGAAAGGAGATTAATCAACTGACAGCCAGGTGTGCATTCCAGTGTTGTTTAGATTATTGAGATATGGGATAATTTTTTGTTCTTGTCCATTTTCTATGATCTAGACTAATATCTTCCATGTCAATGTTTTTATTCTCCTTTAGGGTTTAGGGTTCTTCTTTAGTTATACTTCTTGGCAGTCTTCTGATGAATAGGTTGAAGATGCATAATTTTCTCCAATGATCTAATTGACTGAATGTATTTCTATGTATATTACATGTCAGAAGACTCAGAACTTAAGAACATGTTTATGCCTAAAGTTAGATTCAATGAATGCATTATGTAACTATTCCTTGACATTTTCTATAGCTTTGTTCTCAAATGGATCCTGCGAGTCAGAACTTAATATTTTATGCATGCTTAATGATCTGCTTCTGCTCTGAAATTAAAGGAATTTGCGGCTAGGTTTAACTTTTGTGTCCTCCACTAAAATTATATACTTAATATCCTATGTAAGTTAGCAATTGCTTTCTCTAGTTCTTAACTGCATGTAGGGCCATAACCTTGTTATTATTGGAAATCATGGTGGGGTTGCAGGAAATCTTGGTGGAGGTGCATAAGTAACACTCTTCCATATAAACTATGTAGTATGTACCATAGTGTCACTGGTTAGGATTCTCCTTATTACTAATCAAAATTTTGAGTGCATCTTTGATTATTTCTCTGTTTTCTTCACTACCTACCGTCTTTCATGACAAACTGTCTAGTCTTTATGGCGGCATGTGCTGATTGATGTCTCAATAAGATCCAAGAGACCAAGATTGTCATTAATCCGGTTGATTATGATGTAGGGCTTTGCCAGGATCTTTTAATTCCAGTAACCAACTTTCATAATGAAGACAAGGGCTATATGGTTTTACCTGGAGATGTTTTTGATTTGCCTATTCGGAAGGACATTATTCATCGTGTTGTTAGGTGGCAGCTTGCAAAACGACAACAGGTAGTGACTGCTTCATATTTTGAAATTTAATGCTTGTTTGTCATTGTCATTGGACATGTGCAATCCAGTGGAAATGCTGTATTTCTTAGGCAAGATGACGATTTTTTTCTATATTGGCTTAGCAATTGTGGGATGTATTCTGTTGTTAAATGATGGAGATACGTAATCATTTCCCCCCTTTTTTCACTTGGATTTGCACGGAAATTGATTACGGGGATGGAGTTGAATAGGAAATTGGGATTGGGGGGGGGGGGGGGGAGACAAGCATTTGGGTTTGGGACAAAACTACGATTTGGCATGTCTATTCAATTTTTTAAAGTTTGAAATGTTTCCACAATGCTTTTTCATTTATTAGTTGAAAACAGTATTTGGATATATAATTTATCTAGCGGATCTAAATTTAGCTATGAAAACTCTCCATGAGAATGTTATGTATTTCCTTATTGATAACTGATTTGATCAACAGGGGACTCACTCAACAAAAACTATCAGTGAGGTCAGTGGCACTGGGAGAAAACCTTGGAATCAAAAGGGAACTGGTAGAGCAAGGCATGGTTCATTGCGTGGGCCTCAGGTAGTGAAGCATTCTGCTCATTACTTGCTAGTCCATCTTTATTCCTTCTTTCTTCTCATTTTTTTGTGTTCTTATTGTCCATTTTTAGCAGTTGAAATTAACAAACTTAATGAATGGTAACAGTTCAGGGGTGGTGCCACCATGCATGGCCCTAAGCCCCGAAGCCATGCTTTCAAAGTCAATAAGAAGGTTCGACGTCTAGGGCTGAAGATTGCTTTATCAGCTCGTGCAGCAGAAGGAAAGGCAAGTCTCCTCCCCAACCCGTGTCCCCACTCACCATCAAAAAATAAAAAGTGTTACCTTCCCTAAATTATTCTATCTGCTGCATGAGTGTACATTCTTGCTAATAGTCAATATAGTGTAATTTTTCAGTTTTCACTTCTGGAAGATTTTGTTTTTAATATATGCAAGTATATTGTTTATTTAACGATTTAGCAGCCTAACTGCCAAGATACAGGATATTATTATTTCTTTTAAGGGTTTCTTTTGTTATTGATATTGATATAAATATTGAAATTAAAGGTATCATTTAGTGAAGTGCATTGTGTAGTAGGTTTGCATTTAATATTTCATATGAATGTTCTCAGCCTCAACCTTCTTGATTGACGATCATATTTGTTTTATTCCCTCTTTGACTTTTGAATCATATCATTTAATGTTAACATATTTCATTTATTTTAAAAGTAATCAACTGCAGGATGTTCTTTCAAATGAACACCACATGTGTAGAGACAAAAAATAGACTGCAATATCTTCACAGAATTGTGGTTGGGTGTATGGGGAATTAAGTAGGAACCAAAGAGTCAGGGTTCTAGAGTTAACACATGGCATCTGAGTGCAAAGTCCCTTGCGATCATTTATGTTAACTGTACTTTACTAAACAATGCTCAAAATACATGCCCCCTTTATGTTAACTGTACTTTACTAAGCAATGCTCAAAATACATGCCCCCGCTAAACTTGGCACTATAGAATCTGGTTGTTAAAAGGTGGCAAGCTAGTCATGCGACTAAATAATACAGTAAAACCATATAAAGAAGTGTAACTGGAGTACTGGACACTAGAAAATAATTCAAATCACAAAAGGGAAATGCTACTATATATGTCGGCTGTCATGTCCTTTAGTGCTTTCTTAATGTGAGTTTGAGTTGCATGGTTCTTTTGGGCATGTATCCCTATCCTCATCATAGGCTGTAGTTTACATTACCAAAATGCCTTTGTCGTGATTCTAGTGGGATATACTAGATTGCGTATTCTTTTAGCTCTTTTCACATAAGTTTTTTTTTATCCCATAATTATCTTGTGTGTACTGTTTGTAATCCTTATTTATTGGTTTGCTCTTGCATTATATGTTTAAATAAGAGTTTCTTCATGCTAATGTACACTAATCTCTGGGTAATTTTTTTTTATACAGCTTCTTGTTTTTGAGGATCTGGCGGTTCCCACACATAAAACCAAGAATATTGTGAATTATTACAATCAAATGGAGGATACCAAGAAACTGCTGCTTGTAGATGGCGCTATAGATGAAAAGTTAAAATTATCTACACAAAATCTACACTATGTTAACGTACTTCCCTCCATTGTAAGTTTGTATTTTATCCACGTTGCTTCTGTCATAGCTCAAATGGAACTTTACATTGTAAATTTCATTTGAAATTTATGTTATGCTTCTGGGAGCCAAAACATTTACCAAGCCTTATACTTGGTGGGATCAGATACATGGATTAATAATCAATAGCTACTGTTGAAATTTCACATTGACCATAGATATGGCTAAAGTAGAGAGCTATAAGGGTTTGGGTAATCCTCACTTCATGAGCAGATGCTAGCATTTAGGGTTAATTACGCCTAGCCTAAATTCAAGATGAATGGTAGCAGAGCCTATTATAGATTTGATATTGGGTCAACTTCAACTTCGATTGTAAAAAAAAAAAAAAAAAACTGGCTCGCAGCTTTTGCAGTGCAATCTTCACACTCTAGTCTAGACATCCATCCCTGGGTGAGAGATTGTGTTGAGATCTCACATCGATTATAGATATGACTAAAATAGAGTTTATAAGGACTTAGTATATAAGCTCTCATTTGTATACATTTTTCATTCAATTAAAACAATTTCATTTTTCTTTCAGATCATTTTCTTCCTCCACGAGCTCTGCCATATTTCATAACAATCATTATGTGGCGATTTTTCATGTGCATAAACCACAAATAATGTTGAAATTTCCTTTGTTTAACATTTTTTTGTAGGGCTTGAATGTCTACAGCATTTTGCTGCATGATACATTGGTGATGTCCCGAGCTGCTGTGAGCAAAATTGTTGAGCGCATGCATACTCCAATAAATCGTTGAGGCTGTAACTTTTTATTGTGCTTCGCTTCATTTACTCGGAAATAGGAACATTTCTGTAGCAACATAAAAAGATCCAATGAGAATATCTTTGGTACGAGGTGTCTGTTTTAATTACATAAGTTAGGCAAGTTATGCCATTTTGCCCATGTTGAAGGTTGGAACTTAGGAACTTGATGATCGAAATTTGACGTTCATGTGATTAGGTTTATCTTGTTTTCCGGTGGTTGAATCTCATTTTTCAATTCTTTCACATGCATAGGATCTGATAAACCTGTACATCATTCATGACCTAGTGTCCTTCATTCATGAATTTAACCAATATAGTTTGTCTTTGGCTTTCAATGGTTTAATTGGATTAGGCAGCACCAAGGGTGTGGCTGTTCAAAAGTTTGGTGCCTTTTTACCCTCTTGGATGCTTCCTTACTTATTGGTGCTTCTTAGTCACAATGCAGTCTGCCGGAGCAAGACTATAGTTTTGAGGCCCTGAGGTTGTAAATCACTTCAATGTGTGCAGTGCAATCACCAAGACCTTAGTTGGGCTTCTCTTATCATATTTTCCTATCCGTTACATGATGGCAAGTAATGGCATCTATATTGTGCTGATCTTGATACAACAGTAAAAACATCTATATTAGTGAGAAAATTTATGTTTCGTATCAACAATAATCTCTTGAATTTCTTAGCAAAACTATTTTTCTTTTAATAGAAACTTGATAATTATTTTAGGTTATGTTTGGATTGGTAGTAGAGAATGAAACAATATATTATAATATAACAGAGCTAATGGGTTGGAATCGGATGGATTAAAAGTACCGTTTCATTGTTTGGGTAATTTTTTATAATAAAATGGAACAAATATTTTATTCCATCATTTGGAAAAAGAATGAAGCGAAGCAAATTTAATTTTTTATTTCCTATATCACCTTAATTTATTATAATGAGATACTTATTTCTATTCTCAAGTTCATGGCTAACGCCACATCATTAGTTTTGGTCCGCAAGTATCATTTTAGATACTTTATCATTAAGTTGAAAAGATCACCCTTTAGTAGTTTATAACATTTCAAATAATGACTAAAGTTGGCATTCTTAAGTTTTGCTTCCTGGTAGGATGATTTGTCATGATTGTCATAAAATTTAGAAGTGTAATAAAAATAGGAGGCCTATCTAATGAGAACTTGAGAGGTAAGTGGCATAAATTTTAATCTTACATCTATTCACAAATTATCAAAATCGTTTTAATTAGTTTTAATCTTAATCATCCATTTAAATTTGCTCAACGCACACTATCATCTTTTACTTGATATGCTTCCTATAAACTAAATGTAATATTGTTAAAGTTTCTAGAATCATCAAAATTCTGAAATTGTCTTGTATAATGAGATTGAGACTTAACAAACTGTGTTTATATTAATGAAACACGTATTTTTGAATTGAATAAAAAAGAAAGGGTATGTGATAGGCTTCGGTAGGGTAATGTTTCTAACTCTTACTAGTCATAAAGTCCAAATTTTTTGGTCGTGATAAAAAAACTTATCATATTTTTTAGTTTTTATCCTCATATATTATCTTCGTTTTTCATGTTTAAGTTTTAAATTTTGTATTACTTTAAAGTTCAAACTGAGAAGGTTCTTTATTCTTCAATAATTTTAGACAATAATTAGATCAATTCTAAGTATTGATATTTTTTTATTAAAATATGTATTTAAATTATAATCTTATACATCTGATTAATTTATTTATCTAAAATATGATAAAGAAGATATATAATGAACATAATCAAAGATACTTAAAAAACTACATAAAAAGGTCAAAATAAATGGGGAAAAAGACAAAAGTAGAAGAAGAGTCTACATAGTAATGTGTAATTATACATTATATATGAATTCAAAGTTTTTTCTTTAAAAAAATGAAAGGGTGATCAGGATCGATCATATTGAAAAAAAAAAAAGATAAACATGGAAATCAAACCGATTATAATTGGTGTGCTTCATGTTGTAAGTTGTAACGTATATTCACCATAAAATCTCACCAAATTGTTTATTGAGGCATGGCACTGAGGCCCAGAAATCACAAGAGTGATTATCTGTTCGAACCAACCAAACTCGCTTTCTACACAAATTTTCAATTCTCCATTTCATATTTTGAACCGTGTGAACGTCCCAAGGGTTCCCAAACACGGTCTAATTAAAAAGGAAAAGGACTTATCTGTAAATTAAAAATCATTCCAAGGCCATGCAGAAGAAGAAAACAACAAAGTGCTAAAAATGGATAGGAAAACGCCAAATGCTTGTTTCATTGAGAGGGTGGGAATGGAATACAATTAGGGAACAACAAAAAGTAGGACCCGTCCAAATGCATGCACCGTCATAATAATAATAATAATAATAATAATAATAATAATAATAATAATCCAACTCATTACAAATAGCATCCACTCCCTTTTCCGAGGCCTTTTATGTGATTGTGTCGGTAGTTGGAATTTCATCAGTGCATGCCAACAAAGCCTATAACTCATAAAGTTCGTTCGTAATACAATTTTTTTTTTTATAAAACCTATTTTGCATCAAGGCAAGAAATAATATTAATAATAATAATAATAATAGTAATGGACTTTCAATTAAATTACATTATATTACAGCATGGCAAATCAATTAAAATATACAGCTTATTTTCCATAGTGTTAAATGGTGTGTGAAAAATTCCAACGCGTAATTAGTATCTAGAATTTGTTTTTGATTGATGATACATTTTCACAAACTTTTCTACTCCTTACTTCCAGTGTTTTTGTAGTAGTAATTTTTTAGCCGGGAAACTGCACAAAATTGCAAAAGATCACTAGAGGCACTATGACATTTAAAATGACATGTCCATGGCATCATGGTCTGGGGTCTTGTGACCAAAACCAGATTCCTCACTTGGTCGTCTTTTAACCACACTTGCTCTTTGCACTAACCGAACCAATGCTTGCACCACCTCAGACATCGGAGGTCGAAATTCGGGTTCCGGCTGTGCACACAATCAAAATCATTAGTAACATCTTTTGAAGAATTATGATGATTGCAACAACACCAACTAAGTTTACGTGCACCATTTGGTCAACAATGCCAATTATTACAAGGGTCCCGTTAAGGTTGCATTAAATAGACCCTATTGAATGCATTTAATTACTTGAAAAAGCAAGTGTCAAATGGCTTGTACTACTACTTTACAATGAAAATTGACAACAATCAAACCTTTGTCCCACTAGGTGGAATGAGCAACACAAATCAAACAATCAAGCCGTGATGTTCTCTAGTGAATAGTGTCTATAAACAATCCATTCAACTTTATTATCTTCTTAATAGATTTGCCAATAGTTCTTCTCGGTTTTCATTTACCTCTAACAGGACTGTCCATGCTACCTCAACTTTCCCTCTAATGCACTCATTCTTACTCTTGTCCCAAATTTCTGCATTTCCCTTTACCTCTAGTAGTAGGACTACCCTCCATCTGATCTAGTCTTCTTAGTGGACCTCGTTCTCGTTGGACTTTTCCACACATGTCCATACCTCGTAAGGCAAGATTCTACCACTTTTTCTAAAGTAGATGCTACCTCAACTTTCTCTTTAATGCATTCATTCCTAACCTTGTCTAATATGTCTACTATATGAATCTTATTGTTTTGTTGGTATTTTATGCCCAACACTTGGTTTCATATAGCAATACTTAAACTTGAGCAGTACTTTTTGTCACATATAACACTAGAGGCACTCCTCCATTTCATTCAATAAAAAATTTCTACTTTCGTTTCCCTTAACTAATGCCCTTTGGTACCAGTTAGCATTTGCCCTATTATAAAGACTAAACTATAGTGCAGAAATAAATGCACGAGTGCAGTAAATGGAATAGGTACTAAAACAAGTTGCTAGCCATTTGTTGTTCATTTGGTCATTAGAGAAGCTTTACCTGAACACAGAGGGCAATGATATCAGCAAAGCGTGACAGTGACTTTGCAGGATACATGCCGTTCAAAGTAGGATCAACCATTTTGGCCAAGGCATCTATATCATGGAGTTGTGGTGTAGCCCACCTCACAAGTGACTGCTCTGATCGAACCCGTGAACTAAACTTGCAAAAATTACAAATGAATGTAAGAAGCCATACAGAAAAGAAAGATAATAATGAAGGATAAACATTTAAGTGATGGACATGATTTCTTTACATCAAGTATGGTAGGCTCACCTGTCAAGTGGCTTCCGACCAGTCAATAGTTCCAGCATAACCACCCCAAAGCTGTAAACATCACTTTTTACAGTGTATACTCCAGATAATGCAAACTCAGGAGCACTATAACCAAATGAACCGACCATCTGAGTTGATACCTGTTAAAACTCAATGATGGTAATCAAAGAAGTGAGAAATAAAAGATACAAAAACAATGTTCAGCTGTGCATGAAGGAAACAAAAGCTTCTTCTCCAACCTGCCGCTCAGTGTTTGGTGTCAAAGCAGCTAAACCACAGTCAGACAGGTGAGGATTGAGCTCCTCATCAAGTAATATATTTGCAGATTTGAAATTTCTATGTACAACAGAAGGCAAGCACACTTCATGCAGGTACCTGACATACAAAGCATAACTCAAGAAATTAGCCTGAATGTGATATGCTAACTCACTCTACTTGAGGGAAAAACAGGGGGGTCGGGTAGCCAGTCAAGGCCATGCCAAAGAGAGACTTAATATGTCAGATGTGAATGAAACATACTCTAAAGCCCGGGCTGTGCCAAGTGCTATGCGTACACGGGCATTCCAAGACAAATCCTTGCTGCTATCTTCAGCAAAATGGAGCATGTCATGCAGATTTCCATTTGCTATATACTCATAAACTAGAAGTCGTTGGCCATGCTCTGCACAATATCCAGCCAATGTCACAATGTTTGGGTGCCGCAAGCGTGACATATTTGAAACAGCTTCAAGAAAATTGTCTTCCTCCTGTAATGACAAAGCTGAGTTGTCGATCTTCTTAATAGCCATTACCTAAACATAAGCAAATATCGGAACCATTAGCATAATAACATATTATAGTGTCCATAGCTTTTATTTTATAGGGATAAAAATAATTTTCTCCAAGTTCAAATTCATAAGAAAATAAAAAATAGCCATAATAAAAAAAGAAAATGAAGAGATAGGCAGAGAGTAGATGGATCATTGTGCAGCCTTAGTGAATAAAGAGGCACTATGAAGCCAAATATTTCATTACTTGTGATTGCACAACATATATGCTACAAATATAATGATAATAAAAAAAATTAAAAATTCAAACCAAATTAAAGGTTAAAAACAACAAAAGAGGAAAAAAGAAACATTATTTAAAATGCAGCAAAACCAAAATTACTGATGAAGAAAAATGTCTATAAATCATCAAGAACTGGTTCAACCAATTGAAGATCCAGCTGGTAATTTAATAGGCATTTTTGTTCCATACATAACAAGAATAAATTCCAAAAATGCAGTAGGAAGGTTGATAACAAATGCAACACTAAAAGGTTACCTTTCCATTTGGAAAATCAGCCCTGTAAACTCGGCCAAGAGAACCTTCACCAATAATAAATTCTTGACTAAAGCTATTTGTTGCACTTTGGAGAGAAGCAACTGTGTATGATGTAGAAGTTATAGGGGATTTCATCTGCTTTACAGATCCACTTTTTACAGCTACCCTCTCAACTGTCACATTTTCTGCTGGACGAGGCTTGAGATCTGTAACAACAGCAGCACTTTTTACCCTCTGCTCTTGCATCTGAGGAGTTACTGAAAGCACAAAACCCAAAAGAAAAGCTGAACTGGTTAGGATGCATATATACCACCCTTAAGCTCAAAACAATAAATAAATAGTAATGATTATGAAGTGAAGGAGCATTTACAAAAACAGATTCAAAGGGTAATGCAAATGAATTTTGTAAGAGAATAAAGAAAAATTCCACTATACCATTTTTAATACAAAACAGATGTAATTAAGTGGGTGTTTGCTTGCACGTTTGATATGGGCATTTTTTCAGCACATTCACGTCAAATCTCAAGTTTACACAGATGCTACAATGTAATGCCTTGGTCTTGACATGCATCTACACTTAGCTGACGTTAAACCAAGCATGCTATAAAACTATAATGGAGCAAATGCTCTATGCATGGAATTTACACCAAATACAAAGCTCCAAATCCCAATTTCTCTCAATTTGGCCTTATAAACACCTTACTTTATAGTTTCCACCTTTAGTGCCTCCAAATATCAACATTCAACAAAGATTGGAGTAAACTAATGCACATACCATTTTAAACTACATTTTGACAAAGAAACCAAATTACAGAATCATAATATATATATATGGAAACAAAAAGAAAGGGAAATCACCATTAATAACTCCACGAGGAAGGCTCCCACTAAAATTTCTTGCACCCTTTTTCTTCCCCTTTTGCTTTCGGATACAGAAAACAAGAGCAAGGAACACAATAGCAGCCACCAGTACTGAACCTAAAACAATGCCTATGACAGCCCCCACTGTCAAACCCTTATGGCCATTAGATTTTTCATTATCAGAAGCTTGTGTTTTATTATGTGAACCAGATCCAGAATGATGACGTCTATGAGATCCACTGGGAGGAGGTGAAGTAACTGTCGGCGGAAGAGGAGCAGGACGGTTCTCAAAAGAATTTCCATCGTATCTAGTTAATATTTAAAGAGTCACATTAACCACATTGCTGAAGCTATGCATTAGAAAACAGATAGGCATTTCAAACAACAATCCATAATACTTACATGAAATTATGGATGGAACTAAGCTCATGGGGTATCCATCCACTGAAATTATTGTTTGCAACATTTCTGGAAAAGTATAGAGCAACATTAGAAACTGAATGCAGATAATTCAAGGCCCAAAGGGTGAAGAACTTACAAAGTATCCAAAGGCAAACCAACGAGAGCACTAAGAGAACCAGTCAACTGGTTCTTCTGCAAGAAACTACAAAAGAATTTCGATAAGCATTAAATTAACATTTACTGAAAATTTCTACCAGTTCATCAATTAAAACATCATCCAACTTACAGAGAAGAAAGATTGGCCAATGCACCAACTGAAGGAGGAAGATCCCCAGAGAAGTTATTGAATGATAGATCCCTATGTCAATGACAATGAATGCAACCAATCATCAAATAGAATCCATCATAAAACTACTATTAGTTAGTCAGTTATAATTATCAAAACAACCAATGACTATAAAAGGTTTCAGAATGAAACTATTCCTCTCACTAGTGAAGGGATTTCCATTGGAACATAAACTTTATGTTAATATGGTAAATGAATTTGAATCCTGATATATGATTAATAAAAAAAATGACCATGCAGTTCAAGTATTAAGTCAATCCATGAACATGGTCAGAGTCCAATCCAAAACTAAAAAAATTGAACTCAAAACCAATAATAGCTCAAACCTAAAAGTTAAAAGTCCCTCTGATTCAGCCAACAAAAAACGTCTGTTCATATATTTCGAAAAAAGAAGAGCATCGAAATTGATTAACCATGGCCACAAATCAGTACAGTAAGCATTATTTTCTTAGTCAGAACACTAAGAAAATGAAATAAATGATGGGAAAGTGGAATGAAGAAACTATGTAAGATATCTTACAGGGTGCCAAGATCTTGAAGACTAGCAAATATATCACCAACTGTCATGGAGAGTGCATTATTGCTTAAATTCCTAAAAACCACAAGAAAATACAGTAAGTGCGCTCCAACGTATGATCCAATTGAATATTATGAAATAAAAATGTGTACATTCAAAAGAAACTTACAAATAATTGAGTGAACCCATGGCAGAAATGGAATAAGGAAGATTTCCAGATAAATTATTTCTTGCAAAATTCCTGATTGTCCCAATTGAAAAGCAATGGCACAGTTCAGCAACAGAAAAAAATAATTAACATTTCAAATAAAGTAGAAAAGTGAAAATGATCAACAAAATGAAATGAGCGTGTAATTGTAGGCAAACATTACAGGCTTGTAAGATTGGGCGGCAACTGGTAGGGAATTGTATCATGGATCTTGTTATCACTTAAGTCACTACAAAAACACAAAAATAAGAATTAAAAAACCAATAACCAGTTTACCAGCATATATCAAAACAATGAAGATTATGTATAGTGCAGCACAAAACAACAGAATAAAATTATCTCACAGGTCTCTGAGTGACATAAGGTCTGAAAGCAAGTACCCCAGAGTCCCATCGAGTCCTAAACCTGAGAGTTTACTATCCAGCATCACAACAGAGAGATCAGTTAGTTTTCTCAACCACAATCAAGGTTTTAAAAAACGGTCAGCGACTGCGATTTTAGCCATGACATCAAGTCTTTCAGACTCGCGGCAGCGACCGCATAGCGAATCAGCCACATTTGTCTGCAGCAATTTCCCATTGCAACAAAACCCCAACCACAATTTAAAACCTTGATTGCAAAACAAATTTTTAAACAACAAACAAACATATAAAATAAATAAATCAGAAATGTGCAATATAAAGTGAATCTCTTACATGGAAACAACGGCTGATCCCTCACACGTTACCCCTTTCCATGACTCTCCACATGGATCACCACCACCGATTTTCCAACCCGTTAGCTGAGTTGGACTATTCAACACATTGTACATGACCTCAAGAGCTTGAACTGCAACAGAAAAAAAAAACAATAAAAACTACCAACAGAGAGCAAAAATAAAAAAAGACCGTGTTTTGAATGAAAAAACACCCACCCGTAACTTCATTATTTGCATTACAACACTCCCTATTCACCCAGAGTTAACAAAACAAAATCAAGCCCCAAAAATCCAATGTCCTCAACACAAAATCCAAACTTTATCTCAAAACCATACAGATTAAGTCATTCAACACCGATCACATCAATCAACCGCAGAATGATCACTCCAACAAAAAAAAACGGAGAAAGAACAACAATAATAATATATTACCATCAGAAGGGTCAGTGGTGGCGAGGGAAAGAGGAAGAGCAACGAAGATGAAAGAGAAACAGAGAGCAAGAGGGAAACTAGGACGAGCCATTGCGTTCAGAAGCGTGGTTCAGGTGCGGAGAGGCACATGCAGAGTATCATGGAGGCGAAAGAAGAAGTAGAAGTAGAAGTAGAAGTAGAAGCAGTAGTTGAGTTTCAGATCGCGACTGGTTGTACAAGGCAAGGCCATTAAAGAAAGGGACAGATATTGGAGATTCGAAGCTTGCTCAGTCTAATGAAGAGAGAGAATATCATAAGCAAAAGCAGCACGAGAGTGTTCAGTGTGTGAGTTTCTGCGTGTCGGCCAAAATAACAAAACAAGACAAGTAATAATAATCTTAGTATACAAAAAATACTATAATATTCTGTACGTACTAATAATAATAAATTCACCAAAATAATAATAATAATAGTCCATCGGTTAATATAAGGACTCAATTACCCAATTTATTAAATTTTAAAAAAAATAATTAATAATAATAAATTTATCTTTAAATTTATAATTTTTTTAAAATTATTTTTGTTATTAATACTTTTATCTTTCAATGACTTGTTGACATATTTTATTTTTTTAATAAGAGAATTTTGATTTAAAAATAATTAATATTAAGAATATTATAAATTGAATTTTATTAAAAAAACAAATATTATTTTAAACTTAAATCTTATGTATAAAAATGAAGGAAATAATATAAAACCAACAACAAAAGTTTTATTCAATTAGTAAGAATCAGATCCACAAAAACGTGAATTTGAATGCAATTACCTACGTGAGAGTTTTATTAATGGTGATTGAATTTGTAAGCGTTTAATAAATTAAGACATATTTTGATTTACTAAACTCAAACATCCAACTTACATGAACTTTTTAGTTAAAATAAACCAAAAAATAATAATGTGAAATGGGATGCAGTCAAGGTGGGTCCCTCAACTTTTTTCCCCTCTGGGGTTTTGGATTTTCTGGCTTCCGTTTCCACATTCTCATTCTAAACCTTTCGGGCTTTTACCCTCCAAACTCTGCCATTTCAGCTTTCCCAGTTTCTCTTGTCTTCGTGCCATTTTTGTGTAGTTTTTTTCTTTCTTTTCTCCCTCTTCTAGTCACATCCCTCTCACGTGCCCTACGAGGATATGATAAGAAGAAGATTAATTGTAATTGTAATTGTAATTTGAATGATGGGAGATTAATTATTAGTTATGATTAAAGAATGTGTGTGCATTCAAATCGCAACCGTGTGTAGTTAAAACTTGAAAATCAACGGTAAATAAGTGTATATGCCTGCTTGAGAAAAAAATTTAAAAGATTTGGATGTGTATTAATGTAAGATCAGAATGTAAATATTCCCGATCAGCACGTAATATGAAATTTAAGGGAATGATGATGATAAATAGTTAAGTGTTTGTCTTAACTATGTTATCAGATTTTAATCATTTGATGTAAGCATATAGGCAGACCGCAGCCATCTAGCGTCCAAATTGGCAAAGTCTCATTTGTTAGAGCCTGTTTATACTACTATATAAGTAAAATTTAAAATGTGAAAGTTTCAAATATAATTGAATTAGTGATCAAATTTCTTTAATGAAAGTAATTTATTTAAATAAGCTTAATATAGTTAGTTACATCGACATCGGAAACTGAGCAGGCTACCATCTAATTAGTTAATAATTAATCTTGTGTAATACTGTAGTATAATCAATTGTGATATCTTATTTTAATAAAAATGGATTAATAACTCAGGTGTAAAAAAATGGATTAATTCATAACACTACATATAAAGGTTAACTAGAAATTTTTAATTGTTAATTTAAATTATCATTAATTCCGTTTGCATTTGGATATCTACAATATTAAGTTAGATTTAAAACCATAGGTCAGTCATAAGAGGATATTAAATGATCATTAATAATAAGTCTTATATTGCTTAAAAAAAAAAACTCTTGCATTATAAATTTAAGTTTATAGTATTGAATATGAGGATATTCTTTATTTTACTTTTTTCTTATAATATTTTTATAGGGATATAATTTTTACTTTTATTTAACATTTACTTTTTATATTTTTAAAATATTAAATTATTGATTCTAATTATTGTTTCCTTTTAATTATAATTTTTATACCTACTTTTCGTTTACACATTTTTTGGATTATTTTTCTTCTTATCTAATATTATAAACTTCTGAAATAATAAAAAACTAACATTATAAACTACACCACTGTGTTATATTTTAACTTCATATAAAAAAAAAAAAAATCCACTAACAACACATAAAATATAATTTCAAAATAATTATACATTTGAATATCTACATTATTAAGTGAGATTTTAACTCATAGGTCAGTCATGGGAGGATATTAAATGATCATTAATAATAAATCTTATTTCATAAATTTGAATTTTGACTCTTGAATATAAGCATATTTATTACTTTACTTTTTTCTTAGTATAATATATTTTTAAAAGGATATATTTTACTTTTATTTGATATTTATTAATTTCTATGTTTTTAAACTTTAAATTATTATTTCCTTTTTTTCTTTAATTTTTATTAAATTTTCCTTTTTGTTTAATCTTGACTTTCTCAACTAGCTATGTTTTTTTTTTTAAAAAAAAATATCATTGAACTTTACTTTCTTGATATAAACTATATATTTAAAGGATTGTTGGAGGATGCACACAAAAAAATTTGAACGAGGTAATTGTAAATTTTTTGTTTTCAGATACAAATTTAAAAACGAAATATGATTTGGGTAACAAAATGTTTAAATTAGTTTTAACTCATATTTTTTAAAGCATTTTTTGTGTTTATTTGTAGTATAAAAATTACTTGTTGTTTTACGTGGTGATTATTTTCATTATCTCTTTCAAAAGAGTTACATATTAACATTATCACTATTATTAATCATTAGCATTGTTCTTATCATTAGATACTCACAATTTTTTTCTCTTAACCCTCAAATTCATCAGAATAAATAAAATATTAATAAATTCAGAGTTTACCCAAAAAATAAGTAAAACTTGATTAAAAAAAAATACTCACAATTATTATCATCATAATTATTGCCAACATCATCAATTAATCACCATCATTAGTATTATTATCATCACCATCATTGTAGATTATAAGTTAATTTTACCAAACAAATACACTTTATAAGATAGTTAAATTAGGTTAATAGTGACTAAAGTGACTTACAAAACACATGCACCAACTAGGAGTTGAAAAGTAATTTATAAGATTAGAAAATAAGCTAGTTGATAAATATAAAAAAGACACACTTAGTTATTTGATTTATAAGTTAAAAAATATATACTTAGAAAAAATAGTGAAGATAGAAAGGAAGAAGAAAACAAAATAAACTATAACTTATTTTTATAAGCAAGTTGAAGTAACTTATGGAAATAAATTAGAAATTATTAAAATAAATACACATATTAAATAATTTTGTTTTTGTCAAACTAAATTATAAACTAATTAAAGTAGCTTAAAACTAACAGAGTTAATTACCAAACACATTATTCTCAAAATACATCACATTTAATTTCTAAAACTCAAACTTATCAAAATTAACTTCGAATTGTACCGTTTGTGTAAAAGAAAAATCGAATTGTATCGATTAATGAAGCAAATGAAAGCTCTACTTAAGAAAGTTACACTTTATCATCATACAGCGCCTGCCCCATGAAAAAATGTGAAT
This sequence comes from Glycine soja, assembly GCF_004193775.1. Lineage (NCBI taxonomy): Eukaryota > Viridiplantae > Streptophyta > Magnoliopsida > Fabales > Fabaceae > Glycine > Glycine soja. The sequence continues at coordinate 490,115 of NC_041010.1, read as the reverse complement.
AAAAATGTGAACCACCCATAATCTTTCAAATGCAATGCATAAAAGTTTACGATCATATGCGACAGTATAATAAAACCATGTATTCAATTAGTAAGCTTGAAATTGATCGATCTTCGAATTTTATATAACTATTATTTGTTTTTCTTACATCCTAGCTAGTTATTATGGATATCTTGGTCAAAAGTAAAATAGTAATAATAATAATATCAATGATGATCTAATTTGCACGTAAAAAGAACATACGCGTATTTCATTATACAAACTTCTTATTTTTTTCAGGAGAACCAAAGACAAACACAATCTAAGTTAATTTGGATAGTTTGATGTCTGCTCGCTTTACAATTTATCGGTATATTCACTACTACTATTTAGTGTAAAAAAACCATTTTTAAATAATTTTTTAGATAATGTATGTATTTAAAACTCTAAGTTAATTGTCTACTGGTATAATGTATTTAAAACTCCAAGTTATTGCCTATTATATTTGTTCCAATATCATTATATATATATTTCTAATAATTTGTAAAGTGATTGATTTTCTTAATAAAAAAATTCCATAAATAATCCTATAAGTCAACGTGGTTTTGTTGTAATTATTTTTTAACTTAATTTTGATAAATCATTATATTTTTTAATAATGAATTATTACAAAAAGTGACAATCTTATCATATATAATAATTTATAATTAAATGTCAATGTAAAAATATAAATTGTAAGTACGCTTTAATTATTTTTTTCCACTATAAAGTAATTTTTAAAAGGATTTTCACTATAAAAAAGAAAATTTCTGCTGATTAAAATAAAAACTATAAAAAGAATACTATAATGAAACTGCCAAAATTGATCAAACAATCGTTAATTTTTTTATTTGGTAATGTATAAATTTTTGAATCATTAATCAATAGTGAAAAATAAAGGTGTGTGTCTTATATGTTATAAGTCTGAGAATGGTTTTTACGTTATTATTTAATTACTAATTGTTATATAATTGAAAATGTTGATTTATGTAATAATTATTTTAAAAGTTTTTTAGAGTGTTTTTTAATCAGTTGATATATAATGTAAAAAAAACCACATTAATAGTGTATCCAAATTAAATTTGTGTGTGAGAGAATATTTATATAAAGAACAAGTTGATCAAGTTATTTCATGATTAATTTTTTACACAGTTATTTTATTCAATAACTTTAAGTATACATTAAATTTCAATCATCTAACCATTTAATTAAAAAAATATTATTGAGTAGATTAAGTCTGTAATTTTTTTTTAAAAAATTGAAACTATTCGGCACTTTATCAAATAAAATTAATTTGACATATAATATACATTTTAAAATATAATTAAATGTAAATTATAAAGAGTTATTGAATAATTATATAATTACAAATGTCTCGTTTATTTAAATTTTAACCTACATGGTCGTTAAGATAATATTAAAATATTCAATAGTTTATCAGCATTTAACATATACAAAGAGTTATTGAATAAACTAATTTTACCAAAAATGACTTCTAAAGTAACTTAATCCCCCATAGCAAATTTAATTTGCATCAAACATTACAAAAATATTATTTCATAATGAATTGGTATTAGATTAATTAGTCTCTGTAGGTATTTTTTAATTATTATTTATAATATGATACATTATGCTTATATGCATATTTTAGTACAAAAAAGAAATATAAGATCGATATATACTATTAGTATCATTTTTATCTTGTACCTGTACATCAAATATGAGCATAGTACGTATATCAAACTATTGCCACACATACTAAAAAAGTTTCTAAACTAATTTTCATATTACTATTAGTTAGTACGTATATGATAAAAAGTAAAAACTTTGCATACTATTATAATAAAAAAAACTATTTTCTTTCAACTCGGATTTTCAAGGTTTCTCTTACTATTTTTTTTTTCTTGTCAACAAAACACAGGGTTAAGTACTGTGCTATGTTTTCAATGCCCTTATTATTTTTGTTGAAAAATTAATTTCAAACATTTGTCCTTGCGAGAGACATTATATATAAACTGAGACATGTTTTGATTTGAGAGTAGCAGATGAAAGTGACGGTTGAACTTATTTCGACTTTTGAATCATGCATATGCATGATGATTTATAACTTTGCATGCTTTTATTAACGTGCATACATCATTTTTTAAATCAGGATATAACGCGCCCGCTCTCATACTAACTTTAAAAAAATATAAATTTCGAAGACATAAATTTTATCTTTAACATTTTTTATGTATCAAACGTTAAATTTTAATTAACATGTTTAAATAACTCAATTATTTATTAACTATACCGAATTTTATTAGTATCATTAGTCATATATCTCAACTTAGTGTCACACTTTAATTAGTCTTTTTTGAAAGGACACTTTAATTAGTCTATGCATACGTCACATCAAATAATGTTAAAAGTTGTTATTGTTTTTTTAATCAGTAATTATTAAACATTAAAAAATAAATTTACGTATAAAAATAAATAATGATGTTTCACATAGAATAATTATATTATCAAAAGCACTCAACATAATAAGTAACCGTGCTCAACAATAGCGACTAATAAATCGGAAAGTTAATTGTTCTTTTCAAAATTCATTTTTTTATAGCACGGCTTCTTTTTTTCTAAAAAGAAAAATATGATTTTAGCCTTTTTTTTAAAGTAACTTTCTTTTTTTGGTATGTTAGAAGTCACGTGTCAATCAATTATATCTAACATAGTTGGTAAATAAGTATATTTCTTAAGTAAATGAGTAGAAGTTTAATTCATTGAATATGTGTATGGAGAATATTTCGTTGAGAGGGACAAAATCAATTTTGATGTTTTATGTTACAATAATTAATCTCATGATTTTACTATAAAAATATTTTATTTTAAGATGATTATTTATGATATTTGATGAAGGTTTTGAACGGTCGTTGAAATTAATATCATGAAAAAATATTGACTTTTAGGATTCCTTTTAGAATGAGAGATTCAACATCCATTTCAATTGAAAACCATCTTTAAAAAATTAACATTAATTGGATATCCATGAAACATTTTACAAAAGAGATTCAAATTTCAATCACACATTACAGCACAAGCAACATACACGTGATAGAAGAGAGGTCAACGCGTCTTAGTGTATTTGTGTTGTAGATTGAATTAATGGCAGCAACCTCAAAAAATTTGAGAGCAAAGACCAAGACATGAGTCATCATCACGTATCACATTGGCATCTTTGCAGGAAAGTGAATACTACGTAAACCAGAGAAGAGTATTGAATGAGACACCATTAACGACTTCACAAACTAAAAGACTAATATTATTTACACACCACAACGTGAGAAATACTCTATTAATATTCTTCATTTTTCTTTATTTTTTCTATCACATGTACTCTTTCTCTTTCTTTTTATATTTTTTTCTCTCTTTAGGTATGTATAGACTAGCTAGCATTAGAGTGTTTATAGATTTTCTTTTTTTAAAAAAAATTGGAATTCATGGTGCTTTTTTGTTTCAAGTATTCCATTTCTAATCTCAATATGATGAAAACAAAAGCAAAGAATCTAGCTAGTTGTGACCTATTCATATCCATTTGTCATTTTCTTAGAATATAAGTAAGATATTTACATATTTACAGTAACGCACATGCTAGCTAGCAATAGCATCTAAAAGAATAAAAAGCTAGTAATAGCATAGTCCTGTGACTGACTCGGTGGCGTTGGCTGCCGAACTTCGTGAGAATAAAGAACGTTTTCTCTTTATTTATTCTCTTTCCCCTCGATAATGTTTGCACGATTTCCCCCTTCTCTAGTTTATTTTATTATATGTTTAAATTAGAAGACAAATTTGTCATCATCATTAATTCATTCATGTAGTAGTAAATGTTCATAGTAAATATTTGTATTAATGGTCCAGTAAGACAATAATTGAGTAACTTAACAAATTAAGGTACTTCTCATTGAACATAAATTAAATAGTCCAACCCATTACATATTCTAAACAAAAGTCCAATATAATATAATGATTATTAATTAGTCTTTTTTCCAGCAATGAGTATCTTGTAACTTATTGTATCAGAAATTAATTTCGCTCGAGATATTATGATTTTTGTTGGCTCAATTTTTTTTTACACATAAACGACAATTAAACATAGATTTTTCACTAAAATATCATCCTTACAACATCTGAGTGCAACATCTTATTGCAGTTTGGTGTTGAAATAATATAATTATTTATTATGATTAAGGAATAATTTCCAATAGTCAATAATTAATACTAATTTGCATGATTATTTAATTAACTAATTAATTTAACATTTTCAAATAATTATTATAAAAATTAATAAATTTTTTGTTTTAGGTCACAAACTATGAATGTCTTTTAATACCCACTAGGTCAGTAATCCTATTATATCATTCATAATTTTATAATTATATGACAATGTAAGAAATTTTTTGCTGTTAATATATTAATTTTAAATTTATACTTTATTTATGTTTATATTTTTTTAATTAATGATCATTTTTAGCTAGAAAAAAAATAGCAGCTAGAATGAAGATAAAAACAAAAGGTTGAAATATAAAAGTCGAAAGACCCTTCCTTACTTGAAAGGAAGCAATCCAAGTAAAAGAATAAATCAAGGAATAAATGCAATGCAACTTTTTTGTAACAATAAAGTAAAAAAAATATATGCCAAAAATAGTAGTTTGTACGCCAGAAATAAAAATCTTTAATTATCTTATAATTTAAAAAAATCATTTTTTTTAAAATAAATATAATCTTGTACGTCTTCTCTTTACCATGTTTCCCCCCATTCTCGTAAAAATATTTTAAGAACTTTAATTAATTATTTTATCAAATAAATTTTTATTTTCATTATTTAGTTTATGTAATATTTGAATTTTTACAAACAAGATAAAGTATAATAAAATATTTAATTGGGTTGATTTGATACAGTCATCAAATTACGATAAAATAAATTATTATATTCTTTTAGCCTTTTTATTTTCACTTTTTATTAATATTCTTTTGCTTTTTATTTATTTTAATTTTTAACTTGTTATCTCTATTCTCTAACCCCTCCTGCTCTAGTCAATTTATTGTTTGATGATGGTTTAGTTGTTTTTTAGGGCTTAGCCCATCTCTTTTTTTCTCAAAAGAAAATGCTGGTACTTTATTTTTAGAGAAAGATTTATATAGCAAGTTTTAAATAGCTACCGCGCTAGCTAGATGATGTCAATGGGGGTAAACCTACCAAAAATTTATTTTTAATCTCTTTTTCTTAAATTCATAAAGTGCTTTATGTCTGAAATTGATTAATTTAAATCGAGTTAACAACTAATGACAAAAGATGTCCAAGGAAAGAAAATAGAGAAAGTTTTGGACATAAAAAAGGATTACCAACGCCAACGACATTTATTTTGGTCTTTTAAAGTTTTCTAGCGGTAATGCTTCCCAAATTCCTAATCGTATTCGGTGTTTTTGTTTTATCTCTTTCAAGTAATTTTGCTTTTATCATTTATTAAGATGGAAGGACATCATTTGCTACAAATTGTTCATTGCAAAACAACATAGAAGCTTGCTTAAATAGAAAAATAAACATATGATAGTGTCAGAACTCAGAAGTATTAATAAAAATAATATGCCATGTTTGATTTGACGTTATTTCCATACAAAATTATAGTTATCACTTTTTATTTTTTAAGAAATAAACTGTAATATATTCAAGGAGGAAAATGAGATACATCATCCTTTACAAGAAGATGAATCTGGTATGGCAAATTCTCTTTCAATATATCTAAACAAGTAAAGGAAAAAGAAGCTAAACTTTCAGCTACCCTAATGCATATACGCTTTACAAAAGGTAATCAAAACCTCTAATACCATCATCGGCGGCTAGAAGACGACAATCCTCCAAAATAAAAAATGTTATGGAAATAACTGTTAAGTTAGCTAAACTTCTCTGCCACTCATTAAAAACTTGGCAAAAAAAAAAGGATGAAAATGAAGTATGTAACAAACTGTAGACTCCATTTGAAAACAAGGCCTTCAACAGGACTTTTCCAATTTCATATAGTTATCACTTAGTATTAGGATCAATTCGCACAGGATTGTTCTAGTTAATAAGTAATCCTAAGTTTGAGTTTTGATAATGCTCAAGAATATACGAGGTTTATAAAATAAAAAATACCAAAAAAAAAAAAATCCAATTTGCCAATTTCCTATTAGATTAATTTCCAATTAAGCTGGCCCAAAAATAAAGAGTCCAATGGAGGCAAAAACTTGAATTGGGTCAGAACCTGTGACTGCACTCAAACCACATGAGACATTGACCCAAAATATAAATAAACAAATATTTATGTGGCTTGCAAGTTGCAAGCAACGTTCACTCGCTCGGAATAAGAAGGTGGAAACATAAATAGTCGAGGTTGTTGCCAAACAACGATGTAATAAGCAGAAAGCAAAGTTGATTGACTAATACCAGTTTATTGATTTTGATTTCCGAACACACATTCTTTCAGCAAATAAAAATACGGAAATATATATATGTATAAAAAATGAACAAAAAAGCTTTGTCCATTTTGATGCGCGCCAGAATGAAGCCCAACGATCGTACAAACCTTTCTCTCTCTCCTATTCCTCTAACAGTGAGTAATCCCAATTCTCTTCAGACCTTTGAATTTCGCCTCATTTAACTTTGCTGTATTTTGTTTTTTATTTAATTTTTCAAGCAAATTGATTCTATTTTGTGCGTGGATTTGATTCTTGTTCCTTCGTTTGTGATGATTGATGAATGCGCAACAGAACGCGAGGAGTCAAATGCAGCAGCAGCAGCAGAATTCCCTCCCAAACGGATCGCCAGGTGATGGAAATTCAGCGCCTAATGACTCCGGCAACTCCGACAGGTTCCTAATTTTTATTTATTTATTTATTTATTTATTTTTTGTTTCACATACTTGTAATTGGAATTTGCATGCTTAATTGTTTTTTTTTATGCTCAATTTTTTTCTTCTTTTATTTATGTGTTGTTTTGACTTATTCGTAGAGAGTTTAAGAGTGTCCGCGCCTCAATGCACTCTGCCATATCAATGAACAAAACAGAAGTTTTAGATGATGTGCTTAATAACTTCTCGGAGGTAATCTAGTTTTAGATTTTAGGGTCTGTTTGGATAAATTTCTCCATACCTATTAATAGGAGAAGTAAACAAGAAGGAAAAACTGAATGAGCTTCTCCCACAAGTTAAAAATCTACTGGTGTACTTAACTTTTATATAAGTTCTTTCATCTAACTTCTCCAAAAACTGAAGTGCTTAAGTTGATATTAGTTTATAGAGAAACTCAATTCATCTTTTCTTCTTATTTGTTTAGGGAAAAAGTTTATCCAAATACGTCCTTAATAGCAATGAAACTTTCTTTTTTCGATTTTGTTGTTACATTGCTAATTTCATTTCCATAAGCTGGTAATAATGTAGGGTTATTTAAGCCTTTCTCGTGAAAACCGTCGCAAGTTGCTCCTTGTCCTTGCTAGAGAGTATGATCTCAATAGGTCACAAGTGCGTGAACTGATAAAGCAGTACCTTGGACTTGAACTTCCTGCTGGTGAGTTATTATAAGGCGGATGTGTGTGTATGGGTGCATCATGCATGCACGCATGTGTGTAACTCTTTGCATTTTTTATTTTAAAACTGTGGTGTGAAAAAAGTGACTGGGTTGGCAGACAAAGCTCAAGTGAGTGGCTCTGAAGACGAAGGCTTGTTTTCTTCTTTCTATCGCGTTGAGAGGAATTTGAGGCATGCCCTTCAGCCGGTTTATGAAGTTCTCTTTGAGCGTCTAAACACTCATCCTGGAGGGTTGAGGACCTTATCCATTCTTCGAGAAGATATCCTCTCTATTCTCACGTAAGTTTATGGCAGAAGCTGTACGACTTTATTTTGAACAATTTTTCTATGTCTATTTCCTTTAATTTCCTTATGTTACAATGACAGCAGGAGAAAATAAAAGAATCTTAGTTCCTTGTTTCCTCTTTAAAATTTAGTGAATTCCATGCTAGAGAACTCATATACTGATTGTCTACAATCGTCTGCACAAGGCTTTTTGCTATAAGGACCTTCAAATAAAATAAATTTATGGAAGTATGAATTTTAGATACCTACAGTTCATAACATTACTGGGGAAAAGGATGAAAGAAAGATAAGACAAGAATAAGGGTTCAACCTGCTTTCCTGAAATGTTGAGTATGATAATTCAATTATTCCTTTACACAGAGAGGAAAATATTGCATCGCTGAGAGCATTGGATTCATATTTAATGGAAAAATTTATTACGTGGCTTAGTCCTGCTGCCTTAGAGCTTCACCAGATTACATGGGATGACCCTGCTTCTTTGCTGGAGAAAATTGTTGCCTATGAAGTACTTTTCTCCTTTTTTCTTGGATTGTCATTCAATGTAGCTCTGGTCTTCCACTGTATGCATAATCTTTGATATCTTGTGTAGGCTGTGCACCCTATTAGCAACCTTCTAGATCTTAAGAGAAGACTGGGAATTGGCCGTCGTTGTTTTGGATATTTACATCCAGCTATTCCTGGTCAGCAGTTCTTCTAACACTTGGTTACTGAAAGATAATTCTCTACTTTTCACAGTTTTATAATTTATATTGGTGCTTTAATCATCATCCTAGTGGTCATTGTTTTCACCTTTAGTCAATATTATGAGTCTGTATCAGCTCAGAAAGTTAGTAACGGAAATTTGCTTTCTAGGTGATTGTATTACATAGGTAGTACAAAGGAATTTCATATTCTCATAGCAAGTAGCTTGAAAAATTAAATTTCGTGTTACTACTTTCTATAGTCTACACTCTGCACATGAATTGATTGATTTGACCCCATGTGATCCAATGTGTTTCAGTGGTTTAATATATTGTAGTTATATACCTGTTCTCAAATATGTTATTTGAAAATACATTTTGTGATTAGTTTGTTATTGGGAACTAAAGGAGTAAATGTATCGTTGGAAAGTTAGAATCATAGGAAATAGTTTAATTCTTTATTATTATTCTTTTAAATGCAAAATGTTTTTATTATGATAAATTCTTATAAGCATCAAGGATTTCTGACTGCTGAGTGCTCTTACCCAATCAAAGCACATAATTTTTGTCTAGTTTCTAAAAGATTATTAAAGCTTCAAGTGTATTAAACTATGTTATGTGGTCTTCTTTTATGTTTTCCTCAGGTGAACCCCTAATTTTCATTGAAGTTGCACTACTGAAGGATGTTGCTCAGACTATACAGGTTAATTTTGTTTGAACTCAACTGAAACAAACCCTTTTTCAGTAACTTCTTTTAAACAATATTTCTTTGTTTCACAGGAAGTTTTGTGGGATAGTCCTCCTATACCTGAAGGTGAGGCAACATGTGCCTTGTTCTACTCCATATCATCAACTCAGGTATTGCTGTGTATCATAAAAGTAATGAAAAGTTGCCGCTAGTGAAGATTTGATTATATTATCAAAGATTGTTAGTTCTGTAATTATATCATGGTGAAGTTCAGCATGATCATTCTTAGTGAAAAGTGAGCTGTTTGTTCTTGGGCTTTTTCTCTGACTGGGTTTTATTGCTATTATTTGCTTAACTTTCCTCTTTTCTTCTCTGTTTGGTTTATGTTAGCACCTTAGATCTGTTTGCTTTGGCATAATTTGCAGCCTGGCTTAGCAGGGATCAACTTGGGAAAATTTCTCATCAAACGGGTCGTAACACAGGTGAAAAGAGAGATGCCACATATTTCTGTAAGTATTTTATCAATTATGTGGAGATTCATGGAATTCATGAATGCACAATATTTATTAACACAATTCTATCTTAAGACTCATAAAAAATAATTCTATCTTAAGTTTTTTTTCTAACCTCAGTTTCATACCTTTCAAAAAAAAAAGTTTCATACTTTTTATTTTTGTGGTTTTGGTATGAATGGTATTGTCCCCAACAAAATGTGTTGCCTTCCCTTTACTCTTCATGTTTGATGGGGAGATTTTCCAAGTATATTAGTACAACCTTATGGTTTCATTCTTTAAATGCCATGTTTAAACTTTTCCCCTCCTCTCAAAGATGCAGATTTCTGGAATCATTGTTCTCCAAAGATTGTTATAGAACTAAAGGCACATGGCAATTTGCCAAACAAACTAGTCTTTCAAATTGATACATCTTCCTTCCATCATTCTAGAACAATCTAAAAGTAATATGCTTTATCCCATTAATTATTGGACATTAATGTTATCAAAATTTCTTGATAAATGTCATATTTCCTTGGATACTGCTATATCTAATGTATTAAATTTTACTTGCGTCCACTTACATCTAATGTTAGTGGTCAATTTTTGGCTGTAGACCTTTGCAACCCTAAGTCCCATCCCGGGATTCATGTCGTGGCTTTTATCCAAGTTAGCATCTCAAAGACTGCTTGCTGAAGGAGACAATTTGTCACAACCACAAGCAGAGGGATCCAGTTCCACTTTCTATGAGAATATACTTAAGCCCAAGGAAGAAGAAGCACTTATGAGTTTACCCAAGTAAGATACATAGAGTTATCTTCATATTTTATGTTATAATATTCTTGGATATTTTTTGGCAACACCATTAGTTACTTATACCGCAATTTCATATCATCATCAAGTGAACTATCCTAATAGCTGCATTACATTTTTTTTTAGAAATTTTATGCATTATGCATAGTTGTTAAGTTTAGAAATGCATGATTCAAGATTGAGATTGCATGATTAAATATAGTATGCTTCGGCAAGTTCACAATTTGCATCATGCTATGAATCACAATTCACAAATGACTTTGAATCATGTGATGCATACGCGATTGGTGCGATTCCATAATATTGATACGAACTGCAACATTCAGTGGTTCAGTTTTTTTTCCTCTTCTTTTTTGCTTTTCTTTTTCCATTTTTTTTATCAAAGAAATTGAAATTTTAGATTAACTTAAATTCTTAATTGAAAAGAAACTGAAGGAATCCCACTAAATGAACCCTATGCACTGTCACTCACTCTAAACACTGCTGTTTCATTGCTTTGTTTTTATTTTTTTAGAAACAACGCTTTACATAATCACTTGCTCACACCATATACTTCTTATTTGGATATATCATTGCTTTGTTTTTTGTTCTTCTGAAACACAAGCTTCATACAGTCATTTTATATGGCTTCAAAGGCAAGAATGGGGAAGAAGGATGTTACTTGAGACCATTTTTTTAAAAAAAATTATTAGCTTCTATATAAGTTGACGGCAAGGCTCAATTATGATTTTTTTTGGGAGACTTGTGGATTTTTTTTAAAATTCCTAGTTGAAATTTTTTACATCGAATGCTATACATATATATGATATGTTTCCACCTATTTCTTGTTGTGTCTTTCATTTTTACGTTTTGGTGCGATTTATGACTAAAATTAGCTTAATGATTCACAATTTGATTCATGATTTGTAACCTTGATTCTAAGGTTTTTATATAATGAAAATATGTCCAATTTCAACTCATTCAATAGTCACCAAATGTCATCCTTTTTATGATCCTTGGTTGTCATTATAAAGAATCATATTTTAATTGTAGTACACTCAAATTTCTTTCCCAATATGCCATGGCTATTAGTGGTCACAAATAATGTGAACAGTAATTTCTATTTGCTTCCCTAATTTGTCTATGGGGATACTATCATGTGACTAATATAAATATGAGATGCAGGGATATTGCTACAGGAGAAAATGGAATGGATGTGATGTTCAACTTGCTTACTTCTACATCCTATAAGTGGATCCATTCACCAGAACTTCTGTCAGCATTAAAATCCCCTTTGATGCGTTTATGTGCCAGGTATTGCAATATTGGAAACAAATTATGTGAAATGAAACAAAGCCATGTTAGAAATGACTTTGAAGGATTGCTTTTTTGAGCTAGGCAGCTTGCTATACGTATAACTTATGAGGCATAGTAAAATAATCAGAAAACTTTTGGGATTCTTTTGGTATCACAGGTACCTTCTGCAAGAGAAGAAAAGAGGAAAAGCTTTGGACTCTGTAGCAAATTTTCACTTGCAAAATGGAGCGGTATGTCTTGCAACCATAGTTTACAGCCAATAAATTTCATTGTTATTGGTGATGGTATTTTCATTCTGAAACCAGTAGTTTCCTTATAGTGCATTATACTCTGCAATATGCTTTTACTTGGATGGCTTTTTTACTGAAGACATTGTATGGGTTATTTTCTCGAAATTTATTTCTCTATAAATATGAAAAAAATGGGTGCTTTGATGTAGGAAATCTATGTCCTAACCACAGATGACCAGCAGTTGTAATTTGAGTTAATTGGTGTGAATAACTTTTTGCTTCTCAATATGGAACAGATGGTTGAAAGAATAAACTGGATGGCAGATCGTTCAGATAAAGGTCTTTCTCAAAGTGGAGGGATCATGGTGAACTATGTGTATAGGTAATCCGTAATTGTCCTCTGGATGTTGTTCTGTTCATGCCAAAGTATATTCACAGTTATATTTATGGTGTCAATTTACTCTTTTTGCCTTTTTGGTCGTTCAGACAAATCTTAGTTGCTTTTAGATGAAAGGTTCCTCTTACCATTTTGGTTCTGGTAGTGAAGTTAGGAAATCTTACCAATGAAAGGAGCAATGGCTGTACTTGCCATTTCATGCTTTTGTGGGTTACTTGTGTTATTAATACCTCTGTATGAATGGACTAGATCAATTTTAAATTTCAGTTCACTTGATCAAATTTGAAGTATATGCTGCTGATGACACCTAATTACAGGTTGGATCACATAGAAGAATATGCCCATTCTTACTTCAGCAATGCTGAAATCCATGCCTCAAGTGCTCTCCATCACTGGGTTGATGTAACAGATACTGCTTAGTGTCAATTCAAATCTGATAGAAGATAAACTTCAACGTGTTTTAAAAAATATCATATGTGCATGTGGTTTGGAGACAAAGCTCCTTGGCAGCGGACAACCTTATTACTACTGACCCCTGCCTTTCTTTGTCTCGACCGCTTTGCTATCATTTTGCAGCCATATAGTGACAAGTAATTGTGAAGTCTGCTTGGTTGGAGCATAATGGAAGATTTTATCATAACAATAGGAGTATAGGACAAATGGATCCAAGTCTAAAACAGAGGAAGCTTATATCTTTAATTGTTCATGATTTCTGTCCATTGAACAGAAAGCAACTGATTGTGTCGCTATCCAAGAATGCCCTATAAATAGGAGTTGCATAGGAGAAAAGTTATAATGAATAGTCCATGCTTGGTAAGCCTCAAGCTGTACAATGTAATGTAATATTTGTACTTACAATACTGACAACAAACCCTATATCTTATTCTTAGTGAAGAAGGTGCTACTGCTTCTGAAATTTAGTTGTGTTGGTTGGAGATCATGAAGTGTAAACCGTAAACTACCAAATAGAAAATTGGTCCTTGAACATTGAGGATTGATGGCAATGCTTGTTGCTTGTTTCATCGTTGGACAGTATTTTCACTTTCAGATGTAAAGAAAATTGATTACACACAAATTGGTCAAAGCTGTCTTCAGAACCAAGCCTTGAAAACATTACCACTATAATTTTGGTGCTCCAAGTATCCCAAAATTATCATGGAGGGCTTAACAATATATTTTGTTCATTATCAATTTGTAACACGAACTTATCCCAACCATTTTATGATCTAACTGTTTTTTTTTTTAATCATAGCCATGCCAATACTGGAGTATAAAATTGGTCGAAAACCATGTAGACGAGTTCTTTCCTGTACATATACATTGCCCTAGCTCCTGTTCGAGCAGAGGGAATGAAGGGCTAATGCATTGCCGCAAGACTATTCACTTCTCGGTTTCAACGTGACTGGTTTCTAAGACATATTCCGTCATGAGCCTCGTGTTAGATTCAGTGACCATCTGCAAGACAATAAGGGCAGAATTAAAAACATTGTTGAATTACAGAGGAAGTTGAATAAATTTCAGTAGGAACAACATCCTGAATATATATAAGAAAACGTTACTGAATTACAAACCTTAAAAGCTAAACGCTTCATGTTGTCCCATTCAAAATCATTTTTGCAGTATGCTGATCGAACCTATAATAATACATCGTTGTACTTAATCTGAACTTGTTTACAGGTGATGGAAAATCAAATAATAAAAAATAATCTAATTACCTCCATTATTCTTAGGGCTATTCATGTACATGCCAGAACCACACAAAAGAAGTTGCAAGTTAGATATAAATAATTAGATAGCAGTTGAGGATTGGGTAGCTTGATAACAGTCGTTACCTAAATTCTTATGTCTTGATGATTCTCTGAACATAGTGGCACAGAACTTGTCACCATCATTCAACGAGTGTCTACTCAAGAATTCCATCAGCTCCTCATATGCTTCATGATTGTAGCTCTGCTCAAGAAAACATTTATTTGACAGATGATATTGTTAGAAAAAAAGAGCGTTAATTAATAAAAAAACAATTATTTGACAAATGATATTGTTAGAAAAAAAGTGTTTTATGCCGATAACCTGAATTAAGTTGAACAGCCGTGCATCAAATTAAACCCAAAGACATTATTATTATTATTATTATTTAGCCTTGGATCACAATGACAATTTTGGAGGTTTAAATCTTTCTAATATCACCTATATTAAAAGAGTGAGAAAAATGAAAAAGGGGGAAGATTTTGGTCTCCTCATTTTACTAGTTCCAAGCTTTTTAATTAGAAAAGGAATATTCATAAAATTCCTTTCCTCGACCAAATACTATGTTAAGATGATTTTTGTTAAATTTTTTTTTATCACTCTGAATTGAAATTGGTGACTGTGATGGGTAAGTTAGTGATGGATGAGAAATTATATCTTAAACAAAACCCTTTATTTTCAGGAAACTTCTTAGTTCTCACTAATAAGAGCTTAACTAATAGTGTGTTTGAATTATTCATAGTAAGAAATAATTACTTTTTCATGAAGAAGGCAAGATAACAAATAGTTGTTTTTACTTTTTTATGGTAGCACTTGATTTTGAGAAGTAGACTTGATTCTTGGTGTTATCCCAACACACTATAAAAAGTGTAGATATATCTTAGGATCTCAAGCAATACTTCCATTTTTTTTAATGGTACCTCACGGTTTGAGTGAATTAATGAATAACATACGAGGTGACATGTTTATATACATGTTGTGTCATTAATTAGTAAACGGTAATATAATTTACTTTCAAGATTTTTAAAATTTAGAAATATTAAAATCAACGAAAAATTTTAAAGACTAAAAAAGAAAAAATTAAAGAGTTGCTACATTTGTAAAGATTAAAAATATATTAAACCCTGCTTTTGTTTATAAAAAAGGACAATGAATTAGTACAAATCACAACCAAATTCATCCAATAATAAAAAGGATTGTTAATAAGAAAGGTTCAAAGAGTGAGTTGCGTGAATGTACAATTGATTATATTGAATGTGAAAGCTTTTTCTTAAAAAGTTTGAAGGAATAAAGACTATATATTCTTGTAGATAGTGTAAAATTTTACGACTTTTTTCCGTTAAAAATAAAGAATAGTAATGATCAGTGAATTGATGCTCAAAAAGATCTTGGGAGCTAGTTATCTATTTTCAACGAGTGGCAGTAATTAGAATGAATACAAGCGAGCACGAAAGGCAATAGGAAGGTGTGGAACAAATGAAAAAGCAAAAGGAGAAGGAACCTCAAGTTGAGCAGCAACAATCTTCACTGCAACAAAGGTGAAGAAATTGTGGAGGTTTTCAGCAGCCTTTGCTTCTGGTGATGCTTCTCCAAATCCTACATCCCGGCCAGTATAACACAACACAATACATATATATATGATCACTTCTAATTCGGTATACAATCAAATACGTATTACTAAATATTAATGTATTAGTAAGAAGTTTAGTAACAGAAATTATTTTTTTCATCGGTAATACCGACATGACAATTTTTTTTAACACTACATATAAATAATGTCATCATTAATGTTAATATTTATTGGATCATAATAAGAGAGAAGTAATGAATTCGACTTCTTCTTGCTAATAAAAATTAATAACTAAAATTTATTGAGAAAAAAAAAATACCAGGTACAAACATCTTGCTGCAGTGTAAGCGTGTTGGTCGTGATGAGATCCTTCGCTTGCAAGACCAAAATGGATAAGCTTTGTTACTACTAAGTGTTGAAGGGTAGACATAAGGAAGCTGAGAAAGTGGTAGAGTTGCACAGAATTCCATGGCTAGCTAACAGTATTTGTGTTGTGAATTGAAGAAATTAAAGGTCTTAGTTTTTGTGAGGAGAAAAAAAAAAAAACGTGTGAATAGAATGGTCTCTCCAAAGCGAAAAATATCTACATGCTTCAATCCACGTAAAGAAATATCTTTGAGCTTACGTGGTGGAATGTTAAGAACTTTACGTCCAAGGTGGAACCCACCATGTGATCACTTTTTGCGTTCCGAAGAGTCAAAAAAACCTTCTTATTGTTAATAATTGCAGAAAATGCGATTGATTGGGATTCTGATTGCCTTCTGATGGGTTAAAATACCTTAATATTGCGATCATAACTGTGATTACGGATCATTATTTAAAACCATGATGAAGCTTTTCCTTCTTCGTTTCTTCCAAAATGGCACGTTCTCCACTAACAGAATACAAGAGAGTCAATCGTTATTTTCCTATCTAACAAAGTTGTATTTAATTTCATCAAAATATCCTTCCTTCTCTTTATTCTTTGTCAAAAACTACGTTTAAAAATATTATATATTCTTCAACTATCATCTCAGATATCTCACTGTATGCGCGCACTCAAAAAACATACATCTTAAATTATTTTTCTAATTATCAATCTTGCTTTATTTAAATTTCTTATCATTAATTGAATATGGTTATAATTAATTAATCTAAAAAATCTTTTCTTTCAAACCAAAATTATTTTTAATAACAGGCATAAATAACAACGAAAAGAAATTAACAAACCATATCATATGAGAGAGATGTTCCAAAAGCTTCAAGGATATAATTTAAAGGTGTGTCTAATTTAGAACTTTAGATCTTCATATTAGTCCTTCATTTCTTACTCTCCAGACTTAATTTTCAAACAAATTTATTCAACAGAAATATAATTAAGTATTTGTACTGCATATATTAATTAGTTATACTTTCTGGTTTCTGCCGATCAGTAAATACAATAAATTAAAAACGATGAATGAAGGCTGAATTTAGTAAAAGAAGAAGCTTGTGAAAATATTGTCCTCTTGCATTATATAATATTTGCTTTAAGCTTAAAATATACTTATCTCTTGACTCTTGTATTCATTCCTATTTCATCAAATTCTAATCACAGAGGTCTAAAACTGATTTGTTACAAGAAACGGAAAGTTCAAGTTATTACCTCCACTTGACTTTTTCCTTTTTGCAGAAAGCTGCAATTAAAAAGATGGATATGCAAGCATCAAATGAATTTCTTGCAGAATTGAAGGTTCTGACACACGTCCATCACTTGAACTTGGTATGCCATTTTTCCTACGCTAATATTATTCAAATTAAAACAGAAAAAAAAAACTCAAAAAGAAACTATGCAAAAACATATGGTAGGAAATTTGGTTAAGCTTAGAGGGAGGTCTAGCTTTCATTCTACTGCTGTTCTATTTCTTTTCCCCTTTTGGTAAACTTTAACTAACCAATATTGTGGATTCCAATTCCATAGGACTTTGGTAATAGCCAGTAAAACTTTCACACACACACTCAAAGAAAAATAAAAATAGAATCTCTTTTTGTATTTGGTCCTGCCGATCTGTTTATGAACTATTGTTAAGGATTCTCAACTGATCATCCTGTGCCTAGGATCCTATGCTAGTCATGTAACTAACAAGTTACCTATTTAGTGCTTATATTTAAATATATTTCATTACTTATTTCCACAATACATGATTCCTTGCAAACACATTCTATGCAGGAGCGGTTAATAAGATATTGTGTTGAGGGCTCCTTATTTTTGGTTTATGAGTACATTGAGAACGGCTATTTAAGTCAACATTTGCGAGGCTCAGGTTCTTTTTTCTTAATTTATTTACAAATACTTGATCCGTTAACATTTTGATGGCTCCTTAGAATGATGGCACCATTTTGATTTCGAGGCTCGGAATATATTTTCTTTCTAGGAAGGGATCCGTTAACATGGGCAGCTAGAGTTCAAATTGCTCTTGATGCAGCAAGAGGACTGGAATATATCCATGAGCACACAGTTCCTGTCTACATCCATAGAGATATTAAATCAGCAAACATTTTGATTGACAAAAACTTCCGTGCAAAGGTTTATAAATGCATTTCCAGATTTTACATCCATAAAAAAGTTGAATTCTGTCATGTTGAGTCCAACTTTTTACCACAGGTTGCAGATTTTGGTCTCACAAAATTGACCGAATATGGTAGTTCTTCATTACATACGCGTCTTGTGGGTACATTTGGTTATATGCCTCCAGAGTAAGGAGCTACTTATCCTTTCCTTTTCTACTAAGTTTTAAGCTATGTATCAGTAGCATCTATAGTTATGTTCTGTTTCTTTCATTTCATATTTTTCATGTGCATCTGAATTTGATAATATACTAGGGGGAACTTCAATCTGTAGAGCATTTTAGCTTCACTAACTCTACGTGCTATTATTTTTTACTTATTTTCTAGGTTGATCTACATATTTTAAAGCACAAATTTTTTAACAATTACGTTACTTCTCTGTATTACTTTGGATCTCCAATTTTTGGACTGATTTCTAACATAATATATTGAGGTTCAAGAACAGCATGATCATTTTGACCAAGTGTGGCATTTTTGTATAGATATGCACAATACGGTGATGTGTCCTCCAAAATAGATGTATATGCTTTTGGAGTTGTTCTCTATGAACTCATATCAGGCAAGGAAGCTATTGTCAAGATAAACGAACCTGAAAATGAATCAAAAGGACTAGTCTCCTTGGTTGTTTTTCTTGGCCCCTCTTAACTAACAATAGTTGTAACTCATCACTCATTAGTTCTTTACTCAATTTTAGCTTGCCTTATGAAATGCAGTTTGAAGAAGTTCTTGGTCTGTCAGACCCGAATGAAGATCCTCGTCAACTTGTTGATCCTAGACTCTGTGACAAATTCCCTCTTGACTCGGTATTTAAGGTAACGAATTTAAGTAAAATGCATTGACAATGTATTGATGTTTTACATTATTATCTAATTATAGATTATTATTGATAAGATACTTGATATTTTTTTAAAAAACACTTTAAAAATGAGTGTCAATTTTTACAATGATAGTATAAGCTAATCCTGAAACTTTGATTTTAAATCGTGTTGAATGATGTCGTGTGATCCAGGTGATCTCACCTATTGGAAAAAGACTTTGGTAACTAATGGTTTTTGTACTTTTTTTTCAATTTTTGTTCACTTGCAGGTGTCTCAGCTTGCCAAAGTATACACATGAAAACCCTCAACTTAGGCCAAGCATGAGATCAATTGTAGTTTCCTTAATGACACTTTCATCTGCAACTGAGGATTGGGATGTTGGCTCCTTATATGAAAACCAAGCTTTAGTACACCAAATGTCTGGAAGGTAGATCATGGCCTGCTGACTCCTAGCAAGTTCCTTTGTGGGGACATATGGAATCCCGGTTTCTGAACACCAACATGCATGAATATTTCAACCGTGAATTTGTAAATAGAAGTTATATATCTAACAATTTCTTTTTTGAAAAAAGAAATATGTTTAGTCACAGTGTTTGATAAAAATAGAGGTTAATTTAAATCAAAACTGCATTTTTATCTTTTTATTTAGTTCCTGTCATCTCTAAAATCATAGGAATTAAAACAGAATAAAAAATATATGCTCAAGATGTAAAACAAGTAAAGCAATATATGTATAAAGATAATATAAAAAGTTATTGACACAAGTGATTTAATAATTGGACATGAAATGATAGCCGAAAATATCATTTTATATATAAAAAATGAGCCAAATGGAAAGAGAATTACGCCTCCTGGGTTAAAAAAGGAAAGATTAAAATGACAACATCTTGAGTATAGGATATGAGATGTGAATGTGATACACATACAATAATTTATCTCACATCTCATATTCATGGATTTGATCTTTGTTGGGGTCTATCCATATACAACAACAAAGTCATAAATTCATTATTATCAAACCTATTGTAGCATGCACAATGGTTTCAACTCAGTTTCTTGTTGTTAACCAAAAAAAAAAAAAAAAAAACTCAGTTTATTGTAATTAACTAACAATAAAGGAATCTAATTTCTTGTACCAACACCTTGATAATTAAAATTTTGTAATCCACATATAAATATTTTTTAAATATGTAAATTATAATTTAAATTATGATAAATAATTTATATTGTAATATAATGTTATTTTTAGAAATTTTTTTATTTAACTACATTTAAAATCTTTTACATCAAGTTTGTTGGCACTTTAAGATAATTATATAATTATCTTAAAGTAATCCATCAGTAATTTATGATGAATGATAATTTCATTCAGTAAATATAAACTTACTTTTAACTATTGATATTTTCCATTTTTCAATGTACTATTGATAAATTATTTTGAAATAATAATTAAAATTATAAATTGACAAATACAAAAAAGTTAAACAATATATATATAAAAACACTCTCGTCGGAGAAAATCTCTTAAAAATAATTTTTTTATTATGTAATTAAAAATACTTTTGTTAAAGAATAAATCCTAAAAATGTATTCATTCAAGATAGTTATTATAATTTATATAGGCAAAGGATTTTACAAAATCTTATTTATTTAATTTATTATTATCTAATAACATTATTTAACAACAAAAATATCCTTTATCTAATTTGTATTTTTATTTAAATTCAAAATTTATCTCTGCATCACACGAAAAAGTAGTTACTTAAATAACATTCTTATAAATTAAATACACACACAGTTCATAACAATTAATGATCAGGTTGGCTTTCTTTGTTCTGAAACCTTTGTGTTTTCGATCATTGTTAATTACTTTTTCATTTGTCCCGTGCCATTCAAGAATCAAGACACGTGAAGAAGAAGTTAATAACCTTGTTTACCTGCACTTCGTTCTGCTATCTTTTCGTGAATGCAGTTGAAATCCCAGTTTGTTGGTGTGTTTGTTTTTAACTATTTTTGGTTATTATTTTAGGCTCTTATGATATAAAACGGATGCCACGTGATGAGTTGACTCTGTTTTAGCTTGATTTGAAAGGTTGTAACTAGTAACAACTGGATATAAAATACGATGAATATTTATATTTCCATATGATTCTCTTTCTTGATTAAAAGTTAGCGCGTCTACCTTATCATCTCAATGGTTTACCAATAAAGCATTTTTTAGAAATTGCTTTATTTGGTTTATATTAAGGGTAGGTTACTTTTGATGCTCAGTTTCCTATGTCATACTTATGAACTTATGATTGTAGAATCAGTGTTAGAGTTTTTGAATTGATATTTTATACTGACAGTATATGTTGCTTGGACTATAGAAACTATAGAAGATTGGCATGTTGATGGTTGAATCAATGAGTGATACATTTATCGATAATCTATTTTACGATTGGGTGGTGTTTGCAATTACTTGATTTTACTTGGTGTTCTTTCTGCTGTAAGAATGAAAATTGCATTTCCAAGACAAGGAATCATCAGACTGAAGACAAGTTGGAGTTCTTAAGGCACTCAAATTCCTTTGGAATTCGAAAGGAACAAAATGATCAATATGCTTATAAGAGTCCAAAGTCAAGACAAAAAGACACTATGTCCTGTGTAAAGAACAGTACTGCACTAGGAATAGAACTTTCTGTTGTGCTAGGAGAACGGTCAAACCAATGTACTGATAACCTTACATACAAAATCCCAAGACGCCCAAGAGATTTTGGATCTTCAAAGAAGAGAAAGGTTCAAGATATTCACAAACTTGACATTATAAAATCGAAGTCAATGGGGGAAGATGTTTTGGTTTGCTCAAAGAGGACTGAACTTCCATTTAGGAAATGGCTAGAAGCAAAGAAGTGTCTTACTTCGTTGAAGAAGAAAAGAAAACTTGAAAACAATATCTTAATTAACAATTTGGAAGATAATAAAGTTTATGTTCCCTCAAAGACAAATTCCAGAAGCAAAGCTAGAAAAATGGATGATGTAAAGGTGATTGTCTTTCTCAATGCTTACTCTTTATACTGAAAAGTTCCATACTTCATCATAATATTTTTGGTAGGTTGGGCCTTGTATCAAAGTTTAATTATGTTTACTTGTGTTAACAGGATACTGAGCAAACTTCCAGAAGATGTCATCAATGCATGAAAAAGGAAAGAGCAGCATATGTACCTTGTACTAAATGTCAGAAAATGTATTGTGTGTGGGGCATCAGGAATTGGTATAGTAGTTTACATCTAAATAATCATTGGAAGGGTGTGTATTTGTTCATGTAGTTTATGAGATACCCTTGCAAAATATAACTATTTCTCATTTTGCACATAGGTTTCCGGATTTGTCAATAGAAGATATTGCACAAGAGTGTCCCTTTAGCCAAAAGAATTGCAACTGCAATGTTTGCTTGAGTTCAAGAGGAATGATCAAGGTTTAGTTTTATGTGCTGTCTGTAGATAATAAATTCCTTTCTAATAAGCATTCCTATGGTTCATATCTTTACTTTTCATAATACTTTACCTAGTTTAAATTTTCACATGGTCAGAACTTAAAGTTTTCTTAATGTGTAACCATTATGTAAGATGGAAAAGTGTTCACATTCAGTTTGTAGAGAAAGGATGAATTTCTTATTAATTTAATTTGAACTTTTGGTGGAATTTTGGATTATGCAAAATGCAAACATTACGCTCCTCTATAACACAATATATTTTCTTGTTTAGAAATTTCCTCTATATGTCAAGTTTCAAATGGTAGCACATTTACTTTTTTTTTCTTCTAATTCTTGTTCAATAATTTTCACAGGTGAATATTTTGACTCACACAGCTGAGGTAACGTTAACTGATGAACAGAACTCTGTTATTTCAAAACTGAAAAAAGCACACATTGCCCAAGATGAGAAAGAGCACCGTGCTTGAGAAAGGGTTGATGAATGCCTGAATGAAGGACCCTGCAAAGACAACAGAGAACAAGAGGATAACAAGTGTCCTGCTGACATCAATGGAAAGATCTTTCCAAATGATATGCCCACAATCTCCAGATAAACAACAGAAACAGGTGGTGCTCTTTGGGACATCTTTCGGAGAGAGGATATTGATATGTTAGAAGCATATCTAAGGAAACACTCTAAAGAATTTAGGCATACTTATTGTTCTCCAGTTGAACAGGTACAGTTATATTTAATTAGTTTACATTTCTGCTTATCCTTATTATTTATGCTTGAGGCTCATTGAATCCCATGTTGGTTAGGTTATCCATCCAATTCATGACCAAAGTTTTTACTTGACTTTGGAACACAAGAAGAAGTTGAAGGAGGAGTTTGGTTAGTACAAAGACTTGTAAAGTGTTTGATCAATGCATGCAATTAGTTATTTACATGAATATTAACTTTTCAGGTGTAGAACCTTGGACTTTTGAGCAGAAACTTGGGGAGGCAGTATTTATTCCTGCTGGATGTCCACCACACCAAGTCAGGAATCTTAAGGTAAAACTCGAGGTGATTAATTTTCTTCCAACATGTTTACTTATTTTTTTTTTTTGTTTTCCTATCTTCCTTTTGATGTTAGCTTCAAACTAATCAAATTGAAAATGAGAATTAATGTTGGCCAACCTTATAATATGTTTATTTATGGGGTTTTTTTAATCTTTTGATGGAACAGATAAAGAAGATGATAGTCTATGCTGTTGGCCATGCTGTCAAAGAATTCGAAGCTTTAGTTAGATGTTCTTGAGTGGATCCCATAACTGGTATGATTCTTTTGTGTGATAGTTTAAATTTTGTTCTGATAGAAATTTTTGTGAAGTTGTAATTTTCCTTGCTATTCACCATGTATGCTTTTATCTTTTTCTGTATACTGCCATGGTTCTGACTTGCGTTCTCGTACTGTCTCCAAACTGGTCTGTGCACTAAACTCTTCTGCATAATTTTAGTATAAATTTTCACATTTTTGTAATAAGATAAGATAAGTGCACACATATATGGGCCAAGATCACCTGATCTTAAATAAAGAACATCACAGTATCATATTATGAAACGAAATATATAAAAATTAAATGAACTGTACACAAATAATGGCCAAGTGTATCCAACAAAGTTAGTGTTTCAAGCTAAAACAGTGTTTCTACTTGTCAATAAGAAAACTATGAATTCTAAATATCCTTGCTGTTCACCATTCCAACACGTAATTGTACTAGAAGAGCTTGCTTGCAAATTCATCCATGGCAATTCCATCCCTTCGATAAGAAGCAGACTTAGAGGCAAGCTCTCTCAGCTGCAAACCACTTCTTCCCAATTGCATTGCCACCTTGTTTTCAAACACCTCTCCGTTTTCTCTTTTCTCCACATCTTTCTCTTCGAGTGTTGCCTCAACTGTCTCTTCCAACAGACGCAAGAATCCTCCACAGTATCTATACATTTCAAACACCATTCCCACTTGCCCACCATGCTCAAAGGAGTTAACCACAGCCGCCGATGATCCAGCCAAAAGGGTCACCAAATATGCCCATGAAGATGACCCAATATTGTCCACAAACACAGAACCAATTGTTGCAATGCCCATAAGCAAAGGCCCTATAATGGCTAAACTCTTGTTAATCTTCAACGCCATGTTTCCTAACCTCTCATAGTCCTCAACATCTTTTCTTTTTGTCACCTCAACAACCTCCCTCAGTTCCATTTCTAGCTCTTCACTCCATCCATTCATTAACTCTTGTTCCATTTTCTCACTCTTTGCTTTTCCTTCATGGGGTTGTGAAGTCTTATTATTAGGCCACCAAACAACAGGCTCAAATTTTTCAGGGAATTTCTCAAGCATGGCTCCTCCCAAGAGAGGAAGTGGGTAAGCTCTATCAAGAGCCAAAACCTTCTCTATCACATCATTCACATCTTCCTCTGTAGGATTCCGAAGAGCAATAGTAGTTTCTATTTTGGTATTGAGGCACTTAAACAATCTTGTTGCGTTTCGTTGTTCCTCGGCGAGTTGTGATGGTTGGATCTTGTTCATCACTAGTAGTAACCCTGTGGCAGCACAAAACAAGAGCGTGGATGATAGTTTAAGAGACAAGGGTGGTGCACCTGAACCTGGACACGCGGCAGCAAGACCAGACATGGTTGTGGCAGTGAGAGTGATCATGTTGATGGAGTTCAACAGAAGGGTGTTCCAATTGTCACGTTGCTCGCCAACGTTGTGGTGCATTTCGACCCTGTCGGTTACCAACTCTAAAATTGAATAGATTCTTGTCTTGGTGTTGAGAATATTGAGATTATGTATATCTTCATCATGCAATATTTTTTGTGTGACATTCACTTCAAGTGGGTTTGTGTCTCTGGAATTGTTGGATTCATGAAACGATTTTTTGGTTGATATTTTTGGAACTAATAAAGGCATTCGTCTAAATTTTGGGACATTAGTAGCATGTGTTCTCTTTAAGGAAAAAGAAGAAGAAAGACATATAAATGAGATTTGTAAGGAGGTCATGGGATTAGATTAAGAGTAGAATGAAGGTTTTTGGGTTAGATGGAAATTAAGAAATGGATGGCTTGATGTTAAGGATCTAAACCAAAACTGAAGGCAAGGGAGTAGAAAAGATTTTTGAATGTTAAAGGACTCGGCCATTTTTCTGACCTTTTCCCCTATGGGTTGTCAAAATGCCGCACATTAGAAATGGTTGCTTACTTGGTTACTTGCAAACACAAAGTATGCGACCTAATCAACATTAGGAAAGTGGCAATGTACGTTATGTTCTTTACTCCTTTTAGTTTCGGTCAGAATAGTGTCAAGTTGATTTAGAATATGACTAACTGAAAGTACTAATTTTAATTAGTAGATCATAGCTCAACAACCTACTACAACGAGTAGAGTGTTACATATACTCTAAAAAACTGGCAACAAGGAAGAATAAGAATTTATCAACAATTCTTTGTTTTAATTGTTTTGGTACAAATGGGATTTTTTATTCTTTGGGGTCAAGGTTCAAAATGGATTTTATATGTTTGAAAATGTCAATTAACTCAAAGTCTATAATTTTCCACTTTTTTTATCAGCCTATAATTTTCCTCGTGTTTATATTTGAAGACTTATCTGCACTCAAATTTAATTTATCTAAATTAAATTTATGTTTAAAAACAGTTTACATATAATCAGTTTACTATGATTGGCTTTTAGTTTTTAAATTTCTACTTGAAGCAACCAGGTTGGTGGGTCTGGCCTCATGTTTGCTGGGCTCTTTAAATGCAGGTCAGTAGAAAGTTGAAGCCCATGCTATTTGCACCCCTTTTGTTTTTGCTTTTCACACTCCTACTTTTTCTTATAATATTTTCAAGATATATTCATCTTCTCTTTCACCTTCATTCTTGTACTTTTTCGTAGATCTTATAAAAACTAGTTTCCATAATGTAGTTTTGTTCTATAGAAAATTGCATTCGCACTTGTTGAGTTTTCTTTAAATTTCGTCTGATACTCCCATTTTTTACCCTTACATAAATTTCTTTAAATTGTCCTTTTTCGTTCTATAGTAAAATAGTTTTCTTGATTCACATCAAAGTGATAATCATGGCTTAGCTCATCTCTTGGTATTATTGAGCCTTATCGTTGGAATCTTCACATCAAGTGAATTCTTTTTTAAACCTTTTTTTTTTTTCTAAAGGTAATGTTGGGTTCCACAAAGGCTAGTATCTTGTGTTATCTTCTTGGAAGATGGTTTGTTTTTTAATTTTTTTGTGTGTGCATAGTGTTTATATCAACACTGAAATTAATAGAGAAAACCTCAACTAAGATTATTGAGGTTATGAGATGTAAATCAATTAAGAGCGAACCATTATAAAAATCTTGGTGTATCATTATCTTGCCTTATCTTTGTTTCTTGGATAAATTGTTAACTACTGACCATATTCTGTGTAATCCTATGAAAAACATTATGTTTGAGGATGAATTAAGGTCAACTATAATAACTCTTTAAAAAACTCATTTGATTTGATAGAAGAGTTCATCATGATCCTAAAAAGTTTTTGAACAAAAAGTTACACCCCTCTTGATTCTTGTCCATTGTACCAACACATAGATGGGCTTGTGCGATTGAAATGCTACAACCCCTGTTTTTTTTTTCCCTGTAGACATGCGACATGACCATGAGCATCGTGGAAGTGGAAGAAGGTCTTGAAATGTTAGATGGTGTGATAATGGTTGAAATGGAGAAGAAGGTTTTGCACTTTGAGTCAGTTTCAAATCAGATCACCTTGATGGTGGTGAACATACTAGTGTTGAGTTGCATGGCACATCGGAAAGGGGTGACCATTAGCCATTAATATTTGGATAGAGACTATGTAATGTAAACATTCTCATAAATAGCTGGTTAGCTATTAACTTGGATAGTAATAAATATTCAATTTAGAATGGAGGAAGGAAGTACTTACAAGAAAATCCTTTTAACATACTTTTTTCTATTACGTTAATAGTTTTATCAAACATATAATACTTAGAATAGATTATCTTAAATAGTATTAAACAAATTAATGCGTAAATGCCATTTTTTTTAACATGTCATAAATTATCAGCGGTCCAAATTTTCTTGCGCGAAATTGGAAATACACCACGGTGCCGTGTTGGGTGCTGACGTGCAAAAAACTTGATTGGAGGTGGTGGCGTGGGACCCACAATGGGGACATGTCAAAAGGCTCGTAACGACGACGACGACGTATTGACGCTACTATCGAAGTAGCGTGTCTCCGTGAAAATGTAACTTCTCTGCATCTGTATCTGCATCATCACTGCATGTGCACACGCTTCAACCTTCAACCTTCAACCTCTTCTTAAACGTCTTATGCTATGTTTATGACAACTTTCTTATATCATAACAATAACAATAACAATTACTGCTACAACAACAGTTACCGTAGCTGAGCAATGGCTTCTATGGCCAGAGGCGCCAAGAGACGCCACTCGATAATAAGTAGAAAAATGCTGATCCTCTTCTCCGCTTCCCTTTCATGCGTCGTCGTTTTAGTTATTTGTTCTCTCTTCAGATTCCACTCTCCCAAACCCCCAATTTCAATTTCAATTTCTCGCGTCGTCTTCGATGGCCCTCCCAAGATCGCTTTCTTGTTCCTCGTTCGCCGCAACCTCCCTCTCGATTTCCTCTGGGACGCTTTCTTCCAGGTTTCGCATCCTCCTTCCTTTCTCTTTTTTTTTTGGGGGAATTGTTATGAATATCTTAGCTCAAAGCTTTCTTCTATTTTTCGCAGAACGTCGACGTTTCGAGATTCTCGATATACGTTCATTCGGCGCCTGGGTTTGTGTTGGATGAGTCAACCACCAGGTCGCAATTCCTCTACGGTCGACAAATCAGTAATAGCATTCAGGTGACATTTTGTTGTTGAGAAAGCGATGCCAACTTATTCATCAACTTACTTTCCTTTTTCAAATTGTTGAAAAGACTAAAAATGTTACTTCTATAATAAGATTTTGCTTCCTGTCCTGTTAAAATAGTTGAAAGGGGATGCACTTTTATATTGTCTTCTCCATCAAAGGCGAATTTTATGGTGCAGAAATTGACACCATGAACCTTATATATATATATATATATATTATTTATTTCTATATTGGCCAAATCGCCAATGTGGTGATGCTATTATTCTGTAATAATCTGGTAATTTTATTTTTTGCTAGGATTTATATGCCATTAGCATGATGATATGTGCATGCAAAAGTGGTTGAGCATAAAATTGTGATACTGTTCTTTGCAGTTTGTTCTGTATTTGAACATGTTTTATTTCCTGCTTATATGAATTCAGTGTTGCATTTTCAGGTTTTATGGGGAGAATCAAGTATGATTCAGGCAGAAAGATTGTTACTGGCAG
Organism: Glycine soja; assembly: GCF_004193775.1. Classification (NCBI taxonomy): domain Eukaryota; kingdom Viridiplantae; phylum Streptophyta; class Magnoliopsida; order Fabales; family Fabaceae; genus Glycine; species Glycine soja. Next base: position 461,018 of record NC_041010.1, on the reverse strand, counting down.
CAGCTTTAGAGGACCCTGCAAATCAAAGATTTGTTCTTCTCTCGGACAGGTTGGTGTTTTCAAGTCTTGTTGTATTAATACAAGTTTCCATTAGGAGTTGTTCTTTCTATGTTTCTGTTTCATTGTTGTCTTCATCCTTCCTTTTTGAAGGAAGGGATGGGTGGGACTTGGCATTTGTTTGTGCAAACTTACTTGCTCATGGTAAAAATCTGAGTTTCTGTTTTCCATGTGCAGCTGTGTTCCTCTGTACAACTTTTCCTACGTGTACAATTATCTCATGGTTTCTCCAAGGAGTTTCGTGGACAGGTAGAAGAAGGCTTTGGTTCTTGAGGTGCTTAGCACTAATTCTTTGTTGAATGTTCAATTGTAATCAGTTCAAACTTGCATTGTCTTTTTCATTTTTGTGAAAAGGATATGCTTCAAAGGTGGAATAAACTAGTTTGTTTATATTGCAGTTTTCTTGATGCAAAGGAGGGCCGCTACAACCCAAAAATGTCTCCTAAAATACCAAGGGAAAAATGGCGTAAAGGGTCACAGGTCATTTTTCTTTTCTTTGCCATACCTAAATACTAGTATTGTTCTTTCCAATCATACTTTATTTTAATCTTTTGATCAAATGGTGCTTAGTAGAATATTTTCTTCTGCAATCTCTCGGAACCTACTGGTTAGATGTAGCCTTTTCTTTGAAACACATAATTTTAGCTTACACTTGCTGAAGGAGAAACATCAATTTGGCTAGCCACACTTTAAAAGCTAGATAACTAGATACTGTGGAACCATTTTTGAATTGTTAATTGTTAGAAAGTACCAAAAACTCAATCTAGTTCTTAAAATTTTTAACATTTGTTTCTGGAAATTATGTCTTAATTTGAATTTATTTTGAATTTTCAGTGGATCACTGTTGTTCGTAAGCATGCAGAAGTGGTTGTAGATGATGATGTTATCTTTTCTGTCTTTAAGAAATATTGTAAGGTATGTAATCGATCACAAGTTAGTTTAACTACAATTTCAGACTCTGATACTCTACTCTACTCCTGTATTGATTTGATATACTAAAGTTGATTGGTATTATATTTATATGAAAGTTGTCATACAATTCAAAATTGAATTAGAATACAATGCTATACAAGACTGTTCTAAATACTAACTGTAAGTCTGTAATGTGTTAATAATAAATAAAAAGCTGTCTAATATTCTTCTAACTTGACAGAGACGTCCACCAATTGATACAAGCAAGGGAAAGCTGAATCTGGTAAGTTTTCTAATTTTAGTTTTCTATTTTCATATTGTTACTGATGTTATCCTAATCTGTTATACATAATAGTGACGCGCGTTCTTTGCTTTTGAGTGGAAATTATTAATTCAAGGCAGGCTAGGTACTTGGAAGTTGTGTTAATTGTGCTTATAGTTCCAAATAATTGTATCTGTCTAATGGAATCTTGGTAATCATGGTCAAGCAATAGTGGGTTTAATACTGATGTAACATTAGAAAAAGACTTTGAATTGAGAGCTCAAAATCATATATATTTGGGAAAACAGCGTTCTTGGGGCATGTGTTCTGACTGAGTAATGTATAATAAACATTTAGTCCGAGCCTTGTCAATTTTCTATCTCAATCATTAAGTGCTATGTATAGCCTTGTAGAATATGTCTTATATTAGTAGCATAGTTCTGATTCTGAAAACCGGACAAGCTGGTCTGAAGGGTTGAACCGGAAAAGTGGATCAATGGCCAGATAGGTCATGCTTCCAGATTAACTAAGAACCACAATACTGAAAAATGGCTTTGAAAGTAGTAAACTGGGGAGACTTCCCTTTATTGGTTCAATGACTGGTATGGTCTTCAAAACCTTGATATGGAGTGAGGACATGTCTGTAATTTACTAGTTAGTGAAATTCTTCTGATTAATTATATTTCAAAACACATTGGGAAATTTGATTTTTAGGATTAGGAGTTTGTAGGTTCATGTTTACCCAATGGCATCTGATTTTTTTCAAGTAATAGTTGTTAAAGATCTAGATGTGAGATTTGACGAGTGATTATTTAAGTATTGTTAGAAATTGCTATTTAAATTTTCTCTCTTTGCTCCCCTCTATTATTTTGCCTTTTATTTACATCTGATTTGGAAAGTATGTTCTGTTAGTTACTGTTCAATCCCATAGAACAGCTGTTGAATGTGTCCTTTTTCTTTTTTGTTATCTTCAACAATATAATTTTATGAAGTATGCTGAGACCCTAATGTTGTTTACAGTGATAATATTGTGATGCTATTCAGTACTCATTTCATAATATAGCTTTCTTTTGTTTTCTTTTTCAATACTGATAATTGCTTGCTATGGTTTTGGTGCAAGTGCAGAAACTTCAGAAGCAGCACAATTGTATTCCAGATGAACACTATGTGCAGACATTGCTTGCAGTAAGATACTGAGACATTTATTCCATCATCATTATCTATGTTTTTTGGGGGGATGTGTTCTTCAATCCTATTTATTCTTGCTTCTGCTTTATTCACAAATTTGCATGGATATTGTTTGTAATCTTAATATGCATTTCTCTTCTCTTATAGATGCATGACCTTGAAGGTGAACTTGAACGTAGAACATTGACCTATACCCTATGGAACCAGTCTACAACAAAAATGGAGAATAAAGGCTGGCATCCTATTACTTTCGGCTATTCAAATGCTAGCCCTCAAAGGATAAAGGAAATAAAGGTTTTCTTCTGATGCCTGATACTTGACTTAAGCATAGATTTAACCATTTATGGGTTGGATAAATGAGAAGGCTCAAGATTTTTTTTCTCCCCTTTTTGGAGAGGGGGGAAGACAAAAAAGGAGGATTCAGTTAATGAAATCCTAATGTCTTTTATTGTTCTGCCACTAACTGTGGATTGGAATTTGGGATGGTTGAAACTGTTAATGAAGTAAATAGAAGTTTCTTGGCCTTCCAAAAAAAAAAAATAGAAGTTTCTTGAAATTAGTCTTGGAAATGCTTGCTTAGGATGACATGGTTGATCCTATATCACGGTACAATTTATATTCAGTAGTCAAACTGCCACCTTTCATGACAAGATTGGAGTGCTCTGATTTCTGGGTTGAAAGCCTATAATGGTTTTTTGTTTGAAGACTTGCATAATGGCTCATAAATGAAAATAATGAAAAATGATTGCTCTTTATTTTACTGCTTTTTGGGAAATAATTCTCGACTCCTCTTTTATCTTTTGTGGTTGAAGATAGATTTTGTCTGCTTATGTTTTTGCTTAAGTTTTTTTCTTTTTCTTTTTTTTTTTGAAGTTTTGTTAAAGTGATAATTACATGTTTTAATGCAACTAGTTCTGTCTCGTGACTTTTTTACTTTTTTTTAACAGGGCATCAACCATGTTTATTATGAGACTGAGTACCGGATAGAATGGTGTCATACGAATTCCACATCCGTTCCTTGCTTTTTGTTTGCTAGGAAATTCTCTCAGGGAGCTGCTATGCGCTTGCTGAGCCAGGAAGTTGTTAACCACTTTGAAGTTTCTGCACTGTTAGCCACTCCCACATGACTTTGAAGCTCTTCTCTTTAGCCTATACTGATTACTGATTACTGATACTGACTGACCTATGTAGACATATACTTCAGACGGCAAATGGGATTACTACAAGCTTCAATCGGCATACTCCACCCAAAGATTTTGATGGGATTATTATACAGCATACTCCACACAAACAGATTTTGAAGACAAAAATTGGGCAAGTTTCTGCAGATCGAATGTTATGAGCTGATAGGACCATTTTATCTGGCTTAGTGAGAGAGGTCTTATACATTATACCACAATTTTAAAACAATAATCACAGGAAATAGTAAGTTATAATATAAAAAGAATAATTTTTTCAGTAACATCTGGAAATTTTGTTTTGGCTAGTTGGAATTCTGATGGCAGATTGAAAACAAGGCTCTCTTCCAAGGTCTTCTGAACCTTCATTCCAAATTTTTTAACCTTTATCATTTTATTTTTTGTTGTTGTTGCAATTTGGGGATTTCTCTGTCAATCCAAGCTATCCATAGTCTCCAAACTTATTGATTAGCAGTGGTTAACACATTGGTTCTGTTTCTCAAGTGAAATAGTGTTGTGTTGTGGTGCTAGTGTTGCGTGAACTCACCCGCACATTGTTTCTGTATAAGTTTTTTTACTTATTTGGGAGTTTTAGTCAGAAATGGTATAATTCAATTTAAATCAAAAATTAAACTTAGAAGTGCATGCCGTTTGTCACATGATCAATTTTTTTACCGGAGTTAATGCAAAGAGACTAAAAACAGAGTTTTGAATATTTGGGGGAGCACTATTTACAGATTTTTTTTTACAGGAATAAAGAGAATAAAAATATATTTAAGTCTAGTTTATATTTTATTATAATCTAATTATCTGAATCAACTAGATTCAATTTTAATTGAATTAGTTTGATTTGAATTTGTTGATTTTTAAAAAAAAAACAAGTTAATTAAGTTAAATATGATGGAATTATCTAAATCTGAACTAATTCATTTCATTAACTCCCTTCCTGAAATGGAATTTATTTATTGACTAAAGTAACCCACTTTCTTTCCGCATAAACCTTTAATTAATCCCTCTTCCTTTCTCCTTATTTTTTTTCTTCCGAAAATACTGCTGAAGCATCTGATGATATCAAGTCTCAATCGTTCTACATCCAACTAAAAAAAATACACATTTTAAGCAAGGAATAGGGGAATCTTGTGTAGTGCCTAGCCACTCAGGATAAAAATATTCCTTTCTTAACACTAAAAAGTAAAAAGTTTACCAGCCGAATTCAAAATAAGCAACATTTTCACAAGCCTTGATGACTAGTCTTTAAAGAAGAATATGATTTTTTCACTTTGAAGCTGCTTTGTCTTTAAAGAGGAATTGTGAGTAAGCACCCATACATAATGCGTAGGGGTGAGAATAAGGCAGGTCAGGTCTTAAAAGGTCTGAGTCTAGCCTACGATGAATTTTTGAGGCCTGAGCCTGGTCAATAGTCTATCAAAGATTTTTATTTTGACTCGACATGACCTTTTTAAAAGCTTGGTTTCACCTTATAGTCTTTTTAGAAGGTTTCTTCACACTAAATCTTTTTACAAGGCTATAGGAATGGAAGTTATGGAGTAATAATGTGTAATCAAAGTTTGCTAGTTAAAAAAAATTAATTGTATCCAAAAAATAATATAAGTATAAATTGGTACCCAAAAAATTTTTTATATATATATATATATATATATATATATATATATATATAGGCCGGCCTATGAGGCTTATAGAATTTTTTAACAAGCTTAAGCTTGATCTATTTAATTTAATAGGTTTTTAAAAGAGTCTGAGTCTAACATTTTAATTAAATAAGTCAGTTCAAGCCAGACTTTATATAGGTCAGGTCGTAGGTCCTAATAGGCCAATTTGACCTATTCCCACTCTTAATAATGCTTAACGAAACACACATGTTGGACAACTTTCTTCAAACACAAGACAACAAGCAAATTGTTTGTTATATATTATATATTGTCAAGTGTTAACCACTGCTAATCAATGTCTATGAGTGATGATATAACTTAAGAAATAGATGACTTAATCTAACGTAAAAACAAAAAAGTAATCTTGTGTATTTATTTTCCATTAAACAATATATCAAGTAACCGCAATAATAAATCAAAAAATAGAAGAATGAAGAGATCTACTAGTGGGGCTCTTGTATCCTAAACAAAAACCTGCTCGAGCTTTCATTGAAGCATCTTTTTGTTCCATCCTCTTTGGCGAGCCCTAAGCTCCCACAAAGCAGTTTCTTTCATCTGATTTTCAAGTGCTGCCTCAGCTCTTTCCCTGGCCTGCTCACATGTCTCCATCCCTGAATTGCACTTGTCAGCCTCCTTTTGATACTGTGATGCTAATTTCTTAGCCTCCAAAAGTTTCGTGTCTACACTTCTTTGTTTTTCCTCAGCTTCAGCTTCCTTTTGCTTTACTTCTTCGGCTAAAAGATCTGTAAAACTCTTCCCAACCTCTTCACTCTCCTCTGGGTCTTGCCTCATGCAATCTACAACATACATATGCTGTATTAAATCTCAAATTGTCCATGATGAAGAGTACCAGAATTTGGATTCATTAATAATCCTTGCCTTTTGTATGTATTATCCTCCAAAAAATGTGTTAGTTCCCCATATGTTAGACTAAAATGTAAATTCTATCATATTTGTCTTTGATTCCTAAGTATATATATAAAAAAAAGTACGTAAACATTATGCTCTTAGTTGGTATTTGTGTTTCGGACTAGTGTTTGTGATTTTTCCATTAAACAAGTGTTTTGATTTGGTATGACAAAAGTATTGATTTATATCTTGGATTAAAATCATTTTAGAGAAATGTTAGCGACTCTCTCTTACACTTTCTATGATTGAATGAAATTTATTGAAAATCATCAATTTTGATGGTTTAACTTCTCATTTAATGATTTTTTTCCCTTCATTTAGAAGTGAGACCCACTAAATTGACGATTTCTAATAAATTTTAGCCCATAAAAAAAAATGTTGTAAAGAGAATATAAGAGAGAATGACTAGTATTTCTCAACATTTTATCTAAAACTATATCTAATCTAGCTATTAAGTCTGGGGTGTGAGGAACTAATATCTTGTTCTCCTTTTTCCCCCTTATTTATTAAAAAATAACATCAGCACAAATAATTAAACAGGTAAGAAAGAAAGTGTTATATTTTTTAATCACATGTCACTTTTTGATTGGGAGAACAGAAAAATGAGACAGATGATTTTAATCCCAGCTGTTGTTAGTCTTTCCAAATTTATAATAACGTCTTTTCACTTCTACTTCCTCCAATGTGGTATTTCCCCTTTTAATGTTACACACTATCATTCAAAAAGTGGGAGAGGATTAGATGTATTCATACTTAAAACAGAGAGTATATATAATCATGACCTTGTACATTTCTCTAGGCTACTAAAGGGGAGAAGAACTAACCTATAATGGAATTGTTGGTCAATCCTGCAGAAACAAGCAGAGACACCACGTTAGCAATCAGCAATCAATGTCAGAGCACAAGAAACTGAATCTAGAAAGACCCTATCAACTTTCCTGTTTTCCATTGCATGGCCACAGATTGTGTTTTAATAAAGTTCAGTAATTGATCACACTCATTGTTTGTACAATCTATTATTCAAAACTACTAGGCCTACAAATCATGTTTAGCAGAATATACACTAAATAACCCATCTGACAGACTCAGAATGCAACTAAATGATGAAGGAACCAACACTTGCATAACAATTTGATCACACGGTGTTTCAAATTTCACATTGTAAAGGTAACCAAAAAAGAAGAAAAAGAATCTTCCTAGATGAAATTTACAAGCAAGTGTAAAACAACACATGGTTAAATGTGTTTGGTTTTTCTTTGTTATTATTATTATTTTTAAATCGGCAAATGAGTGAGGAGTGCTGACAACACACTTATTACTTGTTAAAATTTATGGAAAACTAAAAAAATCATAAGATTTAGTGAGACTAACAAAATTTAGTCAATAAAAAAAATGCCTTTGAAAGAGTATCTAAAATTTCTTTCATTTTGTTCCCCTTCACAACGACTTGTCTCTCATGTGTAATCAAACACATCCTATGTTTTCTAAAAACCCAACATGGCAATTACAGTTGTTGGAGGAAATATCTATATATATTCTGAATCAAACATCATGACTTAAGAGAGAAAACTGAATTCTCTCTGTCATTTCTTAAACACAAACTGGTAAAAAAGTGAATTAATAAAAAGAGATAGATACCTTCGGGGAGAGTAAGAAGGGGTTGAGGAGAGCAATCACAGTGACAAGGAGGACAAGGATAAGAGGTGGCATTGAGGGTCTCATTGAGATGCCAATACAAAGGTCGTCCTGCAATGTAAGCGACAAGAAAGATTCCCAAAATCCATATGAACAATTTGAACACCTTTTGCTGCCTTCTACTCATTGTTAGTTTTCTGTGAGCTGGGGAACAGGATCTTGACTCAGAATAATTAATTGGTTAAGGTTTTGTTTCACTCTAGCTTAGGGGAAAACTGCACCCGCATGTTTCTTAATTTACGTTCCATATAGTACATATATACTTCCATGTATACCCTCTCCTTATTTTTTGGTTATTTTATTGTTAATAATTAATCAATTCAACCTTGCTTATCTCATTTACAAATCCCAACCTTATATAGTATATACCATGAAGATTGAAGAGCGTGTCAGGTCATGCCAGTTCTGTTTCATAGTAAATCACGCTTACATTACATGTTCGCTTTATACCACTAACTTTCTGCAGTTTAATCTGAACGCCATATTTGTAATTTGAAACTATATATAATTCTTTTTATTTCTTATTTTTAATTTTTATATACGTGTATTTCGAAAATATATTTCTAAAATTAAAGTAGATAACAAAAGTTCGTCTACTTATTAAACAATATGTTTCAGATAAAAGTTATTATAGTTATGTTTTTTAAAAAAAGTTGAATAAACTGTTTCAATACTTTTTCGAAAATTAAAAACATTCTAAAAAAAATATCAATATAATAATATCATCTAATGATTCATTGAAAAGAATAATTTATAAAGAATTTTCCATAAAAAAATTATAAAGAATTATTCCATACTAAATGAAGTGAGCCTTGATACAACAATAAGGTTATTTGGCTTCCGGATTTGGAGGGTTCAATAGTAAAAATTGCATCTTTCTGAGTTGTAACTTGTAAGGTTGCATATATTTATCATCCACAATGTAAGATTTGGATAAAATCTGACACCATGTCAACAAAAAAAAAAAGCAAAAGAAAATAAAGTGATGGGTCAAAATCTCTGATGGAAATCCAAAACCATTGCGGCAACTCACAGGACACTTCTATTTAACATTTCAGCATATGTTATTGTGATATGTGGCTGCTTTCAAGGTAAATCTCCACTTCCTCCATTTTGATCATTTCCTTTCTCAAAATTTTGAGTGTACAAACTATTTCTTGGAACTGGGGGTGTGAGTTGTGGTCTGTGAAAAATGTAGTGATGGTCCCATGTATGTCAATAAAGCTCCAGCCAGGAATTTTTTTCAAGCCAAGAGATCTCATATGGGTCCATGCCTCACCCACTTCTTCCCACTTGTTTATTGAAGCATAGCAGTGTGCTAATTGTACAAAATTCCCAGCATCCATAGGCCTCAGCATGAGAATATCATTGGCAATTGTATCACCAAGTTCATTATTATTATTTGCTCGACAAGCATCAAGGATTATGCCTAAAACATCAAGTACAGGATCTGGGAACTTTTTCTTGTACACGTTATATGCCTCCTCTACCCTCCCAGCACGACTGAGGAGATCTACTACACAAGCATGGTGTTCAAGATCTGGTGCAATCCCAAAATCTTTGGTCATTGATTCGTATATGTTCAAGCCCTGCTCTACTAGTCCATTATGACTACAAGAAGATAGAACTGAGAGGAAAATCACATGGTTCGGTTTCATCCCACTTTCCAGGAACTTTGAGTAAAACCTCAATGCAGCCTCCCCTTTGCCATGATAACCACATCCCACAATTATGGCACTCCATGAGACCAAATCATGGCTTGGCATCTGGTTGAAACACCTTTGGGCAGTATCCAAATCACCACATTTGCAGTACATGTCTACCAAAGAAGTGTCAACCAAGATGCAAGGCCTAAGGCCATTTCTTATCACAAAGCTGTGGATCCATTTTCCTAAGTGTAGTTGTCCAGTGGATGCACACCCTTGGAGGAGGGAGACAATGGTTATTGAATCAGGTGTTTGATTATCAGACCTCATTTCATTAAAAAGGAACAAGGCCTCACAAACATAGCCATTTTGAGCATATCCAGTAACCATAGCATTCCAGGAAACCAAATCCCTTCTGTTCATCATATCAAATACAATGGAACTCTGATCCAAGTGACCACACTTTGCATACATGGTAACAAGAGAGTTTTGAGTAGCAACATCCAAAGGTAATTCCTGCCTTAATATGTAACCAAGGATCGATGTCCCCAAATTATAAGACCCTAGTTGTGCACAAGCTGTGATTACACTGGCCATAGTAGCAGTAGATGGCTTCACTCCAAATTTTAACATCTGACGGAAAACAGCTAGTGCTTTGTCTGCAGACCCATTCTGTACAAGGCCTGAGATCATTGCTGTCCACAAAACTACATCCTTGTCTGAACTCCTTTCAAACATTCTAAATGCAATGTCAATTTTCCAACCTTTTAAGTACATTACAATCAATGATGTTTCAACATGTGCATCCAAGTAAAAACCAGCTCTTAAAATCTGCCCATGCAAGCACCTTCCCAATTTCAACTCACCCCTTGATGCAGCCACAGATAAAACGGACCCAAAAGTCTGTGGGTCAGCCTCAAAACCTTGTAACCTCATTGTCTTGAGAAGCAACAAAACTTCACATATATCCCCAATCTGGGCATAGGCTGAGATCAACGAATTCCATGAAACCAGGTCCCTGTGATCCATGTAATCAAACAATTTCCTAGAATACTCAATGTTACCACACTTCCCATACACATTCAGCATGGAATTTGACAAGCTTATATCAGACATAAACCCATACAAAATTGCACAACCATGCAAACACTGCACGTGAGCAAGCTCCGAAACTCCAAACAGCAAGCTCAATACGGTAACACTACTGGGTTGAATTCCCTGGCGACGCATTTCATCAAACAAAGAAAAGGCCTCAGGCACACGACCGGTGCGGGAGTAGCACCCAATAATGGTGGTCCAAGGTACAACATTCCTCTCAGGCATAAAGTCAAACACTTTACGAGCAACATCAGCAAACCCAAATTTAGCGTAGAAGTTGATCAAAGAAGAGGCAATGTAGGCATCGAGGGACAACCCACTAACGAGGATGCGTTGATGGAGGGTAAGACCGAGGGAAAAGAGGTTTAGAGAAGAGCATGCTTTGAGAAGACTGGGGAAAGTGTAGGCGTCAGAAGGGACATGGGTTTTGAGCATAGATGCATAGGTGGCAAGAACTTGGTGGTGTGCACCTTGGGTTGAATGGTGGTTGATAGTGGCATTGACTGAATTGGTGGTGGCTGGATGTGGTAGTGAGACAACACAACGTTTTAGGCCACTTGGACTCTGCTTTGGTTTGTATGAAAACATGATCCATTCCTTATGCTGCTAAGTGCTAAGCTAAGCTTGAATACCAGTGACTCAGGGCATAAATTGTTTTAAAATCCCTTTATGTAGATAGCTAAAACGTAAAAGGGTTTATACACTCTGCTCATGTCCATTGATCTAACCCAAAACTAAATCAATTCTGATTTTATAACTCTTGTAAAATGAAACGTAATTTATAAATAAAATTAATTCCTAAAATTTGTGATTTCTGTACCCCAAAAAAATTGTGAATCCAAGCCAAAATGATTCATAATTGGTATACAGCAAAATGATTCTCCATGCTTTTGTTTGCAAGTGTTGATTGGTATAAAAAGTGGTAATAGTTAGATTGAAAAAAATTTGTTGCCCTGAGACAACGTACATACCACATCAAGTGTGCAACATAGAATGAGAATTCCGACAATGATTGTTGTTTAGAACTAAAGTGAATCCCATGTGAAACATAAAATGACAGGGAGAAGAGTGTTAAGAATAAGACATGTGATCCATCAAAATTTACAATTTTCAATAAATTTCAACCAATAAAAAAAGAATGTTCAAGATAGTGTTTGTGTTCTTAACCTTTTTCAAATTGTAAAAAAATTATCTCAACAATATTAGTTCAAATGTGATAAGCACAAATTCAAATTCAACAATAAAAAACACGTGAATCAGATTCGTTATCTTTAATAAATTTTCTTTTTATAGGTGCTGTAGATCATTATTCTTTCAAATTCTCTTGGTTCAGCTTCAGTTGAATAGGTTGGTTTTATGTTTGACAGAAATGTCTACAATATTCAGTCTCAGATTATTCCGAATACACAGCTCTCCCGTAGCTTATTGACTACCACCATCAGTCATGCTCAAGAATATACTTATTTCCAACTGAAATAATTTGCTCATGCTGCTCTGACTTTGATATGCGAATCTAAGCACCAATATACCAACACAAACAAGACTGCAAAATGAGGATAACTACTCCTCTTCTTTCGGTGGGTATTCTCGGGATCCAAATATGGCAGTTCCATTTCTAACATTTGTACTTCCCATCTCAATCTTCAAAATTAGAGTTAGCTGGTTAAAAAATATTATGACAAATCACAATACTTATTCCTTCAGTGTACGCCAACTATTTTCCATGGGAAAAAATTATTCCTTACAGCTTGCTCAAAGTCTCCAGTCATGCCCATAGGCAGCTCACATTGTGTTTCTAATAATCCAAGTGCTTTACAAACTTCACTTCTGCAATTGGAGAACGTCTGGGGAGTACAAAAGAATGTTTAGTTTGGGGAACTATCTAGAAGACTAAATAGGAAGTCCCGAAAAGAGCAATAAATTATGTCCAAAATGTATAGTCGCCACCTTAAAGTTTTCTGGGGTGGATGAATAATCCAGCATGCCAATTGTCATTAGGCCACAAAACTCAAGGTTTGGGCAGTTTGTAATATGTTTTACAAGATCCACCCACTGAGCTGGTTCAACGCCAAATTTGGCTGCAATAAAATAGCAGTCATATGTTATTCTTGCGATAATAAACTGAAAATATTGACAACTGTTTTATAATGGGACAGAAACAAATGGCAAATATCTAAGGATCAGATTGTAAACCAGAAGTCAAGCAATCATTCTAAAAAATATAGGTTACATATTTAGGTATGAATCTAAGATGTTGTAAAACTTGTAATCAATGATTTTGTAGACATATTTGCAATAAAAGAATTGGGATCTATATTTTCTTGTGATTTTGAAGCTATTTTCACATTAATCTATTATATAGAACCCTTGTTAAAAAAAAATTGGGCTGATAATCAAACACAACCAAGTCAACTTTATTAAGATACTGCAGATAGTGATTAGTGCAATGGTTGGCAACTTTGTCAAGTGCAACATACATGTTTCTCCGCTTGTATTCACTTGAACAAAAACCTTCAATGATTTCCTGCCAACATTTTCTACAGCACGATCAAGAAGATTTGCTATCTGCCAGCCAAAAAGAGAAAAGAAAAAAGCAAAAAACATTAAAAAAAAAAACAGATGATGATCAGTGCACCATTTGCAATAGAATAGGAAAAGATACTAAAGATCATGCATGCACTAAATTAAAATATCTTGTTTAACAGCACATTTTAGGTGTAAACTATTTTCTGTAACATTTTTAAAATTGAAATTAAATTTTACTTCATAGAACAGAATTCTAAAGAAATTGATATAAAAAATGAAATGCTGATGGGAAATAATTGAACTTAAGCGTTAAGATTACATGTAATATAATTTTACTTGCACAAACCCAAAAAAACTGATTGACCAAATGGCAACGCCTGAAATTACTTCTAGAATGTAAAGTCCATTTGCAAAGTTACCATTTCAATGCATCCTATCCTAAAGACTGCTTTCAACATCACACACACACACACACATATTAAACAAAACAATTTACCTTGCAAGTGAAATCCGAAAATCTTGTCTGAAACTCATTATTATGTTACAACTATTTCCAAGTTCCATGATTTTCTATTTCCTCCCCCCACTTAAAAGATTTAAAATATACGTAAAATCTACATCCTTATATGTACTCATGCACATGAAACATACCTTGTCAACCAAAACAAATTACGAAGAAGAAAAAAAATACCTTCTCATCATCCACGGTTTGTACACAAGCAAGGTTGGGAACAGCAGCTGTGAAACATGAAACAAAACGTATAAGAATCCTGACCTCGCCTCAACAGTGAGCCCAAATTAATAATGTTGTAAATATGAACACAAAACAAAATTCAGCAATTAGAAAAAAAGTGTGGTCATGTTTCTAAATCAAAGAAGTATTTTTAAACTCTTAATTGAAGGAAATTGAGAGAATAAGTAAACAGCGTCGTAGAAATACCGATAAGAGGCTTGACTTTGTTGCTCTGCAAATTGCCGATTAGATTAAATGCCATTCGATGTCGTCGGGAAGCTGCAATTGAGAAAGGAATGTAAGCATTGATGAGCGAATACCAAAAGCAAGAGATTAATAATGAGATTGAAGTTTGAAGTAAGTAAGTAAGTAACCTGTGGTGCTTTATGAAGGATTTCCTGAACGTAGTTCTCGCCGAAGCATCTGAGGCTGGCGTCGTATACCTCACGGTGAGCTCGCCGCCACTACACGAATCTCTTCCACATTCCGCTCCAGCACCGCCTTCAGTGGCGGCGATTGTGACGATGCTGCCATTTGCCTCACTCACCGTCACCACCGATCTTCCGCGTATATAAACCTTATTGGGAAATGGAAAACGTTGCCATGGGCCCCAACTACTCGACTCTATTATACAAGTATTATTAGACTAAAAAACAATTATACTAGAAAAGTCATAAATAATTTTTGTTGCCACTTTTAACTTAATTATTATGAAATTTAATAAATTCATTTGTAATTTATGATTAAATAATAATTTATAAATTTTGAAATATTCATATATAGTACTTATTTGTAATTAAAATAACCAACAAACAATAGTTGACATGCATTCATGAATTAAGATATAATTAAAAGCTACTAACCATTTTAATAATTGCTTTAAGAATTTAATTAGAAGATAATAATATTTAATAAATATTTCATTTAATTATAAATAATCATGTAGCTAATAATTATTAACTTTAAAATTATATTTAAAGTAGTTTTAATAAATTGTTAATGTAAAAATATTTATAATAAAATTATATCAAAATTAATTTCTTCTCTTCCATACAAAATCTTATGTCAACAAAAAATTTAATGCCTATTTAATCATGTAATTTTCTAAAATTAAACAATGAATTCGAATTATTTAATAAATTTCACGAAAATATATTAAAGCAATTAAAATTATGTGTCTCTGTGTGGGATATGGATTACAAACGATTTAAATTTTATATCAAATATTTTAAATTATGATATAAAATTATTAATATTTATATTTAAAAATTATTAAAATTTGATTTAAATATAAAATAAAAAGAGAATACACTAAAAAATAGTCGAAAAATAAATTATCCATAGAAAATATAGTAAAAAAATAATAGTTACTATAATGTACGACATCTTTTATTCCTTTTTTCTTTATATATACAGCTACTTAAATCTCAAATCTTTATTACTTAATATATTACATATTTTTTTATAAAGCATAAGTATTTTTCATAAAAAAAAAATCCTACTTAATATCACTATAAATATTTAACTTTTAATTATTTATTTAAGACTCAAACTTAACAGAAGCAATCTTATATTAGTTATCAACACAATATTCTTTAATACATTGTATACATAATGGGGTATAATATATGCATAATCCCTAACATTGGGATATCAATGCATGATACCTAGTATACTACGTTCATCGGGAAGTATATTGTCATCCTTGGTTGATATCTATGATATATAATATATGAATGATCCCTCACATTGGCATTTGTTATTCAATATGTAGATGATAAATTGCATCAAAGATGGGATTTGGAGCCTAAGGCATGTGATTACGTTTAAGCTTTGTTAGACAAAAAAAAACCTCTGCTTCCCCTGTTTCTGTTCTTTTTAAACCAAGAGGCGCATCTCAACATTGTTGGATAGTGGTCATCATATCATCCAAGTTAGATCACAACAACTTTACCATTCTGGATTAAATTGGGATGGGATTGGAGTTTTCACACTTTCAATATTGTCACAGTTGTGCTATGATGTTTAGGTTGTCACGGCAATTTAATATTGTTAGGCAACTTAGGCTATGGGATGGGCTTTTGTACTTTGTGATCATAATAACCTTGTTCTCTGAAGTGGGTTGGGGTTCGGTCTTTATCTCTCAGCATTGGTTAAACTCACATCGTATTGTTATATTTTGAAGCCAACATTTCTTGTGCTATTAGCCTATTACTAAGTTTAAATAAAATTTATGGCTTATTTAAACAATAAAATTCTCAAACTTTTATATATATGAGCTAAGAGGAGTCAGACTGAAAAACTTTTAATCTTAGCAACCTTCAGAGAGACATAAGTTTTGAAATATAGGCAAACTTGATTACAAGTGGTAATAATTTAAAGAATATCCTTTAAGAATTCTATAATTACGTACTATGAGCACTTTTTATCTTTCCCACCCTACCTAGCAACAAAAATAAAATAAAAACATTATCAATTTTCACACTGGCTTCCAATTTCCACCATATATTTCGGAAACTATGAAAATATGAAAAAGTAAACAGCGATAGTAAAGTTGGCTTTCGTCAGGAATCAGAAGAAGAAAAAATAAGAGATTCACAACATGTTAAGTGGTATCTTTAAATATTAGTTGCACGTGCTATACCCTTTCTGAACAAGTGAACATTATATTATACAAACGCTACCCTAGAGTCTCCCATGAAAATAGCGTGAGCCATGTAATAAAAAAAAAGTTCAAATGTAAAAATAAGAATAATATGTTATCCAAATTAATTTGTTACTTACGTTGGCTTGAATAAATATGAAGTCAAATCCTAACCATGGACTTCTACATATATAAAACAAAGGTCAAACTAGGCGATTGGAATGCCTGCACAGCTATAGTGGTTCTGTAACGGTTTTCTGATTTCCGTAGACTGCATATAAATTATAAACGACTAGTTGGTTGTCTTAAGACTTTACATACGACCTGGCTTCAATAGGATATCAACTTAATACAACTAAATCAATTTTAGTTATCGTTTAATTAGCATAGTTGTTTCTTTTTTGACACTTCCTCCATTTTCAACTGATTAGTTATAGACTTATAGTTATAGTATAAGTTTGAAGAAATTCTTGCCGAAAAAGGCCTAACTTCGTTGATTAATTTAGACCACTCCACTAATATAAACTAACAACAAACACGTAGGATTATTAGTTCATGCACTACGTAATCTATGCAAAGGTCAGACTCCATGAACCTCCTCTTCTATAAATACTTGGAGCATTATTCTTCTCAATCAAAACATCCACACCCCTTTAAATATTAGTTCATTCAACTTCTTCTATCTTCCTATAACACAAAAAAAATAATATAATGAAATCCTTGAAGACCCTCTTTCTTGTGGCCTTGTTAATGGCTTTGGCCATTACTCAGCTTTCAGCAACATCATTGGAAACTGAAGAACCAAAGTCTCTCCGAGGAACAAGCCGGTTCCTTTCCAAGAAAAGGGTGGCGTTGACTTGTGACAAAAACCCCAAAATTTGCCTTATTAAGGGCAGCGCAGGCCCTAATTGCTGCAGCAACAAATGTGTCAACTTTTCCACAGACAGACTTAACTGTGGGAGGTGTGGAAAGAAATGCAGCTTCGGAAAGATATGCTGCCAAGGCAAGTGCGTGAACCCTAAAACCAACGAGAAGCATTGCGGGAAATGTGGCAACAAGTGCAATGCCAAAGGTTCTTGTGTTTTGGGGATGTGCAGCTATGCATAGAATTTGGAAACATAAAAAAAAGAGCTGAATTGTGATCAATAAAGCAGCTATCAACAAATTGAGGAGAGCTGCTAGTTATATTATAATTTATTCTATTAATTGATTACTTGATTGGTAAGAATAATTAATAACTTTGTAATTGGTTGTTTATATCTTTTTGGTATAGAATTGGTTGTTTATATGAAATAAATAAGTATACATGTTCCTTATTTTTATAGAAATATTTATTCTTACATACGCAGCAACGAGGAATCCATAATTAATAGGGGCAACAATATGAAAATATGATATAAAAAAATACTCAACTAAGATATTAGTTACACATTTCGAATCTAGTGATCACTGACACTTTCCAGTTCTGAGTAATACCATTTGTAAGCTATTATTATTAACTCCTACTTTATTGAATACATTTCAAAGTAATAGGTTTATGTGGGACACTTTCATTGATATAATAAAATACTAATATATTTCTCTTAATTAAACGTGGAGCTCCTAATAAAAATCTCTTGGCTCAATCCGTAAAGAATATGACATTCTAATATAAAAAAATCTAAACATAAACGGCAAATTAATTAAAGCAATCAGTGAGATCATGGAAGTGAATTAAGCCAGTTAGATTAGGTTTACAAAACAAAAATCTGGTTTCCTTTTCAAATTAAATGCTCAAGTCCAGTCTATTTATTTAACATGTATAGGTGTTTTTGAAAATTTTGCCAGATTATTTTAAAAATCAGGCTAATTAACCAAATGCTTAATTAATTGAGTATGGGGCATGTAAGTTATTGTAAATTTTTTGATATTGTTCAATTTTTACAGATAAAAAAAGAGTATCCAATAGTCTATTTAAAACTTTCTTTTATTTAACTCACTAAACACTAAAGGGTTGAATTGGCTGTGAAGAGGGTTCTCTTAGGGTTTTTTTTATCAATTAGAGTTCTCTTAGGTTCAATGTTCGTTATCATCATTATACAAAAAAAAATTATAGTAAAACTCATTAAATATAAAGTTATAAACACACATTTAAACAAATTAATGGGCAAATTAATATTCATATGTAGACTAACAAGTTTAAGAATTTTAAATAAATTAATAAATACATAATCTCAAAATGTTATAAAAATTAATAAAATAATGATAATAACAATGTTATTATTATACTGTTTTGGTCTAATAATGTATTATTCAAGATTAACTGTTAATTTGGTCTATTGTATAAATAAATGAATACAACAAGTATTAACACCAACAAAAAAACGAATACAGCAAGAATATATGCATTTCTTTCTTTTTTTAATTATTACAAATTACAAAGATAACAATAGTTTTTTTTTTGACAGAAGATAAATGAAATTCAAACATCGAATCTCGTATAAATATTTTAATTTTTTACTACTAAGCCTACTTTAGTAAATTACGTATATGATTTTATACAACAATATTATTAATAGCAATGAGACGAATATAAATTTCAAATATACCTGCTTCAAAAAGTTAGTGCCAATATTTTTTCATGTTAATGGGGGACATAAGACGTTGTCAAGATGGCTTTTGTAACATTAAAAAAGGACTTTTTTTTTTTTTTTATCAATGATAGTCTTTCAAACATGTTGACTATGGTTTATTTTTCATCATATATGTAAAAGAAAAACTTTGTTTTTTATGTGAGAAGAAAAACTTTGTTTTGAATAATGTAAAAAAAAATTAAATACAGTAAAAAAAAGACTTTGTTTAAAAGGTAAAATTTACTTTAACAACATATAACTTTAATCTCTGATAACTGTCAAATGAGGGACACCCTCAAATATTAAAAAGATTAAAAGATGATTTTTAAACTTACTTTTTGATTTAGTTGACATGAACAAAATTGAATTCCAAGGCGGACCAATAAATTTAACCCCTAAATTTTGAGTATTGTATATTACCCTAAAATA
Organism: Glycine soja; assembly: GCF_004193775.1. Lineage (NCBI taxonomy): Eukaryota > Viridiplantae > Streptophyta > Magnoliopsida > Fabales > Fabaceae > Glycine > Glycine soja. Next base: position 441,459 of record NC_041010.1, on the reverse strand, counting down.
TCTTAGACTCGGGCTGATTGTTGACTAGCTAGCTGTGTTATTTTTATTTTTTAAAACTAAAAAGTCAGAGGGAAGGAAAGAGCATAACAATGCCTCTGTAACGGATTTTCAGATTTTCTGGTTTATTTCAGGAAAAACCGCGTTTCCTTAATACTTTTGCACAAGCAATTAAATGTTCCGTGCGGCACTTATTAATCTCACTAGAAAGATTGGACCACGTGAATACTTGTCATATTATTCATTATCATAAACAAATTTAAAGCGCATATCCTCAGCCCGTCTTTGCATAGAATATAAGTATGAATCACGATACGCATAACAACACAAATAACGCGCGATTCCTTATCTCATTTGCTAGAAATTTCACATTTCTTTTCCACGTATTTAGAACTTGTAATAAAATCCTATCTAATTTCGTTACTTTACCACACATAAATTAGCTAGCTGTTGAATTAGACCGCTCCACTAGCACACTATTTGAAGCTTTCCAGTTTATACTATTACCTTAAGCTCGTTGAATTTCCTTCAGCAACCTCCACTATTCCTTCTATATATATATAGCCATATCCAAGCACCCTTCATTTCACTCCAACACAAAATCATTCAACTTCGAAATGAAATCCCTTCAGATAGTACTCTTCCTTGTAACCATGCTAATGGCTTTGGTCATTGCTGATTCCGAAAAGAAAGAATCACCATTCCTCACTTATGTTAAAAACCACAATTATACTCAAAACCATGCAACCCCATCTTCTGAAAGTGAAGTATTAGCCTCTCTAAGAGGCTCCAAAGGCCTCCGTGGCCATAAAAATGTACGTGGAGGTGGAGCCATGACTTGTGATAAATACCCTAGAGTTTGTCGTGCTAAGGGCAGCGAAGGGCCTGATTGTTGCAAGAGAAAATGTGTGAATGTGTCAAATGACAGAAACAACTGTGGCATGTGTGGTAAGAGGTGCAAGTACTCCCAAGTGTGTTGCAAAGGTAAGTGTGTGAATCCTATGTTTGACAAACACCATTGCGGAAAATGTGGCAACAAGTGCAACAAAGGGGATGCATGCGTTTTTGGTTTGTGCAGCTATGCGTGAAGGAATCAGAGAGGACAAGAACTCCGAACGAGTGCCAATAATTAATTAATTAGTTTTGATTATTTGGTATATATTTATTGAATTGAAGATATATTGGTCCAAAACAATATAATCAATTTGTTGTATGTGACTAAATAAGCGAGCGCAAGTGATCATTATAGGATGATATATATTATATTTATATGATCCTTGCAGTTGTATGATAATTTCAGTACATCCTGTATTTAACTACATATGATTTTTTCATTGTAGTTGAATAAATTAAATCAATTAATTTGACATATTTATAAGTTGTGCTGTTACTATCTTTTTTGTCATGAAAAACAAATCTATTGGAGTAAAAGAGTACTCCAACCATTATACACAAGAATCCCCTGGGCATCTTCACAATTTAATAGTTACAATACAAAGGATTTCCATACATAACAAGGGGCACGCGGAAATGTATACCAATTAATTTGAAATAGAAACAGAACCACCGAGTCACCTACATTGGATGGGATCCGAGACCATGAGCGCAATTTAGAGGGGGGGGAAATACTATAGACGGATAATGTATCATAATTTTATGCTTTTATCCAATTATATATTATTATATACAATAAATTTATTAATTTTTATAATAATTATCTTAAAAATTATAATAATAATTTATAATTTAATAACAGTTAATACATAATCATTAAATTCCACAATTAAACAAGATGCACAAGCCTAAAAATAATATTTTTATTAAGGTATAACCAAATTGAACATAAAGTTGTAAACCAAGGCACCATCCAATATATTTCATCAATTTCTTACCTCTAATCATTTGATTTTGTCCCAAGAAAATGCTACTATGATGTTAACCTGTCCAGGATATATTTTGTTTATTTATTGTGTATATGGTGAGCATGTTTGATCCTATACTGTCCACCACTAACTACTATATATTTTCCTGCAACATAACCCCATCCGTTGAATTGGTCATTTTGATTCTAAAATCATCGATACACATGATTCATGAATGAGTTTATGGTCGCTGTTTCGTAACTATATAGACAAGATGCGTAGATTACAATCATCTAGAGTCAACCGACCCACGTCTTTGTTGGCCAATGTACACCAATTATTTCTTGACAAGTAACTCTGAAACATTTCACAGCATACCCTTCACCAATCGTGTGCACCACCTTCTCTACTAGTCCTCTATTTGGTATCTATAATATATAACCCCTTCAACCATTTGGAGACTCAAACCCACAAGCAATGGCAACTCTAACCACTCTTCTAGTAACTTTGTACTTTCTAGTACCTGCCTTAGCTTCAACACCGAATAGAGATTCAACAAAGGAGTTCAACGCTCTCTCTCCTATTTCAAGCTATATCAACAAAACTCCTGAGGATGTTGTCATCATGAACACAATAGACTCATGTTGGCGAGCCAAAACAAATTGGGCTTCAAACCGCAAAGCCTTGGCAGATTGTGCAATTGGCTTTGGCAAAGAAGCCATTGGAGGAAAGTTTGGTGATATATACGAAGTCACTGACCCTTCTGATGACCCTGTGGACCCAAAACCAGGCACACTCCGTTATGGTGCAATCCAAACAGAACCCCTTTGGATAACCTTCGCCAAGGACATGGATATTAGGCTCAAGAACGAGCTTATGGTGAATAGCTACAAGACCATTGATGGGAGAGGAGCCAAAGTGGAGATTGCAAATGGGGCTTGCATTACGATACAAGGTGTTAGCCATGTCATAGTGCATGGAATTAGTATTCATGATTGTGAACCGGGAAAGGGTGGCATGGTGAGGAGTAGTCCTGAGCATGTTGGGTATCGTGAAGGGTCTGATGGAGATGCCATTAGCATATTTGCTTCCTCTAATGTATGGATTGACCATTGCTTTTTGGCTCGTTGCACCGATGGTCTCATTGATGTTATTCATGCCTCAACTGCTGTCACCATCTCTAACAATTACTTCACCCAGCACGACAAAGTAAGCAATGAAAATCATATATAAACTTCTTTTTTATCCATAGAAATCGATACTAAGAAATTTACAACAACTAAAGTAAGTATAAGTATTAAGTATTGTATTCCACCAATTCAGTTAGACTTTTTTTTAACCTTTCTTTTCATGATAATATATACCATTTATTCAGTCCATTCTTGGGAGCTAATTTACCTCATTAGATTGGTCTTCTTCTGATTAGGTTAAAATGTTAATAAATAGACTCTTGGTAGGTGATGCTGCTAGGACACAGCGATGAATACACCGCGGATAAAGTAATGAGGGTAACAGTAGCTTTCAACCGCTTTGCCAGTGGCTTAATAGAAAGAATGCCAAGGTAAGAGTATGTGGGTTAGAAAGACAGTGAGTATTTTCATATTTACTTATTTATATTGATGACATGCAGGGTGAGATTTGGTTATGCCCATGTAGTCAACAACCTGTATGACGAGTGGCTCATGTATGCCATTGGTGGCAGTGCCGACCCTACCATTTTTAGTGAAGGGAACTATTTTACGGCTTCAAATGATTCTGCTGCAAAACAGGTTATTAAAAAAGGAATTAAAATAAAGTAATTAAGAGCACGAGGACTTTATATAGATTGTAATGTAAGTTAATAACAGATTAAGGATATAAATATAATATTATATATACTAAGGGTGGTTCATTTGTTGATGACAGGTTACCAAGAGGGAAAGTAGTGAAAAGTGGAACAATTGGAAATGGAGGAGTTTTCGGGATGAATTTATAAACGGTGCTTATTTTGTGCCATCTGGGTATGGAAGTTGCACGCCAATATATTCAGCTGCTCAAAGTTTTATCGCGGCCCAGGCATCTATGGTGCCCTTATTAACTCTCAATGCTGGGCCACTCAATTGTGTTGTTGACAAAGCTTGTTAAGTTGGTCCAACATTTTCATCTCTTTTTTTTTATTATTTTTGTTTTAAGATTTTGTGTCAATGGAATCTCGTTCGGAAGACATGCAAGTACTGAAAGTTATGTGTGCAGAAAAAAGAATTCCATGCAACCCATTTTCGCAGTCCTTTATATATGCCAGAAAGTGAATTATCGTTGCATGCCCAGAAGAGTGCATCTTGCTTTTCTACTATATATGACTATGATATTTGGACATTCAATTTTTTCTAATATCTATTTGATACTTATTATTTTTCTTTATCTTTCTTTTTATTACATTATAATATTATTTATAATATTTATATTTTTTAATATATATATATATATATATATATATATATATATATACATATTTTAAAATGTTATTCAATACTTAATTAGTGAAAAGAAAAATAATATATGTATAAGTAATATAATATGATACGAAAAAAGAAATAAAAAAATAAGAGATTTTATTTTATTTACATTCTAACTCTAATCTATTTACAACTTAGCTTTAATCGACATCCTACTTTCTTAAATTAATTCCAAAAAGACGAGGTATTTATAGTTCCGGGAACAAGTTACAAATTAATAAACTTACATTATTGTAAGCGCATGTAAATAATTTTATATTGACGTAGCATGTGTTTAATTCTCCAATTTATAATTAGCAGTATAATCCTTAGGCTTATAATATAACAGGAACTACAGTGCCAATTAGAAAATGAAGGTTCCTAGAGGCCATATGATATCTATGCCACGCTGTATAGATAAACATCTCAACCCCTCAAAAGTCAAGAACCTCAAGGAAACAAGACCAGAAATAATTTTGAAAGCGTTTTTTTTTATAGGTAAGTTTTGAAAGCGTTAATCTTAACAATACAGTAATTTTATGATATGATTTATCCTACCTTGTAACTTGATATTTGAACAGAAAATGATGTATATATATAGATTTAGTAATTAACGAGACGTTGTGACTTGAATTTATTTAGAACTATCTTCAAGAAATAATGACTGTTGTATCAATTTTAACTTGTTTTTAGGTTACACGTTATAACTTAAAATTGTTTGTATAATGCCCTGAAAATGCAAAACGAACCGACCAATTAGACCAAAAATTAATTAGTCATATGATTAAGTGTCCGGTTCAAATGAATGACAGAACTAGTTTGGAGGAAAAGCGGGCAAAGAATCGGAACGTTGGTCAAGAATTAATAAAATCCTATCAAAAACTAGAAAAAGTTGTTTCAACAAAAATGCTTATTAATGCAATGTTATTTTAATTTTCTTAAAAAATAAAAAATTAAAGTATTTATCTTTTTCTTTTTTATTCTAGACATAAATTTGCTATTGTTAACAAATATTATTATATATTGTTGAAACTTAGACCTGAATATTATCATATACTATACTGTATTTAATTTGATCTTTTGAGTATATTATGAATGGTAAAAACCTATAAAATTGTGTTATATTTTTTATTTTTATTGTTATAAATTTATGATATTATATTTCTTTTTTTTTTATTATTATTATTATTTGAACACGATTCTTTGCTTTTGATCCTAAATCCTAATTTAGTTTCTAACTTTGATATTATCTCAAAGACTATGCAATCTGATCCCTATTATACAAAAATAGAATTAGAGAATCAAATCAAGGCAGAAAAATCACATCTTCTGTTGTTACTAGCAAAATCTTCTCTTTTTTTTCCTAATTTTCTTTTATTTGTTTCTAAATAAATCAAAGATTAATAGCTTTTGTAATTAGGAATGTTTATATATTTCTGTTATTAACAATTTTGTTTCTGTATTTTCATATTTCTGTTATTAGCAATTTTGTACATACGTTAGAAGTGGAATGCCTCTTAAGTTTTAATATAGAATTATTTCAACTATAAAAAGAATTCTTTAGAAGAAAAATAAAAACATAAATGGTGATTGGATTGATGATAAAATAAAATCCTAATTATTTCAGAAAATAATATATGGAGGCTGAAATCCTAATTGTCTGTGCATCACTCAATTTTTTTAAGATTAGCATGGTGTTGTATGAAATATTTATCGATTTTGTTAATGATTAATCTCCATCTGAAAACTTGATTGATTATCTTTAATGAGATTCTCTTTTCCTAATCATGTTTTTTCATTCACATAACTCAAAAATGAGATCTTACTTTAAAGAATTGAATTCAATATCACTTGAATCAATTACTTGTTAATTACATCACCTAATTTGATTCTGAATTGAATTATTTTTATCAAATTCAAAAATCAAATTGATAATTATTATCAGACATAGGAACTATAATAATTAGTTTTATAGGATAAAAAATACAAAATTATTTTATAATGTTAGTAATCAAATTAATCTCATTAAAATACTAAATTGAATAGTATTTGTGAAAGTCAAAGACTAAATAATTTGGTACTATAATTTAGAAATTAATTTAGTATACTTAAATTTAAAAATATACGACATTGGCTATGTATATAGAATTATACATTTTTCGTATGCTTGAGTGAAGTTTTAGATGGTAATTAGCAAAGTCAAACAAGCAGAGCTCGTGCATCCACGTTTTGGTTAACAGAACCAAAGAAATTAAAAGTCAAGCCCCTAAATCGTGTGCACAACCTCATCTAAGTCTGACATCTACACTATTAAATGAACTCACTCCATATGTAGCCTCAACCTCACAAGCAAGGCCACTTCTCCCACACTACTCTTGATTTCATGCTTCATACTACACCTTGCATATTCAACAGAAAGTGCAATTCTAAACAGGATAGACTCTTGCTGGCGTGCCAAATCAAATTGGGCATCAAATCGCCAAGCCATGGCTAATTGTGCAATTGGCTTTGGCAAAGATGCAGTTGGTGGCTAGTATGGATCAATATATAAAGTGACAGATCCCTTGGATGACCCCATAAGCCCAAAGACAGGCACACTTCATTATGGTGTGATCCAAAAACAAACCCTTTGGATCATTTTTGCCAAAGATATGGTTATTAGGCTCAAGAATGAGCTTATCATGAATAGCTACAAGACCATTGATGGAAGAGGTGCTAAAGTGGAGATAGCAAATAGGCCTTGCATTACAATACAAGGTGTTAGCCATGTTATCATACATGGCATTAAAATTCATGATTGCAAACCAAGCAAGGTTGGCCTTGTAAGGAGTACCCAATCTCATCTTTGTTGGACCAGCGGTCTCAATAACATAGAAATAGGCTTGGAATGCAAAAGAAACAGCAATTAATTTAATAATGTTCTTTAAATATGCAAGACAAAATTAATTGCAACAAAATAAATGATATGAGGAAAGAGAGAATGCAAACACATTTTTATACTGGTTTGACAAAGTCCGTTCTTACGTCCAGTACTCAAACTACTCACTTGAGATTTTTCACTCCCTTTGTAAAAATTCGTTTACAAAGTCTGAATTACATAGGGACAACCCTCCCTTGTGTTCAACATTCCTTACAACTTAAAAACTCTCGGTCCTTTAATCAATCTCATTGAATGAGAAGAAAGAAAGAAAAATTCTCTCTTGAAGAGAAGGATATCACAATTGAAGTCCATGGAGAAACTCTTAATGAATTTTCTAAGTGTTTGTCCAAGAGTTTCTTTTTAGAGAGCATTTGACAATGAAGTTCTCTAAGGATATCTCTCTCATACATTTTGTGTCTCAAGTCACCTATTTATAGGCCTTTGATGACCATTCAAAAATCTCTTGAACAGATGTGACTCTCAGAAGTTATTTTCTGAAGAGTTGTGACTCTTGAGAATTATTTTTTGAATTTTTGAATTCTTCACTTGGATCAAACTTGAAAAGCACTTATCTTTGGCATCATCAAAATTATGTATACATACATTCACAATCTTAACCATCGTCAAGGCTGTGATGGGGATGGCATTGGCATATTTGCCTCCTCAAATGTTTGGATTGATCATTGCTTTTTGGCTCGTTGTGCTGATGGCTTGATTGATGTTATTCATGCCTCAACTTCCATAACCATTTCTAACAATTACTTTACCCAACATGACAGAGTAAGCAAAACAAGTTCTTAATTATATTCCTCCTAACTAACTAGCTTGCAATACCATCATCCCTGTCATTTGTATATGCAGTATCTTTTTCTTGTGTATCATTGACTGAACAGTCACTATGATCCTATGGCCTCATTTTTCGTCAATGGTGCTGTCCCTTGAATACAGGTAATGCTACTAGGACACGGCGACGAATACTCAGCGGATAAAATAATGAAAGTAACGATAGTATAGCCTTCAACCGATTTGCTAGTGGACTAATTGAAAGGATGCCAAGGTGAGAGTGTGTTTTATAGATTGGATTTTCATAGAATAGTTGAAAAAATGTATATGTATTAACTTGTTTGTAAGCATGCAGGGTAAGACTTGGTTATGCACATGTGGTGAACAACAAATATGATGGGTGGAAGATGTATGCCATTGGTGGCAGTTCTAACCCAACCACTCTAAGTGAAGGAAACTACTACGTAGCTCCTAATAACCCTGCCACAAAACAGGTAAGGAAAGGAATATCATCAGAGTAACATGGAACACCCCACCACATGAATTAACACATAGGAGATGATCCACTTTTCCAACACACACAAACATGAGCCTAATGATCCACTTCAAAAGCTTAACTTCCCTATAAACTTGTTTCCTTTCTCTCACCTGGGATTACATGGACCCTCCTATTGTGCCTTGCAATATTATAATCTGTAAAACAAACAATAGCCTTATTACATATATACCTACCCAATTGAAATCATTGGGGGCTAGGGACCAAGCCATCGTTTTTATTAGTCATCTATGTAAAGGTTAAACTAATTACTTCATCCATATAAATAACACTCATTTAGGAATTAGTTTCTGTACCAAAAAAACAAAACTTTAGTTCATATAAGAGCACATAGGGATTAAAATCTAAATTTTTTAGACACTTAAAAAACATAATAACAATTTAACACCAAGAACCCATTGTGTATTAATAAGGGTATATAAAGACTAAAACTTAATACTTTTTCATACAGAGATTGGTTCTTAAACAAGTGTCACTTGAAGGAGAAATTGTTATATATATCTTAGACTACCATACACCATACTTGAGAACAATCTTTATGTGGCATGTGACACAAGAAAATTTTAATGAACTTTTTTCCTATAAATTGAAAAACATGGCTACCTTGTTGTACCCATAAATTAATTGAGATCATAGACATGTGATAGTCCTCAACTATGTAATAACTTATCTTGTTTGGTAGACCAAATGATCAGTTTATTGAAGATGAACGTACCTTTGCAATGAGTAGTGGAGTTTCCATCCTTACACAGACGAATGAAACTCTGATTCTCAGTGTCAAACCCACAAGCCCCACCTCCTTTCAACGGATCCCGTATTCCGGAACCTGATCATAAGGCATAGGAGCACCAACATTCTTCCAATAAACGCTAGCATAAGTAGCACAATACTTAAGCATCAACCTCAGAGACTGAGTGGCTTTGGGACAGTAAGAGGAGCCTGGCAAGTGGCTGCAGAGATAGCTAGCACTGTCACATGAGGAATCACAGTGTTCAGAAAAGTGCTCACATGCAGAACATAGGCTGTCTTGGCTGCAGTTGAAGAACATGTACTCGTTCTGGATTGTCATGTTGTCAGAGTCAGAAAAAATGATGAGAGAATAGTGAGTTGAATGAGTAGTGATGATGACATTGTGTCAAGTGCTGCTTTTGCTTTTATATATTCCCCGATGATTTCTTTGATATGCATGACTTTCTTTGTTCTCCTTAATTAGTTGTTGCTTTTGTTGTCTGCACTGTTAAGCTTAGCTGCGGAACTAATGATTAATGTCTCTTTCACTCTCACTCACTCTCTCTCTCTCTCTGCTGATCTGGTTTTTCTAACTCTTGACAGTTTTGCTGAAGAATTAATCAAGATTAAAGATCCAGTGTGCACTTAGCTAAGAAAATAAATCCAGATAGAATGCATTAAATCTTTAATAAGCTAAAATTAATTTATATGTTTAAAATAAATTCTAGTTTTTTATTAAATTAAAATACACAAAATAATTTTAATTTATAAGAAATTTTAGATGTTTTTATCTTTTTTATTGAGTATTTATTAAAATAGATAAATTAAAAAAATATCTTTTTTCTACGTAAAAAGAATTTTTTAAAAAGATTCTTCTTTTGTTTGGACTAGAAGATATCTTACTAGCTCAAATCGAATATAATTATTATGTGTGACAAAAATTTTCTTTTAAAATTTGAACATTTAATTTAATATAATTGTATATTTAAAATTCAAAATTAGAAATACTCCTCCTCTTGAATAACGAATATAAGCAAAAGTAGTAAATTACACCAAGACATTGGTTTCGTGTGATCACACAAAGTCTCAAAAAATATTACAGTAATTTGCTAAAACAAAAACAACTAATTCATGATAACTAAAAAATTAGTCAGTATTATTTGATTATGTAAATTCTAATTAAAAATAATTGTTTTTCTGAACCACTATTTATTATAATTTGATATCAAGAATAAAAATAAAATATTAGAAATAAAAACTTATTAAATAAAAAGTATTTTTAAAAAAAATCATCAAATATGATAAAATTAATTGAGATTTATTAATATTTAACATCAATACACAAGATTATTTTTTCTTATAATTCACACCAGAAGGATTACTAATTAAGCTGAAATGACACCATTTTTTAAACAATTTTATGTATTAGAAAACGCCCTATTATATAATCATATACTTTTATTCGAAGAATTAATATGCTATTCTTACACTTCTTTCAAACAAAAAAATGTGCTATTCTTACATCTTATAGGCACCCAGTCTGTTAATTATTATAAAGTTGAGCTACAATAATAGTCCAAGTACCAAACACCTACTGGAAACAGGCCCATGAGCTGGCCCAGAGTTGGAAATATAACTTGCCACAACGGAGGAAATAAGACAATTGACCCAAAACAAAAACAAAATATTTTTTTAATTGAGAAATATTAATTATTAATTTATTAATTTTTGTTAGCATGAAGCTTATCCCTCTTTCCCTTCACTCTTTACCATCAAATGCTTCTTTACATACACTGTCATTATATGTATTATATACTCTTAACTTATATTATGTTTTGTTTATAACTATCTTATTAGTGAGAAAAATATAAAAGTACTAAAAAATTTGGATAATTATTTTTAATGAGATATCTTCTCAAAATTACATATTTTCGTCTGAGTCCAGCATGAGTCAAGAGGAACACATTTAGTTCTACGCAGATCAACGACTTTTGATAAGTTTTTTTTTTTAAAAGAAGTTGAGATAAATAAAATTAAAAAAAAAACTTTTAAAAGGCAATTAAAAAAAGTTTTAGAAATTTTAATTTTACTTATTTTTTATTTATTTATTTCAAACCTTAAAATCTAAAAATAAACAACTTATAAATTTTAATTAAAAAAACACTTTCAAACTTAAAAAACTTATAAATTACCAAATAATCTTAAATTAAAAATTCCAATTTTTAACTAAAAAAAAATCAAAATTAAACAGTGCTTTATCGTGCTGGACTCCAAACTTTCTAAACTTGTAAAAAGATATTTAATTATATTTATGAAATAAACTTAACCCCATGTGTCCCTCAAAAACTTTATGTTCTAGTTCTGCCATGATATATATATATATATATATATATATATATATATATATGCTTTCAGTGTTCAGACTTTGTTTAATAAAATAAATAAATAAATAAATTTCTGAAATAAAATGGACTTAAAACGGGCAAGCATGTGGACAATTTCATGCAAATATTAAAAGAAGAAAGTTTTGAATAAGCTTCTTCAGGTGACCAATGCCCCACAAGCCAGATCTGGAATGGGTTTGAAAGTGGGAAAGTAAAGTCTGCTATCTTGTCGTGAAGTCATAAATCATAATATTGGAATGAATTATGATGCCTTGTTTTGTCTGCAAAGATGCTCTTAATGTTAGAAAATCTTGCCAAATCATGGGGACTAAACGCTGAAAGGCTAATCAATTCATTTTAGTTAATGAAAATATAGCTAGACAAAGAAGAAAACATTTCATTCCTATCTGACTATCTACAAAAAGGTGAAGGTCTTATCATATGTTTCAGAATATATCCTAATATTTAGTTTAGAAAAAATAAATTTTTATATTCTATTAAAAAAACTTTTTTTTTTATAATAAAACGACTTCTCTTTTCTAAAATGGCATAATCTTAATTCTTAAACCTATTTTAGTAATTTGGAATTTAATCCAATTAATCTAACCATAATGATGAAAACTGACTTTAATTTTAAAAAAAGGGTTTGTAAATACAATGATTATCATGTATTATGTAAAATTAACCATAGATTTCTTAATATAACATTGGACCTTCCTACAAGTTATTTTTTATTTGTTAGTTTTGTTGGAGGTAAACACGTACACGCAGTCCAGTCAATAATAATTGTAATAGGTTTAACCCTTAAATTAAATGTGGTTCTAATTTGTTTATAAAAATTGAAGTTAAACCCTTTTTTTAATCATATCATTTAGCCAAATGGTAAAATACTTTAGCGTTTTTTTAGCAATTGATTGACTTTGACAAGTAATTATTTTTTAGTTTTCAGAAAGTTATATCAAATAAACGATTAACTTTTAGAATATATTCTACCAACCACACCTAATTTATCAAAATCATCCACTCATGGAAGAAATCAGGGATTTGTAAAATAATAAAAATAAATAAAAAGCACGTCAGACACACCCTTTTCGGACCTGGGCCAGTATCAATGGGCTTTAACCTAAAATTCTTTGTATACGACAGCGTCGAACTCCACTTTTTTACGAAAGTAGTATTAAAAAAAATAACGCATCGCATATAAATAATTTTAAAATTACTTTATTTGTGTAAATAGATTTTTTAATACTACTTTTATATATATATATATAAAAAAATCTTGAACTCGTGTGCGGCATTTATCCTTCTCCCCCACGTCCCACTGTTTCTTTCTAGGAGTTTCAGTCAAACATCTTGTCAAAAAGGAGGTGAATTATTTGTAAGGATGGATAAATTGTTAACATAATTAAAAAGATTTTACACTATTAATCAATTAAAAATTAATTTTAAAATAAATTTTATTAATGTTAATAAATTTATTATATATTTATGATTGATGGATAATATAACAAAGTTTTGTATTTAAATTATATATGTTTTTTTTTCTCAATTTATAAATATTTGTGTAAGAATTTTTTTTAGCAGTAAGACGACGGTCCTACCCTAACTCATCAATGTTTTTTTAATAAATAAAAAGGAAGAAAATTGTATTGTAAAAAAACTGGTCCATAATTTATTATGACAGTATATGTTTTTGTTTGAGTTTGACGGTGGAAATACTAGTTGCAGCAGTAGCAGCGCCATGCATCCAATGCCACTCAAAACTACATAATTATTTCTCAACATATCTTCCTTGCGGCTGATGAAAGTGACAAACAAACTACTACTCATATAAAAAACACTAAAGGATACATATGAATACAATACATCAACACTCACCAAGACAAGCAAGTGAGTGAATCAATGAAAAAAAAATATTTGGAAAATTTTTATAATTTGATATAATCATATATATAGTTATCACTCAAAATAATATCGCATCTAATAATTAAATTGATCAAATTTATCACTTAAAAAAAGTTATTAAAAGTATTTATGTATAACTATGTTGAAATTTATATCCGATGTTCAAACATTGCGTGTTTATGTACATATATTTTGGTCTTACATTTTCTTTTTTCGAATTCAGACATTTTTTCCTACATATTACCATAATCACACATCATAATTAAAAAGAACAAATAAATTTAAAACTTTACATTGAATAATAGATTATAATAATTATTTTCAGTTTTTTTCTTGACATGACAAGTAATTATCATATTAAATTTGTCAGTTATTTGTATCATTATTTTAAAACTATCCTTTTATTCTCTTTATATTTATTTGTTTTTTTTAATTAATATTTGGAGATAAAATAATTAAGTAAAAATATATATAAAAAATTAATACATCTAAAAATTAAAAAAAAATATCTTATAAAAATTTTGAAAAAAATCTTATAATCACATATCTTTACCCTTAACTAGGAAGAGTACGTTCTTCTTTGAAACAAAAAACCTTCTTGTCCCAAAAAAATCATCACCTTCAAAGCATTGAACATAACCCCATTAAAGGAATTGACAACGTCCGTTGAACGTTGACTAATTAGTAACTGCAGAAGATCGAATATATATAACGGGATGGGTGAAAAAGAAAAAGAGCTCTACCATTTGAACACCTAAAAAATATATATTATATATATGTGGTATTATATATGTAATGATTTCTATTTTTTATTTTATATATATATATATATATATATATATATATAATATTTTAAAATTGAAAGGGACAACATTTGGTTGTCCACTTTTAATGTTTAAAAGAGAAAATTCATCCAAGACAACTGTCAAGCGTACATATAACTGTAGTTGTTTATGTTTTAATCATCTTTTATTTTATCTCTATCTCAACTTAAGTAGATAAAATAAAAATAATCAAAATCGAAAAGATAATTATTAACAAAATCTCTTGACCAGATAACATTCTTTAATGCATTAATCTTGCAACATACTTAATGAGATATATATATATCTCAGTTAAAGAAAAAGAAAAGGACAAAAACAAAAAGTTAAGAAACCATAGCAACTCTTTCTTTGAAAGTAACTTTTCTGAATCAAATATCAAATATAAGTATAATAATTAGGTGTTTTGCTTTGTTTCCTTAGTTAACTAATTAGCCAAAACACGTGGCTTGGACCATATGACATTCAAACAGTGGAAATAATTGTCCATGCATGGTTTTGTATGGATTGGTTTAGAGTACAACTAGAGAGAGATGTCTGCGTTCAAACTATTTCCAACGCCCAAAGAAAAGTATATAGGAAACAGATCGATGCGGCTGCTAAGGGAGGAATTAACAGTCCCGTGCAGAAATTGTTTTTCAAAAGCATGTGAAAAAGGTACCTTTTATGAGTAAAAAATCACTTATATATATACAGTTTAAAAATGAAACCAGAAGTTTAGCACATGGTTATATTATAGTAGTTGCTGATTCCGACTACCCTAGAATAAAAAGTGCACCATAACAAATTTACAACTCCCTTGTATACTAGAGCTACATTGTGATGTGAGGCATATTAAAAGCAGAGCACAAGTTCAAACACTTGCACGTAATAATTTATTGAATTCAAAGCATTCAATTTCAGGGACCTCATCAACCTCACATCTTGATTACTACAATTTCAATTTGTTTGCAACAAAGAAAATGAAAAATTGGTATCACCATAAATAGTCAGACATGCTTGGTCGTTGGTCAGCAAATGCAGGTAATACATAGGTTTTATTTTTTCCCGAGAATTATAGACGACTTAAAAAAAAAAAACAATTAGTCAATGACGTACGTAGTATACACACAATTCCTACTTCACTATATACCTCACCGTCGGGTCAAGCTTAAATCTCTAATTTCAAATTTTGTACAAATAAAAACAGAAAATAATCGACCTATTTGATCTCTACTTAATTATTTTAACATTTCAGTTGAATTATTGATGGAGAGGCATAAAAAAAATTATATAGATAGACATTAATATAAGTTAAGGTGAGAAAGATGGTAATGAATTAATAATAAATGAAGATAGTATGTATTTAAAATGTGGGAGCATTAGTTTCAAGAGTTGAAGAAAGATAGGGGTATGAGAAAAATGTTAGAGTTGACTAGGATATTGGTTGACGATTAGATCCTGACCCACGTGGCTTACTAGTTTGACGTAGAAATATGGTGTGTGGTTAGGTTGTGACAGCAGGTATTGTAGAAAATTGGCCATTGGGCGCCCAACGGCATAATGACAGCTCTTGTTGCGTACCCTCCTAAGGAACCTATTGATACCTTTCACATTACAATTATTATCACCCCATCTTCAATAAGTCCAACATTTTTAATGATTATTTAAAATTATAGTAACAAATTGTGCTCTTTGCCAGATATACTTCTTAGGCGTTGCTATCTACGTTGGACACAAATTGGATGAGACTGTCCTGTTTCAACGAGGCATATATATACGCCAGTCTCCAATTTATTTGGGGTGAAATAATTAAGTAATCATTCATTAATATATATATATATATATATATAGTACCTCTACATTTATATTTATATAATGTGATGAAATTAAACACAATAGAGGTGTGTAGATTTAAATTTCGTATGTTACTTATTACTAGTATATAACAATTACTCTCCTCCCCCTCTATAAGAAGGTTTTTGTTTCAAAGAAGGACTCTTCCTAGTCAAGGGCAAAGAAAGGATGCTGGGATCGTGTGAGCTCTTTTTTCTTTGTTTGGTAACATCAAGAATTGCCTTTTCCCCTCAAACTTTAGCTATTTTTTCAAAACAAGTATTAAAGGCAATTTGAAAGAGACCAAAGTTAAAGAAAAACGTCGCA
Source organism: Glycine soja (assembly GCF_004193775.1). Classification (NCBI taxonomy): domain Eukaryota; kingdom Viridiplantae; phylum Streptophyta; class Magnoliopsida; order Fabales; family Fabaceae; genus Glycine; species Glycine soja. The sequence goes on along the minus strand of NC_041010.1, from coordinate 424,886 downwards.
AGGTATTGAAATTTGTTAATGCATGGAAGGAAGAAAAAGTAGTCTCTGTACGGATATTATTAAACTATTAGTTCCCTCCTATTTCCTCGTTCTAATTACCATTTACATTTACATGGGTTGGAGAATAAAACGGTTGGGTAGGTTACCTCGTCTTAATAGTTTCCTCTGTGACAATATCTGGAGTTTAATCTCTATTAATTTTTAAAATAAATATCCTAGGTTTAAAATCGATGTAATCTATTACTAATTTTTATAAAATAAATAAATTTTATTTTAATAATCTTAATTTTTTTTAATCAATTTTAATGTTTATAAATTTAATTTTAAAATGATTTATATGATCATTGATAATGCCATGATATGCATGTAGTCATTTTACATGAGTGATTATTTTGAAGTGGTATTATTAAAAAGAGTGGAATTATTTCAATTTTTGTTCAATTTACGAAAAACAAAACAATTTTTTGAAATCAAACTTAATCATATTAAAAATAATTAAAAGCATATTTTTCCCTAACAAGATATTTAACTTTGATTCTCACATATAAAAAAAATTATAACTTAGAACATAAAGTAAAAAGAAAAAAAAGTTAATTTCTACCAATATTATTTTTTTAAAAAAAATTATTTAATTAAATTTTCATACTTTTTGTTTGTTTCCTTTCTCTCTCTACCATACCAAACATATCATTATAATGTTTATACTTTAAGCTTACTACCTACCTATATAGAAGACAAAGACAATAGGAGAGGGCATGCTCTTGATCTCCATAATTAAGCTACCTTGCAAATTAATCTTTTGTAGGAAAGAACTTTCATTCCCCTGTATCTTATTTGGTGTTTGGAGTGGTTTTATTTTTAGTTTTTAAATTTTTAAAAACTAAACCTATAATTGTTTATTTTATAACTTTTTTGAAAAAGTTGTTGACAGCAACATCTCTTCCACAAATTAATTATGCATTTTTTTAATTCCATTAAGTCAAAATTACTCAAACAATAGTGATAAATAAAATAAAATTAAAAACAAACTTAACTTACAAAACCCACAAAACACTTGGAAAAAATGGACATCGGCTTCATTTTAGAAGATAAAATTGATTAACATACTCTCTCTCTCTTTTCGATACACAGCCTACAACTTGCATCGGGCCAAATAGTTTGCTTTACCACCTCTAAAAATGGTGAAAAGTGGAGAAAAACTTCTATAGAGATAAGGTTACTTTTTTAAAATTAAAATTAAAACTAAGAATTTTTTTTCCTATTTCCAAAAATGAGTTAAAATTTTGAAATTGTTTTTAAAATCATTTCAAACCCTTATATCCAAACAAATTTTATTTTTCAAATTTAAGTTTAAAAACCAAAAGCTAGAAATTCACAATCTCAAGACTGGATAATAATAAGTTGATTGCTAAAAAATATATATATTAATAAACAAATTATAGACGATGATTTTAGGATAGGTATATATATATATATATATATATATATATATATATATATATATATATATATATATATATATATATATATATATATATATATATATATATATATATATATATTGTCAGTGTATCAAATTGTTGAGAAAAAAAGTCATAAGAGTCATTTTTAACAAATAAAAGTTAAACCAATAGCATATATAGAAAATTGATGAGTAGACTTTTATTTCGACGCACAGCTTACAATCCGCATTGAACCAGATAGTTTGCTTTAACACCTTTAGAAAATGGTGAAGAGTGGAGAAAAACTTCTAAAGAGAAAAGATTACTTTTAAAACTTAAAATTCAAACTAAGAATTTTTTTTCCTGTTTCCAAAAATGATTTAAAATTTTAAAATTAATTTAAAAATCATTTCAACTTGTATATTCAAACAATCGAAAAATAAGAAAACGCCACAATGTTGTTTGTTGCGTCAATTTCTTGAATTATAGGCTTAGAAATATAGGCTAATTAATATATAAACATTAGGTGCTTCGTTGCACATTCAAATTCTGAAATTGTCAATTTCTTGAAATCGAGGGACAGAAATAATATTTTTACTTTTAAAATGCTACAACCTAAATGTTATGACTTCCACCGAAATAAAGAGGTGAATTAATTAATTAAAATATATAAACTTAAGTTGATTCCGTTGCAGCTTAACGTTGTTAATTAGAAAAAGAAAACTATAGAGACTTTGGAGAAATGTTGTTGATTGTAGCTAGACCAAATCATCTTATTCGATGCATGGTATTTATTTAACATTGTTTTTTGGCTGAGGGACTTCCCCGTTTGTTTCGGTCAATGAATACACAAAATGGAAAATGATTAATCATGTGAGTGGTTGACGGACGAATCCTAATTTCCCCATTAGAGCGTTAGCCAATACAGCCACCTGTTGTCTAACCAATACAACAAAAATTAAGCCATTCAATGAATGATTAATTTTTTGTCACCTTCACAATACAAAATAAGTAACTAATTTACTTGCACAATATCAATTGTTTCTAGTATTTATACTATAAACTTTCTAAAAAAAGTATTTACAATATAATTGAAAAAAAATCAAAATGATTAATATGATGGTGTAAGATTTCGTTGTGTTCTGAAAAATTATTTATTTAATAAAAAAATTTGTGTTCGAATTTTAATATATACAAAAAAATTTAAATCTACAAACTATTAAATCAATTATAATCATGTATTACATAAGTAAAATTAGTCTCTAAATGAATGAATTAAAGATAATAAGAGACATTAGTGATCTTAAAAGAAAAAAGAAGCTATATATATTGAAAAGATTATACATAGTAGTAAATGTAGGATGTTGAATAATGAATGATAAGAAAGTGTGAGGAGATGAGGGGGGGTCCCACAAGTAAAGAGTCAACAAGGTACCCGGGGGGTTTGGATCTGAAATGTGGTGGGTGGGGCCAAGCAAAGACAAAGTTACTTGGGCAACCAGTCTTGGGTGACCCTAGGAGAGAGAGAGGGTTGACTTGGGTTTTGCTTTATGGTGTGTTTTTCTGTTAAATGGGTTTGTGTTTGTGTGTGGGAGGAGAGAGAAATTAGGGATGATTTTCATCACGTGAAACGTTCCCGCACCAATCGGGGGCGGTGGCTCTTTTTCTTGGTCATTTATGAGTCAGTCAAAACCTTTCTTCACGAAACCAAGACGAAACCCCCGCACGTCTTGTTTTCTTTTCTAAAAACAAGGACCAACAAAATCATCATCGGGTCGGGTCTACATGTACGATAGTAATTTCATCCTCCTTCATCCAACAATGCCCCATTTATTTAATTAAATTTTAATAGTACTATCCTTTTTCCTTGGTTAAAGATACTCCTATATTGTTATTTATTGCCTCGGGATTGGATTTGGATCATCTATTTTTTTTGTTGAAATATTTGGATCACTTATTACTCCCTCTCTTATTAAGACAACATTTTTTTCTTCTTCTTAAGTACGGATTTCTTTGGGGAAAAAAGTATTTTTTAACTCCTGATAATATTGATTATTCTTAAAGAAGTAGAAAAATAATATATGATATAAAGATAATTAATAAAATAAATAAAGGATATAATAAAAAACAAATCACAATTTTAATAAAGATAAAAATACTAATTATATTTCTTAATTAGTGTATTACATCCTTAAATGACACTTAAAAAGAAACACAAACTAATATATATTTTCAAAAAAACTTATTGACTACATAAATTATAATGACAAAATAATTAATTTTTAACATCTTCATCAAAAGAATTTAATTGTGAATTCATTTAAATATTTAAGTAAAGTATTAACAGATACTTGTATACATTAATTAAAAAACTAATATTGTTTATAATTTAATTAACTCGTTAAGATAAACTAAAAAGGCTTTAAAGAGATACTATAATAGAAGAAGAAAAAGGAGTACTATATTTCCATGGAGATTTGTTGCGGCGAGATTTATATATATATATCGACGTTAGTTTAACTTAAATAAATGTTTCGAAGGAAATACTTCCATTTTTATTTATAATATCTAATTCATTAACATTAAAAAAATGATTAATATACTTCCTTATTTTCTATTTATAAGAATTAAGTTTGAAATAATATTTATTTTATTTTATAAAACTCAATTTATAATATTTTTTGGATTAATTAATTTCAGACTAAAAATATTATTTATTAAAATAAAAAATAAAAAATATTCACAAACCATTAAAATATAAAAATATTAATGATATGGATAATTTTAAAAAAATTATAAATTTAAGATAAATATATTATTATCAACTCCTCCCTCCATTTCTACATATAAAATTTAATTATTTATTTCATCTTTTTTTTAATAAAAAAGATTTGTAATTTAAAACTAGTTAATACAAGAAATCGTTATAAATCAAATCTTAAAATGTATATATATATCATTTGAAAGTTAAGACATATAAATAGAAAGAGAGGAAGTATAGATGAAACCCGGGGCGGGTGGGTAACCCAACGACCCAAATGTGATTTAGTTGTGTGGGAGTGCTGACGCAATAATTTAGGGAAATTATTAGAAATTTGGCTTTGGTGGAGGCTCCCAAGTCTTTTTATAGCCCAATCCATTGCAGCGGAGAAAGACTTCATCTCTCTTATCCCTTATGGACAAAGGATGGGTTTCCTCTCAATCTCTTCTTCCTCCCACACCCGACAATACTATGTTTCCTCTCCTCGGATTCCCCGTCAAACTCAGCCGCCCCACCATGGAACTCCACCATGATAACCGCAAACTTGTCGCTGAAGTCGACTTCTTCTCTCATACTCCGCCACCCAACATCGTCAAGAAGGAACTTGATCAAACACCTCTTCACATTAATGTAACCTCTCTAACCGCCTTTCATCCTTTTTTTCAATTATTTTTTTGTGGTTAATTCTAATCAATTCTCTCTCTCTCTCTCTCTTTATAGACTGGTTTACAACTCCTTACTGCTAACACCAGGAGTGACCAATCTACCGTGGATGACGGGCTTTCATCGGATGCAGAAGATAAGCGAGCCAAAACCACCGAGGTACATAATTTAATTTAATGTCATATTTGTATCGATTTTTATTTATTTTACATAGCCTTTGAAATTTAAGTGTTAATTACTCACTGAATTGTATACTTTTTTTATTCAGCTTGCACAGTTGCAAGTGGAGCTTCAACGCATGAACGCTGAGAACAAGAAGCTGAAAGAGATGCTCAGCCATGTCACCGGTAACTACACCGCCTTGCAGATGCATCTTGTGACACTAATGCAACAGAACCAGCAGCGAACAGAAAGCACGGAAAATGGGGTACTTATAAATTCCAAGTATTAATAATTACTGCCTGGTTTCTTTGAATTGACTTTCTTTTCATTTATAACAGCATAAACGGTGGGTTAAATTTATGAGATGTTAATAATGATAATGTTGAAATTCAGGTTGCTCAGGGAAAGGTTGAGGATAAAAACCATGGTGTTGGTGGAGGAAAGGTACCAAGGCAATTCCTTGATATAGGTCCCAGTGGCACAGCAGAAGTAGATGATCAAGTATCTGATTCTTCTTCTGATGAAAGAACACGATCGAGCACGCCTCAGGACAATAACACTGAAGCTGGAACAAGAGATGGAGCGAGAAATAACAATGGTAATAAAAGCGAGTTGGGTAGGGAAGAGAGTCCAGACTCAGAATCACAAGGTTGGGGTCCCAATAAGCTTCAGAAAGTGAACCCTTCCAATCCTATGGATCAATCCACTGCAGAAGCCACAATGAGAAAAGCTCGTGTCTCAGTTCGTGCCCGATCAGAAGCTCCCATGGTACGTATTATAATTAAATATAATATGTTTTCATCAACCAATTAATTAAGTTATTCTCAAACTGAATTATCTGATTTATCATTGTTGCAGATTAGTGATGGGTGCCAATGGAGAAAATATGGACAAAAAATGGCTAAGGGGAATCCATGCCCTCGAGCATACTACAGATGCACTATGGCAGTTGGTTGCCCAGTTCGCAAACAAGTCAGTTTTTCTGATTGATCAGCGCATATAATAATAATAATAATAATTATTAACCTTATCTACTAAGCATTGTGGCTGAAGCTAATATATTGATATTTCTTGGTTTGTGTTAATATAGGTTCAACGTTGTGCTGATGATAGAACAATTTTGGTGACAACATATGAAGGCACACATAACCATCCACTGCCACCTGCTGCTATGGCCATGGCATCAACCACTGCAGCTGCTGCTACCATGTTGCTGTCTGGATCAATGTCCAGTGCAGATGGAGTAATGAACCCCAATTTGCTAGCCAGAGCAATTCTTCCTTGCTCTACAAGCATGGCAACACTTTCAGCTTCAGCACCATTCCCCACTGTGACTTTGGACCTCACACACAACCCAAACCCATTGCAATTTCAAAGGCCTGGTGCCCCATTCCAAGTACCCTTCCTCCAAGCACAGCCTCAGAATTTTGGGTCCGGAGCCACCCCAATTGCACAAGCACTTTATAATCAATCAAAATTCTCTGGTCTTCAGTTGTCTCAGGATGTAGGATCTTCTCAATTAGCACCACAAGCTCCTAGACCACCCTTGCAGCCAAGCCAACATCCCTCACTGGCTGACACGGTCAGCGCCGCCGCCTCTGCCATCACTTCCGATCCAAACTTCACCGCCGTGCTCGCTGCCGCCATCTCCTCCATCATTGGGGGAGCTCACAATTCAAACAACAACAACAATAACAACAGCAACAACAACACGAGCAGGACTACTATTAGCAGCTTTTCAGGAAACTGAACATTTTCTTTTGGGTTCCATTAACTTTGTATTTTTGTACTTGGGTACTATAAGGGAAAATGAAACCATAAATGTTCATATTCTTTTTAGTCCATGTATTGGGAGGGATATATCATATATTAGATCAGAAAAAAAATGTTTCATTTTTTTGTATCATCAATTTCTCTTTGAATAATGTTGTATATTTGATTCAAAAATTCTCTTGGGAGTAAATAGACAAGGGCAAATGAAGAAAGAATCGTCTTTTATTTTTTCTTCCTTTGTCTCGTGTTTATCTTTAATTTTTATCTTGGCCAGCATGCTTTCTGACAATATTGAAAACAACATAGATGGTAACCCATCCAAAAGGAACAAAAAAACGAAAAGAATAAGAAGAAAAAACGATATACTAACAGCCAATATTGAACGTGTTTGCGACGAATATTCGGATTTTTCCCATTGGTCAAGAAATACGGCCATTACTATTTGACATGGACACGTAAATGAATAGTAGTAGTTCGATAAGAAGTAGTAATCGATAGGTGGACTTTAGCTAGGGTAAGCCACGCTAGCAACTTCGTGTGCCATCGGTGTACGTGAATGTGAGAGTATTTAAGCGAATTGAATGGTAGTAATAAATTAATAATAGGGTCAACTTAATAATTAATATAGGAGGTGGAAATGGAAAAGGGAGATGGTAGACGTTGATTGGAGAAAGTTGGATACAATTTTTGACTTTGTGTGGATGGACGTCGCGTCCACGTTAATGCCACCTTAAAGGTCATTGGACGAATCATGTGAGAGTATCTAAACTATGAATGGAGCAAGACATGTCACCTTGTTGCTCACCGTACTTCACACACCGTACAAATGGGTCTTCTTCAGCTTTTATTTGACTCTATCCAAACCAAGGTGGGTGACTTGTGTGATTGGTTAATGATCCAAGAAAAAAATTAAATAAACAAAGATAATGTATATTTTTTTTCCTATGAATAATTGAATATAGGTTCACGTGCTTCCATGTGAAGGAGGAGACTATTTTTGGATTTGCGATCAACCCCTTTTCAAAATCATAGCCTAACACGGATGCAAGTTATATGATCAAGAAAGATACGGTGCATATGAGTTTAACTTATGTCGACGGGAAAAAAGAAATTTGAAGTGTTTATTCACATACTGTTGACAGGTTGATACTAAAAAGGTCTTGTTTGTGTATAACTATTAGGGATACTACTATTTTTTTGGTAAAGAAATGATGATGAGCGAATGAGCGTAACGTGGAGCATTTAAGTCAGTTTCAAGTTTTCAACCACTATTGAAGATAAGATTTTTTAATCATGTGTGATTCAATTATTTATACGAGTAAAATGTATTTATACTAAAAAAAATTACGTAAGCTTAATAAAAAAAATTAACTAAAATACTTAATAAAACTATGACGCGTCATTATATGAATTATGGTTTACTTTTGATAAAAGGAATTTCAAATTGTATTTCCCAGTTGATTGATTATTAATGAAATGACATGATCTTCTTCCTCTATAGACACTTGCAGCAAGCCGTAAGAATGGAGGCATTAAGAGTGACTTCTAGGTGCCTTTATAACTTTCATGTGAGCCATCAAAATCACCCTAGTCTCGTGATGCTCCGAACATCTGATTCTATTCGATATTCATTGCATTATGAACTATGATTATACCTAGCAATTTCTTTCAAGATTATTTGCCTTTATCTCATATAGTGGACGCGATGGGTTTTATCTAGAGTGTAATGTCTGCTTTCTAGAACGTCAAAAACAATAGTAGTAACCTTTTACAACTCAGCATATCAATGTCTATATGCATGTGTTGCTGTAAAAGGGGAATTTATGAGCATCATTATCACTATCTACTTTTCCTTTCTATAAAGAGTTGGGAAATTTGGACACTAAGACCATCTTCAACCTCCCTCTTTTATTATTTTTTATGCATTTTAATTTATTATTCTACATTAATTACATCACTTTTTTTTTTACAACTTAAAGTTCTTCTTTCCGATACAACAACTTTTAAAAAAATTCACTCTTACAAATAACAAATTCTGTTTTTTTTTTAAAAAAAAGTCTTACAAATAACCTCGTCGTAAGACTGCTGATTTGTTAGTCTATCTAATTGCAGCATATACTTTCTTTCATTTTATTTTCTTTTTTCTAGTCTTGGTGTATACTGTCCTCTATCCAATCAATTGCACGTCTTGTGCCGGGATTGGATCTCTTTATACTTCAATAACATTTTCTATTTTTTGGTACTGTCTTTTTATTTTTTATTTTTAAATGCTTAGCAAATAGTAAGTATATTTAGGCACTGCTGACTGTGCGCTTAGTATTTTTCTTTTCTTAACATTTTCTATTTTTTCGTTTCACCCTTAACATTTTCTGTATGGGCATGCATAAGCAAACTGGGTTATCATAACATCGTTGATAAATATAGGATGCAAAGAGAAAATAGACGTGCCCCAAGTCCAGGCCCATTATACAATGTCATGGGTTCCTATTGTGGTAGTGCAAATGCTATGTGAGCATATGCCGCTTTTTGGTATGGGCCTCGGGCTACTCTAGTTAGGGTCTGTTGTAGTTTAAAGAGAATATTGAGTTGAGAGAGCTACTATTCATACTACTAATAGTTCTATTGGCACTACCAATTCTTGTCAAATTTCTCTTTTGCCCACTCACCAAATCCCTACACCTCCTCCCCTTCCCCTTAGACGTCTCAGTCCCCCAACCGTGTCGTCCTGTCATCCAAAACCACCCCCATCCACCACCACCGCGTGCAACCCCACCCCCATCCTCCACCATTGCAACGTAAAGGTCATAGATCTGGTTCCTTTTGTGATTCCGTTAGAGACCACAAACAAGTTGTTCCCTTCACACGTCTCATCATTCTTGACCTCCATGCGCTGGCCAGATCTATGCCTCATCGCCATTGTTTGTGTCTATATGTTTGTTTCTTTGAATTTCCACCGAGGTCCATGTTATCTTGTTTTGCCTTGTGTTTCTATTTTTTTTTTTTTTTGTGAGAGAGAGAGATAGAAAGAGAATATGAGACCAGGGAGAGGGAGCATAATGGAAATATGATTTGGTTGATAAAATTACAAACAAAATAATGTTTCCATTGCATACCTGGGGTGAAAAAAATAAAACAATGAATAACTTTGGAATTACTTAAAAACCTACCCAAGTGGATAGTGCCAATAGTACTTCTTATATGCAACTCCCTTGAGTTGACCTATAACCCTAGTTTGGGCTTCGAGGTTGTATTTGCATTCAGTTGTGAGTATTTGTATCTTGCACCTCCCAAAGTCTCAATGGTAAAAAATACCCTCAAGCACTAATAACTTCTCTCATCCCTGTGCCGCCCAAGCACCCTCTCCTCTAGAATATGAACGTGGTGCTGCCGTCTTGCACGGCCGTCACCAAATCCTTACCTCTTTCTTCTTTGATTGAGATGACGATGGCATTGTTAGTGGGTTAGAGCTCCATTTCCAATGTTGCTGCAGGGGAGCACTAGCACGGTGACAACGCTGGTGGGACTCGCTTCTCCGTTGTGTTGTTGATGAAGAAGGTGCGACGACGATTCTAGTGCTGAACAACAATAGTGTGTCCTTGATGATGGGAGCTTTGTTTTTCGCTTCTCAGCGACATTGTCATAGTGCATGCTGGCAACAAGGTCTCTCCACGGCTGACGCGAGTGCGACGTATGCATCGGAGAATAAGCACTTCGGAAACTTACTCCATAATACGTATTACGGATTATGAAAAGTTATATTTTTCAATAGCTATTTTGGAAGAGTATCCTCTTCCGGGGGTACTTGATAAAAGGGTATTTTTGTCCATTGGAGTCTTTTGGGAGGTGCAGAATGCAAAATGCATCAATTGTGTTATGAAATGATAAAAAAGTTCACAAGCAAGATTTGAGTTCAACCATACTGTACCATAAGTAGTAGACTTCTGACTAAAAACAAGAAAAGAGTACTGGAGTAAGGAGACAAGTCTACGAAGTTCAAAGGAGCAGGGTTCGACCCCTATAATCTCAAAGGTTAATAACAAATGTACAGTTTAAATGGAGTGTATTGGAAGAAGAAGAAGAAAGAAAGTGATAAGTGTGATAAATGATGAGATGGAAAAAGATAAATATAAAGAAAATGGTAGAAAGTTCATGGGTTGGGTTGGATTGGTTTAGGTTTAGGATAAAAAAAATTAAATTCAAATAAATCATATTTAATTGGATTGGTCTTATAAAAGTTTTGCAAAAACTTTCGGTGAAATCTAAAATGATGAGATTAATTAAATGAAAAAAAATATGCCTAAGAATTAAACTATATATAATTGGTTTCATTCAGATTTGAAATTGAAACAAGTAAATGATTCCATAATCGTAACATATTCTGAGTAAGTATCCATTATGGATTTATGGTTGTTGTGTAATAATAATCATTAATATGCGTAGAACCACAAATGGGAGTTGTTTCATAATTATCTCTTATCGTTACTAATATCTAGGGTGCTTACTTGCACTCGCATGACACTCTCTTTTTTCTATTATTTTCAAGTTGACACTTTGTCTTTGCTTCTTGGCAATGTCTTCCATACTTGCTTTGCCACGCTAGCTACTGCCTTCTACTCCAGGCTTTTCCGCTTTTTCGTTTTTCCTACTCTTTCTTGAAGGTCCCTTCGATTCTTTGGAAGTTCCCATATCCCACATTATGCATGCTTACTACTTTCTACTATTTCTTCATATATTGAGGTGATACCATTGAATCAATAGTACTCAAATAAATTGTGGATGACAGAAATGAGAAGAAGAAATAACAGATTTGACACATTTATTAGTTTTTCTTGATTTCATAATGCATCAGTTTCCCTTCTGACAAATGATTGTGTCGATGCTTGCAAGTAACAGTGAGTAGTGACTAATACTTCTAGGAAAAAATCTTTATTATTTTTTCGATTATAAAGAAAACAAATTAAAAGTTTTTTTTTTGTTAATGTTTGTTTGTCTAAAAAATATATTTTTTAAGAAATTTCTTAATTTAAAAATTTGCAAATAGAAGTATTAAACGAATTATACCTTCTCAAATAAAATCATTTTACTTAACTTGAATTAATTGAAATATAATATAACTTTTGATGAAAAAACATATTTTAACCTTATGTTTATTTTCTAAAAAAATTAAATTCAATTCAAAAATAAAGATAAAATGACATATTAAAAAAGATAAATAGTTAAAAAAAATCAAATATATGAAAGTGACAACAACTCCTAAAAATACCCCTGCTCAAGATAAGTATTCTTAAAACTAGTACTAAAAATATTCTAATTCAAGATAAGTATTCTATTTTTATGCAGAAATCTTGTCACTGTTTGACTGTTAAAGATAATTAAATAAGATCATTAAATTTTATCAAGAAAAAACTAAAAGCTGAATCATAAAAACCGGAACCAGTGGTGGGTTAAATTAGATCCTGAGCATCAGCAAGGGTGAGAAAGAGAGAATAAATGGAATATTAATTCAGCTATTTCGTATTAGAGAATAAAATAAATATACTTATCAATTCCAAGTTAATTATTAAATAAATAAATAATAATAATATTAGAGGATAAAAATTTATAATCACTTTAGATATAACTTTTGAGGCAATCCTCTCTCAACAATTATAATTATAATTTGAATAAATCATTATACTTTTTTTTTAAAAAAATATCTTTTAAATAAAATCTGATTAAACAACTAAAAAGTGTTGTGTCGCGTGTTAAGGAAACCATAATTACCTTTTGAGGCACGAAACATAGTCAGTTTCAGTTACATCCAAAGGCATCAGGAGAAGAAACCCCTCTTCAGGTTGATGAACGGTTAAAGATGCGGGCCCCACAATGAGTACGAGAATAGCTTAATACCTGAGCTGGGCCCACTACTGTGCCAGCCATAGCCAGATAACTCACTTTCTCTTCTTAGCCTTTTATAAATTGTCCCTCTCCTTCTCCTTCCCCTTCGCAATTCACTTCCAATATTCTTCCGTTGCTTGGTAACGTTCTCTCATTGTTATCTCTCTCTCTCTTTTTTCGTTTTCAAAATGCATGCATTGTTTATAACCATTAATTAACCACTAGTATTCCATTGCATGCATCAATGAATGCGGTTTTAAGAAACATTAATGTTGTCACGTCTTACAGAGGTAAATTAACATGGGAAACATGTCAAATGTGGTCGTGTTCTGTTTCTGTCTATGGACCCTGTTGTTTTCTCTTGTGTTCTGTGCACCCAACGACGGGTTGGGAAGGATTGGACTGAAAAAGGTGAAATTGAACACCCATGACGTTGAGGGGTTGAAGGAATTTCGGTCTTCAATTAGAAAGCATCATCTTCAAAACATCCTTGGAGGCGCTGAGGAAACCGATGTTGTTGCGCTGAAGAATTACTTGGATGCTCAGTACTATGGTGAAATAGCCATTGGTACCCCTCCTCAGAAGTTCACTGTGATTTTTGACACCGGTAGCTCTAATTTGTGGGTGCCGTCATCCAAATGTTACTTCTCGGTGAGATTGCTTTTTAATTCATAATAACCGTCTTATCAATGCGTTTATTTTTTTATCCCTCAGTTTGGTAACTTGTTCATGGTGTTTTGCATGTTGGTGCAGATTGCATGTTTCATGCACGCAAGGTACAGGTCTAGCCAATCCAGTACCTACAGGGAAAATGGTTTGTCTTCTGATTTTGAGGCTTTACCTTTGCTTGTTCAGAATTTATGGAGGTTTTGTAGCTTTTTAAACCGACAATGCGTTGTGGCAATTATTTGATTAAAATGTGAAGTTTATGTACGATTAAGTCCCAAGATTTATGTAATTTGATAAATACTTTCTTTTTTGTTAAAAATAAAACTGAGTAGTTTGGTGTGTTGGCCTTCGTATGTAGTGTATCAATATAAAAAAGTATGTATATGTACTCATTCACCAAATTGTTGAAGAGCGGGTTTGGAAGGGGTTCTTAACATCCTGCTTCTATTATCATACGAAGAGTCTAAATTTGGAGATTTTTACCATCCAGCCTTTTTACCCCATGGAATTACAAAATCAATACAATTTTTGTTTACAATTATTGGCAATAGTAGTGTTAGAAATTCTTCGTTTCTTAAATATTTGTAATTTGGATTGCATAACATAATTCATAACTTACAAACTCATTGATTTTTACTTTGGGTAACTTGACATTGTGCACCTGTAGAATTGATGCCAGGATGTTGTCCTTTATTTAAATGAGGGTTTGTCTTCCTTTTTTTCAGGTACTTCTGCTGCAATTCAATATGGTACTGGAGCAATTTCTGGTTTCTTTAGCAATGACGATGTCAAAGTTGGTGACATAGTTGTAAAGGACCAGGTAATACTAATTGTCAATCCCTATTTCATTTTTCTTTTCCTTCACACCAACAAAGTGTGATGTCAGTTGAGTTGGCTTCTTTCATAATATGTTGATTAATCAATTAACATGAAGTATGTTTTAATCTTCATTAGGAATTTATTGAAGCAACTAGAGAACCTGGAGTTACATTTGTGGCTGCTAAGTTTGATGGTATACTAGGACTTGGATTTCAAGATATATCAGTTGGATATGCTGTTCCAGTGTGGTATCTGCTCATATTTAAACTTTTAGCTAGCATTTCTGTTATTATTTTATTCTCTATGTCATTATGAGGCCCTTTCCTGTCACAGGTACAGTATGGTTGAACAAGGTCTTGTAAAGGATCCAGTATTTTCATTTTGGCTAAATCGGAAACCAGAAGAAGAGAATGGGGGGGAGCTTGTTTTTGGAGGTGCTGATCCTGCTCACTACAAGGGCAAACATACTTATGTACCAGTTACACGGAAAGGATATTGGCAGGTTAGTATCAACAAATTTGTTTGGTATCAACATATCAACATACTTGTACTCTGTGATGTATTATTAATCCTGAAATAGTTGACTACCTGGTATTAACTATATATTGGTATTAGTTGAGTATACATGGTTATGTACCCAATTCTTATCACTCAAGTACATATTAGTTCATGCATAACATCAAGTTTTATTGGTTTGTTGCTAAATTAAACAAACTGATATTTCACCCCCTTCACTTGTGATGTCTTTGCATATTTTTTCTTTCTTGTAACAACATTATGAAAATTTGAACTGTATTATAATTTTAATACTTTATTGTTTTTTTTTTATATTTCTAAATTATATATCCCCTCGTACTTGCGCTTAATTTTAGAAATTTTTCTGTTCTCTCATACTCGAATTGGTAGCAATACTAACACTCATACCTGGATCCATGCAACACAGCTTATACTACATGTGTTTTTGTTTTGTTTTCAATGGTCCTCTAATTTGTTCACTTTTTTTTCCTGAACAGTTTGACATGGGAGATGTGCTTATTGCTGGTAAACCCACTGGTATGTTTAGAAGACAAATTAGCAGAAATACCTATTTGTTTCTGCTATGGCATGATATTGATAGCACTTCCATAAATGGTTCGGGGTTTTATTTCATCGGTACTGACTTTAGTATATTGTCATCTAGGATACTGTGCTGATGACTGCTCAGCAATTGCGGACTCTGGAACTTCTTTATTGGCTGGTCCAACGGTATGAATAAGTGCTTGTAAATGTAGGCTGCTATTTAGATTTTCATTTCCAATTAGAATTTCATGATCCGTAAGGCATGCTATTAACTAATGGGAAAGGGATCTAAAAATTGTTAACCCAGGCATGTTTTTCAGATTACCTTTTTTACATTGTAAATGGGAAAAGGTCTAACAAATGCTTCTGACCATATGATCAAAATACATGATTTTCTTTTTGTAGACTGTGGTTACTATGATAAATCAAGCAATCGGAGCATCTGGAGTTGTAAGCAAAGAATGCAGATCCGTTGTCAATCAATATGGACAAACAATCTTGGAATTGCTCTTGGCTGAAGTAAGTATATCACTTTAATTCATTCTTGGCATACATCTTGGTTGATGGGATTTTCTCACCTATGGTCAGGTTGATCTGGTCATCTTTCAGAATGAGTTTTCTTATGGTTTTCACTGATCCTGTAGGCAAAGCCAAAAAAGATCTGCTCACAAATTGGATTGTGTACCTTTGATGGGACTCATGGTGTTAGGTAAACCCGAAGATATTGTACCTTCTGTCATTAGCCTAGAGGCTTTAACATATTTAATGTTGAGTGTTCTGTAATTTCAATTTTATTGAAGAGTTTCAATTTTTCCTTTAGCATGGGTATTGAGAGTGTGGTGGATAAGAATGAAAGAAAATCATCTGGTAGCATTCGGGATGCTGGTTGTTCTGCATGTGAGATGGCTGTTATTTGGATGCAGAACCAGCTGAGGCAGAATCAGACAGAGGATAGGATAATAGACTATGCCAATGAGGTGAGTTAGTTTTTATTTTACTATTTGAGTGCTCAAGTTCTGTTTTGGATTCTAGCCTTATGATATTGATATTGCAGCTTTGTGATAAATTGCCTAACCCAATGGGACAATCATCGGTTGACTGTGAAAAGCTCTCTTCAATGCCTATTGTTTCCTTCACTATTGGTGGAAAAGTTTTTGATCTTTCCCCTCAGGAGGTACAGTTTCAAACCTAATTAGTTAATTCTGGATGGGCTGATCACTGACTATTTAATTTTGTGTAAAAAGAATTTATAATGAGGAAAAGAAATTCAATTGTTGGAGGGAAAAGAGAAAACCATTCTCTAGCAAAAATAGGAATAACAAGAACGGACTAGAAGATAAACTTAGTTTGTGCAACGGAATTGAGCTTTGCCAAGTCCTCAATTTGCAATAACAGTTTGCAAGTCTATCATTGAACAATTACTAATGAAATTGTGGGGTGAGTCGTAAGAGTTTAAATCAAACAAATTGAATAACCTTTTCAATTTGTTGGTTGAATAATATTTTCTATTTCTTACTTTACAAATTGGTTTTAACTAAAATTAGAATAAAATAGAAGATGGAGCAGGAAAAACCAAGACAGAGAAGCACTTTCAAGTTTCATCTGCTACTAGTGATAATTATATTTAATAGCAGTAGTGCAATTTCTATGAATGAATGATTGCTATGCTCCATGTATTTTGTCTCCCTCATCCAATTTTCTATTTGGTTTCTTCAGTATATACTGAAGGTGGGAGAAGGTCCTGAAGCCCAATGCATTAGTGGCTTTACTGCTTTAGATGTTCCTCCTCCTCGTGGCCCTCTATGGTACATTAAACTTTTTGAGACATGCTCAATGAAATTTACCTTTTGATTGTGATGCATTTGATATGATGCTCACTTAATGGCACATGCATGATAATTGCAGGATCCTTGGAGATGTCTTCATGGGGCGTTATCACACAATCTTTGATTATGGTAAGCTGAGAGTCGGATTTGCTGAAGCAGCATAGAGAATGTTCTTGAGTCTCACCGGACGACAACCGCACTTTTTTAGTAGTTTATTTTCTTTCGTCTTCTTTTTTTGGGTTCAGAAAATTGGTTATACCAAACAAGATATTACATCATGGAAGCACAACTTCCATCTGAATATTTTCAACCGTTACCTGCTTATAGTTTGTATACCTTTGCCGTCAGAATGTGCCTAAAATTGTGGTTGTATATATTAATATCCTCACAGTCCCTCCCCCAATGTATTGAATAGCTTAACAGATGAATGTGGGATGGTGGGGCTGTTAGGCTATATGGCCATAATAGGGGTTCTACTATGCATGCTTGCTTAGTTGAATGGTGTGAATATGGCTTTTGTGATTCCTTATTTTCTTGCAGTTCTTTATGTTTGGCAAGATGCATCCATGATATGTTAGATGCTTCCAAGTTCAAACCGAATATAAATTGATTACTAGTACTAGAACAAAGAAAAGAGAAGAGAACTATGCATATAAAAAGAATAAAAAAATGGAAAGTGTGTCAGATTTAGATGCTTCAAACTATGTAACAAATATGACGTTAGAAGTTATAATTCAGTAATAATGTCAATGTGTTTACAGCTCAAATGTAACCTCGTCTCTAACAGCTGGGTGTGTAGTGTGATGATAATATGATATAAGAACTTTTATTTTTATTAGGCATTTGGTCACTCTGTAAAAAAAATAAATCAACAGGGATACTTAATTTTTTGAAGTGCATCAATGAAGTGAATTACAACTAAACCGAAATGATTAAAAAATGGGTCTATTACAAAATAAATTACTGACAAGAGTCTATTTTGATCGTAGACTAAGTTTAATCACATAGTATGGCATGTAATCAACACAAGTAGAGCTAATACTACGAATAGAAATTTCATCTTGATAATCGCACTAACTTGCTTTTGCTCCGACAAGAAACAATCAACCACAATTTGTATTTACAATTTCTTACATTTTTTTCAGCATTTGCACAATAGTCGCGTCACATTCATTGAAGTAGCAATTAACATTTGCTACTTCATGGACTTTTAATGTGCATTAGTCATGTCATTGCTTGAAGTTGCAAACTTAATGCAGTTTTTGGTGCATTAGTCACGTCATAGCTTGAAATTGTAATTCGTGGTTGCACATTTGCTGTGCTTCGACTTGCAAGTCATGTCTTCAATTAGCTTACTTTAAAATATAAAAAATACGTGACACTAAAACTGCTAGTGAAAATTGCGGTTTGAGTTGATCCGCGGTTAAAAACATACTCGTGATGGTAACTAGTTTTGTAACAAACATTTTTTTTCTTCTCAAAAGTGACCCAAATGAATCAATAAGCTTGAGGATCATAGTAGATTAAGGACAATGAACTCTAAAGAGGGAAGCGTAATTATCAAGTATTGAAAGTGATTGGTTCATTCCAAGGGAAACGCAAACACAATTTTAAAAAGATTGAGTTGATGATATCTTCGTACTCATAAACTTGGTGTACGTGATTCTTCCTTCACCATCTAAAGTGTTTTTTTCTTTCTTTAACAATATTAGCACCACTTATCTTGCCACTATTTTTATCTTTCATGCTCGAACTAAACTTCTAACCCATAGACTTTCACTTTGTACATGTAAAAATTGCCTCTAATTAATCTTCTTCAAATCACTATATATGTTACTACCATTCTTCAAGTTGCTTATGTTCTCTCACCAAATCTTTTGTCATCTTCTATCCACACACACACAAAAATACTTTGTCATCTACTAGGTAGGTATGTTGTTTCATGTGACAATTCGTTCATGGCTTCACCCCAATGAACTGGAGGTGGAGTGTCAGACAAGCCAACAATCATGCCCTGTAACTTAGGATTTTATTGATTTATTGAAATTGTTATAATTAGGTGATTTGCTATGATTGTAAATTTGTATTTGATTGATTCGCTGTACTGATCCACTCTATTATGATTATGTAATTTGATATGTTGTCTTATTTCTCTATGAATTAAGTTTCCTGCGCTGGATAATAGCTCAGAAAGGAACTTGCTTTTCTTACAAGTTTATTGTGTTATCAAGGTAACGGACAAGAAAGAGATTGGAAACAACAGTATATATACATACAAAAGGAGCAATTCTTTTATTACATAAAAATCAAAATAAAAAAGAGTTATATATAAGTAAAGGGATTAAAAAATTATTTTAATTAAAATATTTTATAGATAAAATGACTGTTTTGACATTGCAAGGATGGTTTAGAAGTTAAGGAAGCTGCCGTGGATAGAGGCTGGAGCCATTTTATTTTAACTTAGGTCACTTCATTAAGTTATTTATTTATTGTGGAGTTTAATTAGTAGTAGATGACTAGAAGTGAGGTGTGCATGAGAAAGAGTATGAGGCAAGCATAGGGTCCGTCTGGGATATAGAGAAATAATGAAATTATATAATTTGGAAAGGTAAAGGCACAAAGTGGATTATGCACCGTACAGCATGCAGCAGCGTGATCCGATGCATGCATTGCACACTCAGAAACGGAGGAATCAAAGCAAAGAGACTCACTCTACTACAAAAATGGTTGGCGCCATGTGATTCATACACACTTTAATCATTGCCCTCCCTCACATTAAGCACGCTAAGTGTCAACGCCTACGCCCACTTTCACCTTGCTTTCAACCAAAAACACCTTCCAATTCCAACCATATATAATTTTTCTGAGCTAATTAATAACGATTGTTCTTAAGATGTTAGTTAAAATATTTAAAATATTTTTTTTATTAAAAGACAAAAAAATTGTGTTGTTTATATTTTTTTATGATAAATAATTTTATAATTTTTTAACCAATATTTTAAAAATACCGATTAGCATGATTTTAATACTAATATTAACGGTCCAACAAATTAAACTCCTCTCACGCTGTCTTTATCCTTCTTTTTCGTTTAATTTGTTAGTTAACAACTACACACACAATGTGAATGTGGATGGACAGGCTGGTTGGTATTATTTTTAAAAAAAATCAGTGGTGATTAGGCTTAGTGCAACGATTGAGTTAGTTGGCTTCGGCTTTTTGTTCTTTACCGAAATTCCAAGTGTCCTTGGCTTTGAGGCTTTCACCACTCTCCTTGCGCTTTACACTCATCATAGACTAAGCCCCCTTTCTCTCATAGTGGGATTTTGCCTTTAAATTGACTTTCACTGTTGCCATTCGTTTTGCTTCGCATACAATCCACCTAACTTAGCAGATAAACCGATACTTGGTTTAAAATAAAGCACCATATATATACCCCTTTGACTTGAAAATTAATCCAGAAGATGTATGTGATTGATTGGGAGGCAAGAAAGAGGGAATATTAGAACTAACTAATCGTCTACTTCTAGTCAATAATTGGCATTCACCAAATTGATTAGGTATACATTAGGAGGTCAAAGTCCAATTGTTCTTGGCCCAACTCAAGCGAATTCAAGTTAATTGAATTCATCAATTTCAGCATATCTATGAGACAATTTCGATGGTTTTAGTTTCAGAGTGCATATATTATAGCTACTAATCCAAGGATTCAAGCATTGTTTGGCACAATCCATGCATCTATCTTTGACACTGGCATATATAATTGTACCATGTACATAGTTTAATAATATTTAAGGGAGTCCCTAGACACAGAAATTGAGGAACGAAATAAAGCATCTCTTTCTTTCTTTACTTGGTGGGCCCTCAAGGATAAAACAAGATTTAACAATTGTAACATGAGCCATGGAATATGCCACCCTAATGATTCACGAAACACGCTCTCAGCATTCACCCCTATAGCTAGCTAACAGCGCAATCTTTGCAGTCTCACCCCTTAATTGAAAGGATGAAGCACGTGCCAGCATTCATGCCTGGCCGGCCAACAACAACAACAAAAGCTCCTCCTCCCTTTGACACGTGGACCCCTCCCATCACAAGATCGTGAAAGAACAAGACGGCGGCCGTCCATTTGACACAATAAAAAAAAGTGCAATGCAAACAAAAATTAAAGCCTTTCCACATCATAGCTTCTTTTCTTACCCTCTACATTAAGCCAACCACAACACACCAAACCCTTAACCTTAACCTTCCCACATATATATATATCTTCTAATTCAGAAAAGCTAGCTCCCAACTACATCCCACACTTTAATACTATAACTAACATCCCAACACCATTCATGGATTGGACTAGAGGCCACACCCTCGGCCGCGGCTCCACCGCGGCCGTCTACATCGGGGAGTCCCACCGGTCCGGTGAAGTGTTTGCCGTGAAGTCTGCGGAGCTCCACCGGTCGGAGTTCCTCAAAAGGGAGGAGAGGATTCTTTCAACACTGAAATGTCCTCAAATTGTGGCCTACCGAGGCTGTGACAACACGTTCGAGAACGGCGTGCAGTGGTTCAACATGTTCATGGAGTACGCGCCTCACGGGACCCTGGCGGAGCGCGGTGGCGGGATGGAAGAAGCGGTGGTGGGGTCCTGCACGCGCCAAATTCTGCAGGGCCTGAACTACCTTCACTCCAATGGGATAGTGCATTGCGACGTGAAGGGGCAGAACGTGTTGGTGACGGAGCAAGGGGTGAAAATTGCGGACTTTGGTTGCGCTCGGAGGGTGGAGGAGTCATCGTCGGTGATCGCCGGCACGCCGAGATTCATGGCACCAGAGGTGGCGCGTGGGGAGCAGCAGGGGTTCCCTGCTGACGTGTGGGCACTTGGGTGCACTGTGCTGGAGATGATCACCGGGACGCCGCCGTGGCAAGGCGGCGGAGACCCGGCGGCGGTGGTTTATAGGATTGGATTCTCCGGCGAGTCGCCGGAGATACCTGGTTATGTGTCGGAGCAGGGGAGGGACTTTTTGGGAAAGTGTTTGAAGAGGGAGCCCGGTGAAAGGTGGTCGGTGGAGGAGCTTCTTGGACACGGTTTTGTTAAGGAGTGCACGGAATTGAAGTTGTTGGTGTTGGATTCGGACACTCCCACTGGTGTGTTGGAACGAGGTTTTTGGGATTCACTGGAGACAGCTCAGCATGAAGCACTTGATTGTCCCTCTCCTAGGGACAGAATTCGTAGGTTGTTTTCGGATGAGCCTGTTTGGGCATCGAACGATGGCGAATGGGTCACTGTGAGAGGCAATGAGATCCATGACATACATTTGGAGGCTGAGGGTTTGTTCTTTCACCAAACCAACACTACTTTTTGTAATGTCGTTAGTGATGAAGACAATGTTTTGGTAACTTTTTGTGATCCTGAAATTGTAGAATCAACTGCAGCTGAATTGAGTATTAGTGATAATGATTGTTATCTTAGAGGCAGAAACTGTGATTGTCGCACCAGAGAATCATTGTTGTCAGCTTGTGTATGTCTAGTGATTGTTTTCCATGGAAAATTTGATTCTAATAAGATGAGATTTTTTAT
This sequence comes from Glycine soja, assembly GCF_004193775.1. NCBI lineage: Eukaryota > Viridiplantae > Streptophyta > Magnoliopsida > Fabales > Fabaceae > Glycine > Glycine soja. The sequence continues at coordinate 402,265 of NC_041010.1, read as the reverse complement.
CATGCCTTGCATTTTGCTCCCCTTTCACTCTCTTTAATTCCACTTAATGGAATACTTTTCATTTTAATTATAATATAATACGGGATAATATAATGATTAGAGATAGAAATAAATCATATAATTCGACCTGGCCTAAAAGATAAGTCTAAGTTAGGCCAAATCTTTGCAGAAAATAAAAAAATAAGTCATGCTGATGTTTTTAGTAAAATTTATTTAATTAAATAAGTTCAAATTGAATCATTAAAAAAAACATTTTAGGCCTAAAGATCCATTTAAAAAATTATAAATAATGATTTATTATTATTATTATATTACTTTTTTTTATAATTTATTAAAATCTTACATTTATTTATTTATTTAAATGTTAATCACGTTGATTTATATAAAAAGTCAAGTTAAAATTTATAATTAAATTTATTAAAAAAATAAATTTTCATTTAAATATCTTATTGCAAAATAATTAAGTTAATATATTTTAATCATCATGTTATGTTTAAACCTTAAAAATATACTTATATAACATAAATAAGTTTGATTTGATTTTTTTTACATACATATTTTTATTTTTATCTTAATATTAAATTCTCACAAATTAAACTCTTAAAATAATTTTTTTTTGGGTGTGAAGTAGTGGAAACTAAACTATCCAACAAGCATTAATTCTTTTATCTTAATATTAAATTCTCACAAATTAAACTCTTAAAATAAATTTGTAAGACATACTAAACTTTTATATAAATCAAACACTAAGACTCTTACAAAAATCTTTAATAGATGGAAATACAGACTAAACTCAAGTCATATACTTTTCACCCAAAGACTCAAACTCAAAGCTAATAAAAACCTAACCCGACTTACCTATTTCCATCCCCAGACATAGTGAATATACGGCTTAACTGGGCCAAATTTAATCACATCCATAAGTCCATAATCAATACTAGCTTGCGCGCCTTGCTTTGTGTATCATCATGCAGAGTGAGTTCAATTAATGCGTATCAGATAATCTTTTTTAAAATAGTAATTTCTTCTACTTATAAATAAAAAAAGCATCAAGGATTTCCTTGAAATTTCCGTTCTTTCTAGAATTGCTACAACTACAAGGCTATAATTCTTAATATTGGTAGTTGATGGTCACACCCTCCCTATGGTGACTGCAAGTTATCCTACTCTATCCTAACTTATTCTGGCTAATTTCTCACAGGAAGTGTTTCAAAAGCATTGACCTAGCTAGGAGCTTATTTTTTGTGCTCTTAATTCTATTCTTGTATGCATCTGCATTTATGTTGGTGACTTTTAGTGGTCACAAGTTCCCAACTCACAACTTTTCACTGCAAAAACAAAAACATTGTTGTTGTCTATACTAAAATAAACAAAACTGTCCAATATACAGCACAGCTGTCATCTAATTACTAAACAAGGCAATTTACTGTAAAACAAGGTTATTTTTAAAATTGACCAACCCTAACTAAACTGCCACTACTTCTGTGTGCCTAAAAGAGCTGGCCATCTATATAAAAAAGTAGTGATATTTGAACATCTCTATATTTTAAAAACTTAATCAACAATTTCATTTTTTTCTCTTTATTTTTCTTCTTATTCCATCATATATATCACTTACTATATATATATATATATTATTCTTCCTCTAGCTGTCAAAGATATTTGGGTGTGTAAATATCTTTTTCCTATAAAGAATTCCTAATTTTCAATTATTTTACATGTGTGTATATTTAATTGCAATTTCAACCCTCAATTTCAATCATCTCGTTTCACACTTTAAATGAGCCAAATTTCATTCCATTTTATCAACATAGAAGAGAATAAGAGGCCAAATGTCCGGAGGAGTTAAAAAAATTCCGGTGATCAATCGAGATATTCATTTACAATCATATGCGCGGAAAAAAAAAAAAAGAGTTCCATGCATAAACTGTTCTGAGGACTCTTCTATTAATAATTTTTTTAGACTTGGCCCATTTTAGTTATTTACTCCATTACATGCTTTAGGAGATCACAAAAAGAAAAGTCCGATTTTCAGTTGCTTTAGTGACTTAGAAGCAGAAAACTATACTTTATAAAAGAGAAAATAAAATGAATTAAATAATTAAAAATTATTCAAACTTTTCACATAATTTGAAAATAATTTATCTATTAACTTTTTCGAAAACGATCTCATCTAACTTCTTTATAAGCACCAATAATCTTAGGAGAGCTCCACATTTTGTCTTTTAAAAATCTTAATAACGACAGATACAATTAAAAAGTTTCCGTAGACCAAAAGTTAATCCAAATAGAACATGTCATAAAATGCATAAACAGCTTCCATAACCTGCATTCTTTTCCATTTGAATGAATACACAAATCTCGCACTTCATTTTCTTGCCAATTCCTATTCACCAAATACACGAGAAATGTGAACAGAGATTTGAGCCATTACCTTTTCTTCAAAATCATAACGTTATCCTATTATTATGAGAATAAAGGACAATCTTTCTTGTGTAGAACTCACCATCTAATAATGCAGGGATCAACCGTTTTTTAACACAAATAATTTGTTGTGGGTCTAGTCAATTTTTTCTTCAAGTACCTGGGCCAGAGTACTTGAGGCTGCCTTTGATCAAATGATTATATAGAGCGGGTATAAACATGACAAAAAAAATAACAAATACGACCCCAGAAATGAAGAAGTATAATAACTGAACGGTCAAGAAGAGATTACTCTCTGGACCAAGAGAGGCATCACTTAAATAGGATAAATGATAAAAAAAAAATAAGTACCAAGAGATAACTTAAATAACATCCAGAGAGGCATCACTTAAATAGGATAAATGATAAGAAAAATAAAATTAAGTACCAAGATATAACTTAAATAACATTAAACACTATTCATGGGCACATCCCTTCAGTTTGTCGAATCTTAAATAGTGGAACAGAAGTTGCAGAAGTTACATATGTGCAGAAAAAACAAATCAGCACTATATTTTCTGTCATCACTATAAAAAAATTCAAAATTTGTCAGGACAAAATTGATCCAAATTCAACTCAAAAGTGAAAATCGTATTCCATAAGGAGCAAGCTTACAGGGATTGACAAGCTGTTATCAACAAACTGCCATGGAACTCCTGAAGAGTATACAGAAGAAACCATTCCTACCTGCAATGTTTCTTACATATTCTTCTTGGAACCTGAATGTGACAATTTCCTGTCCAAGGATTGTAGTTGGTTGCGGAGGTTCTGGTTTTCCTCAAGTAAGCGATCATACTCAAGAAGGAACCCCTCAGATTGTTTTCTCAGAGCAGCTACATTGGCTTCAGCAGCATCTACATCTTTTGTTTTTGACTGTAGTTCAGATTCAAGGCGGCTAAGTTCAGCTCTCAATCTGGCTCTTTCTTCCTCCACAGCCTTAATTTCTTCCGAATTTGCAACTTTTCCATCTTCGGTCCCTCTGGTTTGTTTCTTCACAGCTTCCATGCCCTTTCTTCGAATCCGAAGTTCTCTTATGTAATGATGTAGTCTGTCTATCATAAGCGCAAGGAAAAGGATAGCACCTGCAAATAATCAACCAAAGATGAATGAATAATGCCCAGATGCCATAGGAGAGGTCTCTTCATATTTCAGAAACAGAGATAGAGAATAGGTTCAGAAATTCAAAACAGTATCATTTGGATTGTATTAGAGCTGGAATTTCACTTTAGTCAAGTTTTTAAGATGTGACCAGTGTTATGATAAATCAAAGGCATAAAACTTGTTGAGAAGACAGCTAAGGAAATTTATGTTAAACATGATATAATTCACATTGGGTACTTCAAGGAGTTGCTTGAGCAGGAACTATCTGTGTCTAGAAATGTTCTCTAGTAAAAGAGCGCATCATTGTTGTTAAAATTTTGGCTATAGAAGAGGATAACAAGTAGGAAAAATACTATAGAAGAAACCACTAGGGTGAAGCACTGTGAAACCAGTAAGATGCATGCAGCCGACTTGCATTTGCTGTAGTCAACAACTCGGAACTGTTGGATGAATATTAGATGGTTTGAATCTTGAATGCATATTTTAAGTTTAATTTACTGAGACAAATTATGAGTTGTCTGATCATCATCCAATGGTTCCGATTTGTTGACTGTATGAATGTTTGAAAAATCTGACTGCAGAAAATCTGAATCTAGCCCTTCTCTTTTCCCTTCTTTCAGGCGGTAAATGTTTAATCTACTGAGCACAGGGCAAAGTGAAAACAATGTGTTCCTTATCAACGAAAAGAAAATGAGGGAACAAAAAGTAATGTCTCTATGGTTGTGACTGCAATGCCTCATGAGAGGTGTCAATATAAAGCAGTTGGTCCAAAAGAAAAAAAAGGGTTTCCACATAGTGTCGGCAGACAACCTGTGTCCTTTGCTAACATGCCCCAGACAATCAAGACCAAACAAGCTCACACTTATAGACATTGCAATCCTGAGCTACAAAATTTAACATAACATCATAGGCAATGACACAAGTCACACAACTAAAAGCCTTCTGTTCGAGAAAAAAAAGAAAAGAAAATCAACATTGAAAGCCATACACATGTGTGATTTTTATATTAAAAATCTCCCATCCCCCCAAAACCAATACCTCCAGATTAAAAAAAAAAAAAAATCCTTTTCCAAATCATACATTACTCAAATTGCTCCAACATTTAAACAAGGGAAGTAATCAATCAGTAGTATCAAACAGCAACGTATACATTCCCAATCCCCAGAAGGACTAAACAAATTAAATTACAAATCTTTTTTTTTTTTAATAAAAATGTTAATTGTTAGCGGAAGGGATCGAAGCTGCGACCTTTGCCTCCTTCCCTTCTTTCTTAACCACCTACAAAACCTTATATCCCCGTTAAATTACAAACCTAATATAAGAAGGATTTGATTACCTTGCACACACACATGAATCAGATCAGGAATTCAGAAAACAAAGCAAATCATGGAATGAAAAAAGAAATACATACCCATGAGCGTTGCTTCGAGGAGGTGCTTGGCCATAAGAACCTGATCGGTGGGGTTAACAATAGCACCCTCCTCGATCCCACGCTTCTGAATGTTGACCATGCTATACACACTCGAAAAAAACACCACGAGAACGGTCCCTGCAACGGTCTTAACCATCAAGGGTCCACGGCCACGCTTCAACCGATCCAACCCCATTATCACCAGCTTCCTCAAAGGGGTCTTGAACAGAAGCAACGCTATCATCGCCGTCTCCGAAAATATCACCGTGAACAGAAGCTGGATCATCTTCGCAATTCAGATCCCCACAATTCACAATGGGATCACAAAAAATAACAAATTTATGGGCTCCTTCAGATGTTGTGCGTCACTTTCATCAATCTTAAATCACAGGAGATTGGACAATCACAAAAAATTAGAAAAAGAAAAAGAGAGAGTGTGACAGACACAAGAGAAGTGAGACCCTTTCAAAAGCAAAAACGACAATTGAATTTCAAGGCACGGACAAATTTTGGGCTTCCAAGTTCCAACAACCTTAAAAACATTTTTTGTTTTCTTAGGAAGTCCTCGTACTTTCTATTTTTGTCGCCAAGGCTTTCCATTTTTCTGATTTTGCGTCACATGCATCGGTGTTATTGTTTATTTACATTTAGTGCATCTTTTTGGATTAAAATTTAAAAACATAAGTATGAATTAAAAGTATATCGTAAACTTTATGTTGAAGGTAAGCATTAGTCAATCGTTAAAAAGGAAGAAGTAGTTCAAGTAGTTTGGCTTCCCTTCCCGAATGTTGGTTTGAAGTTGATTGAAGGTAATAAAAAGTATGCTGTAAACTTAAGTTTGATAAAAATAAGTATATTATATCAGGATTTATGTTTTTAATTTTTAAAAAATATGTTGATAAAATTAAATTTGTTTGAATATTTCAAGTTTCTGTTGTAAATATAGAAATTAAAAAGTATTTTTACTTTAAAAGCAACAAATTTATTGCTTATAATCCAAATCCAAGTTTGTCCCAAAAGTAAGTTAAAAAAATTAATTCTCAGATAAGCTAAACATAACATTGAAGTTCCTTTTATCAAACAAATGATAGTTAGTGTCTTGAAGACACTTCAATACTTAACGGTGCAAATAAGAGTGGATATCTTCAAGGAAGTTGGATTAGAATTAGTTTATTTAAAGCTTGATCGTTTCTTTTATAAAAGTAAAATTAAATAATAGGATCTTAATTCTTCTTGTAAGTAAGATAATGTAAATAAGAAAAAATATGATTTTTTTTTTCTAATAATAAATAATATCCGATTTTAAGGAATATCTCTATATTTTTGATAAATAATGTAAATAGAAAAAATATTATCTGATTTTAAAGAATATTTCTATTTCTCTAGTAGAAGATTTTTTTTTTTCTTATCTTAATTATATCTATCAAATTCTCTTTATTTTATATAAGTTACTTGATCGGCCACCCAATACTAAAGCCTGACAAGTCCAAAAAATATAAAACTAAATTTAAGGCTCCAAAAGTATGTAGGGTGTTACTAGGTGCATCCAACATATTGCTGGTGCACCCAACATTTTTTGAAAATGCCAAAATTACCCTTACACTTTGTGAGAGTGATCCATAAATCTTACGGATCAACTTGATCCGTAAGTCTTTTACGGATCAACTTGATCCGTAAGTCTTTTACGGATCAACTTAAAGACTTACGGATCAAGGATATTTCAGTCTTTTCCCCTTAAGTGCTGAGTGCGGTATAAAAAAGACTTTTTAGAAGGACCAAAAATAATTTTTAAATCGATTGTACGGTCATTTTAAAAAATCAAATTATAAAAAGTCATAACTTTTTAGATCGATTATGTTGACAACCGTTCTAAAAAGATTGCCTATCTTTTGGTAAAAAGATGGCTTATAACACTCTAGAAACACTATTGCATCATGAGGGTGGTCATTATCCTTGTGCATAGGCAGGAAAATAAGAGGAAGACAGGATTTGCATATCATCCCTTCAAGAACACTATCCAAGTCAATAAATAAGACTAAGCTAAAAGATAAAACAAATAACAGAACCAAATTCTACTTTATTGACCGAATACTCTGCCTTGAACTCCTCCTCTCAGGTGTCCAAAATTCATCACCATACACCTCTGATTTATAAGTTTCACAAACTAAGAATAAAATTTGACAACTTCAAATGACTGGAATTGAGAAAAAAAAAATTGAATTGAGAACTGAATAGCAAGCATGAAATTTCTTAAGAATTGAATCGAGAATTACAACATAATTTCTCTCATTTTTTAAAGAAAAGTAGAAAAGTAGCATGACCATAATTTGACAAGATTCCACCTCAGATGGGACAGTTACACAACTGTTAAAGAAATAATAGGCATATGACTGTGAAGGTAGACAGAGACATCCAAAGATGAGGTACGATTCATTTGATATAATCTTTACTTATTACCTAAAACATTAGAGTACTTTTTACAAGTAATTACCCTCTTACTCATCTTTGGAGAATGGAGTTCACCCATAATTTAAGAGAGAAATTTTTACACTGTAATTGTATGACTTATTTTTTTTATTTAATTGGTATATACTAATAGTGTAAATATTTTTTTTATATTTTCAACCCATCATAAAATGTTGTAAACTTGGAGAGCTTTCCCGAACTACTCCACCTGATCATCAGGTTCGACCATTCTGCTAATTTTAAGTAATCAACATGTTAACATCTACAATTTGAAAGAAAATAAAATAGTTATCTTAAATAATCCAGAGTTGGATGTGGGAATTTCCACGCTGTCCGAATCTGAAGTTTAATCTTAATACAAATTCTCCTTTATCGCGATGCTCATTGAATAGAGAAGCAAAGAAACACCAAATCAAAATAAATAGATTCCCAAGAATAAGGAATGGAAACAGCACTCAATCACGTGGGTTTTGTTGGTTTTAATTCATTTTTATTTTGCACTTGTTTTCAGTATTCTGGAGGCAATACAAAAGCCAACGCAGAAGGCTAACACAAAAATTAATTAGCTGTGGATCTAAACTAACAACTAGTTGATGAATAATAGAAGCAAAGTTAAACTCTTCAAACCACATTTACCAAAAAAATCATGATAGTAAGTACACATAGTAATAGTAATAATATTATAATTAACAAGCATTCTCTTGTTATGAGAATATTCACAAAACAAAGCTTAATAGTTACAGTAAACTCTATCTAGAAAAGTTTGCTAGCAAACTCTTGACAATCATTCTCTTCAGGTGAGGATGAAATTGAAGCAGTAAATTGCCTGAGTTCTGAGAGACTCCTACCTAGCTGTAAAGCAACTTTGATTTCAAACAATTCCCCATTTTCTCTTTTATGAGGATCTTGTTCATTTATATTTAGCTCTATGCTCTCTTCCATGAGCTTAAAGAAACCAGTAGTTGTCCTATACATCTCAAACACCATCCCCACTTGCCCCCCATGCTCTAATGTGTTAACAACACTTGCCAAAGCTCCTCCAATAACCCCAAGCATAACAGGCCAAGGTGCATTCACAGAACCCAAAAAAACTGATCCTAAAGCTGCAAGGCCAGTGAGTAGTGGACCAGAAACTGCCAATACCTTGTTGAAGTTCAAGACTTCTTTACCCAACCTCAAGTAGTCTTCCATGTCCTTCTTTCTCAAAACCAGCACAACCTTTCTCATTTCATCTTCCAACCTTGCATCCCATCCATTCTTCCCTTTGAACTTCCCACCAAACTCTTCTTTTTTTAGACACTTTTGCTTCTGTCTAGGCCACCACACTGCTGGCTCCACAGTTTGGGGGAATTTTTCAAGCATTGAGCCCAATAGAGGAAGAGGGTAAGCCCTGTCCAATGCCAACACTTTTTCCATTGCTTCATTGACATCATTCTCACTAGGATTCCCAAGAGAAAGCCTTGTTTGGAGTTCTCTATGAAGCTGCTTGAACAACCTAGCAGCATTTCTCTGCTCCTCTACAAGCTGTGATGGCTGGATTTTGTTCATGACCACAAGTAACCCTGTGGCTGCCATGTAAAGAATTGTGGAGGACACCTTCAAGGCCACAACAGTTGCTCCACTTGAACCAACAGCTGCAAGGCCAACCATGGTTGCAGCTGAGAGAGTAATCATATTAACAGATGTCGTTAGAAGGCAGTTCCAGTTGTCGCGCTGTGCTCCGATGTTCTTATGCATCTCTATTCTTTCTGCTACAATCTCCATAATCACATGAAGCTTAGTAACCTCAGTGGAATTTGGTGTGCTTGTTCTAGGTGCTGTGGAACTCTTGGCGCTGAGATTGGAGCAGTAAGGATTCTCTTTTGCATGAGTTGTGCCGGTGGCTGAAATGTAATTATTTAGATAATTCAATTCTGCCACCAAGTTTTTGTTGGGAGGCCTTGGAGTGGAGACTTTGGTTACCTTAATCTTCGGCACATTGATTGTTGCAGCTATTCTTCTTGAACTGCAATATGAGAAAGAAGAAAATTTGCTTGAATCCATAGTGGTTCCCATGTGCTCTCTAGCTGTATTTTTTATGAAGGCCTTAACTAGTAAATAGTAATGGTTAGGGTGTTTGTGATTGAATTGTGCCACGTTCTCTTATAGAACATACATATACATAAGAAGGTGGAATGTGATTGAGAAATTTTCCCACACGGCTGAATAATTAAGTTGGGAGCATTGAAATCTATGTTTGTCCTTTCATAATTTGGCTGCATCTGCTATGAGTTCTCCCTCCTATGCTGACTTTCAACAGAAATAACGAGTAAAACCTGCAAGGCTGTAATACCAACAAAAAAAATTTGTTAAATAACACAAAACATGCCCTGAAGAAGACTTTAATTAATGACTGTGCAAAAAATGAACCTCTTGTTGAATGTTTTAACTTGCCTTTTTGACAACCAACAACCATAATTATGATAATAATATCTGCAAGAATAAAACGTACATATACCTCCACAAGAAACTAAGTCACATGGTTGTGCTCAATATTTTAGTACGTGGCCTTGCATTTATTTTATTAGAATTTGACAGAGTTTAATAAAGTCCTTTTTTTTTCCTTACATTTATTGCATTCCTTCACGTGGGTCGAGTAAAATTGTTTTTCCATGATTGATAGTGTAGGGTGCCGCGTTTGTTCACTTGTTCACAAGATACGATCACTTTGAAATTAATGCTACATATTTGTCAAGTATAACTCAAAATTGTCACAGGCTTCATTTTCTGACCAGTTCCTCGCATAAATATAATACCTACGCATTGTGATTGTAACTTTTGAGCAACCTTGGTAAAAAAAAAGGCAAAGATTTCTCTCATGTTCACACATCCATCATCTTTTCCCAAGTTGGATACTATACCTCATTTTTCATAGCAAGTAGTTGACTATTTATGTTTGTTATAATTTCATATATTGCCACAAGATATAAAAATATTTACTATATTACATTTTAAGAATAAAATCATTAAAACGTGTGATTTGCAATCAAAATTTGGTTGTTATATTGAAAATGTTTAATTAATTGAAATTATTTCACATTAATTAAATTTTGATGACAATGAAAATGAAAGCATGGATATTATATTTAATACAATCGCATCATGTCTTCACCAAAAAAGAAATTATATCATATCATGTCATACTCTTTCTATTTTCTAAATTGTTTTGTTGAAATTATTGTGTATAAAAAACGATAAGTATATTAGTATGTACTATACTAACTCTAATTTCAAGTCAACAAGTCAACGACCCTATATTTTCGGTATATGTACTTGCTAACATCAATAAGATACCTAACCCAATGCGAAGGTTGTCTTGTCTCAACTTTCGCGTGACTTGAAACAGAGCACGTGCCACATCTTCCTATGAGGCTTCAACAACGCAGATTTTGACAATACAGTATACAGGAATACAAACCCATTGGGAGTTTTGACTTTTGTGCGATGTTTCAATCCCTTCATACCCTGTCTCATAAAAGTGCATAAAATCCTAACGATCCATGATCTATTTATTAGTATATTAGTATGCTTCTCAAATTGTGTTGTTCTGCTGATGAACCTTTAACATATGAATGGTTAAAACTTGAGAAATTATTACTTCAGATTTTCTGTTATGGCGCATCAATTGTTACCATCTAGTTGCTTTTGTTCAACCATATTCATAGGATCAGCTGCATCAAATGACGACAATGATACTGCAAGAAATGAATTTCCTCTAAAATGAATCAAGAATTTTCCAAAATATATTCATCCATTGACAAAATTGTCAAGAACAATGAACTTCTTCATCCTCAGTTATTGCTTTGTCTCCAAAATTTGTTTGATATTTACCCATCTGGATTAAGTATGTATTTAATTTCACATTGAATTCTCTATAATCACGTTAAAATATCAATTAAAAATATCAATTAAAGTGAATTTAGATAAATTTTTCCGTTTTTGATTCTACATTGTGAAATGATTTCTAAATCCATGATTAATTATGAGTTAAAGCATTTTTAGGTAGCTTTTGTATTAAATAAAAGAAATTCTACTAAATTTTACTACTAACTTATTTTTATAATAAAACATCAAACATAAATCACATTGCTTCAAAATTAATTTCATTCAAAATCAATTTGATCATCGTTCATCCATACTCAAATTAACATTCACAAACTTCCATATTCCTAGCACTACAAATTGATCATGTCTAAATAGTCAGACAAACTAAAAGATCTTGCCAACACATTAATTTGAACAGCAGATCTTCTTTTGATTTGTTTTAACTGATGCAAACTACTCTGGAAAGAGTAACAGTGTCCTAGTAATCTTCTTTGCTTCAGGCTTTAATCAATGCCATAGATCGTGCTCGAAGGTTCAAGAATACTCCCCTGAAATAAAATATACACAATGGATGATCTCAATTTAGTTGTTGGTTGCCAAAGGGACTGATCATTAACAAATCAAGAAAGTGGAGGGAAAGACAAACAAAAAACACGTACCAGAAAAATGCTACTAAGCTTTGGAAAACAACACGGAAATGAAGAGGCATGAATTTGTGATTTATCCACCCCACAACAGGCCAGACCTGTAGTTCAATTCGTTGGGGTTAATAAAAATAAAATTGGTCTTCCAGTAAATTCCGTTATTTTCTACATTTGTAATAGAATATTACCGTCCATGATGTATACTGCACTGATAGATAATCCTTCTTAACTTTAGCTTTCACATTCACCCAAGGTTGTCCTGAAATCCACGTTTTCATCATAAACACAACTATACACAACTTACCAACCAAGCATGCCATTTACACCATTTTTAGGATAACTCATTTTTTATTTATTTAATAAGTAAGCAAATAGTTGAAAGGAATATCAGAGTTGGGTACCCTATTTGACACTGATGAGAATTATTCTATTTGTAAATAAAGAAGTTAGATGTTGAAAAATGACTAACCTTCAACAACTAATCCGTAGTAAATCATGAAAAGCAAATTGTTCCAAGGATTGGATGTTAACTGTTCAATCAGAACCTGAAAAAGAAGAATGATTACAAAAGGCTAAGTTATATCAACATCTTTTCTCTCATTTGAATTGAGAGAGGTGGTATAGAAAATAAAATATATTTAATTATAAATAAATTATTGTAAAATATGTTTGGAATGATATTAGTTTTAACAGTTTAAGAATTCAATTCATGCATAGCATTTTGAGTGCAATATAATAGAGCTTGTAAACCCTGCCACTTTTGATAGGATTTGTAAATTATTTCATTTCCAGTGAATTCTTTACTGTTCAGGATTCGTAGTGCTTTAAACACTACTGCATAAATTAGCTGATATTTCAATCTGCAAAAACTGTAAGAATAACAGATTGATGACACAGGTGCCAACCGCAATGCCTGAATTCATGCCTGATAGATATAGTTAAAACAGAAGGTTTGGCATTACCTTCTTAGCCACAGTTTTTGAATCTCTCTTTCCTTTGAAAATTTTATCCAGTATTAAATGAAAAAAGTGTCCAAAGGGTCCAAGATAAGCGGCTCCAAAAATCTGCATGAAATAAACGATTTACATGATTCCTAATGCATAAATATAACAACAAAAAGCACAAGCCACACATAATTATAGTAGTTTAAACATAAATGATTAAGCAAGCAGTATAGCTCATCGGAATGAGCAGCAACATGCTAATTTTTCTTTGTGAAAAAAAAAAAAAACATTTCAGCTTTTGACAATAGAGTTCCAATTTTCTATCACCCCAATCCCCAAAAAGTCCAACCTGAATAGTCTGGCACTCTTCTTCCACACAAATATTAGAAGAATAAAATACACTCCTCTTTGAGATGCTTAAATTACATCATCTTCCCCTTTTATTTTAAAAATTACACTCCCATTTCCAGATAGACCAATTTGCACACATTTTTTTTATAAAGAAAAGTTTGAGTGAGCTGGGTCCCTCGGACTCACCAAGCGTCAGGGCATGCCTCAAGGCTCACTAAGCACTTACAGAGCTACTTATAAATCATCCATCAACAAGATCCTCACATCGGCAATAGGATTTGAATCCACGTCTTTGTGGAATTTGAGTCCAATCCTTACCAACTGGATCAACTTTTGTTCGCTGCATCCATTTTAGTTTATTTTAAAACATTGTGATTAGAGTATTCTTCTTTTCTTTGACCAGGTTGCCATCAATTTGCAGACTTAACAGAATCCATAATGTTTTGATTTGAACACTAGTCCAGTAAACTTTGAAATTTCACTCAGAATCCTCATGTGAATTTTTTTAAAGCCCCATAGTTTTTAGCAGAAATTCAAACCTAATTATTCAAACCAATAATGCTTAGAGCCATAAAAAAAATACAGAAAATATTAATCTTTGAAGGGAGGGCAATTCAAGCATCAGTCAAGTGGACTATAATGTACTCATATTAGAAATTTTGGTTATTATACATTTATACTAGTTGGGTATGACAAGAGTAACATAAATATAAAAGAAAAGAAGCTGACCACTTTGAAAAGAAGTCGTTTGAGTTGAATTTTCTGTATCCCGGTAAGTTTCTGAGACACAACATCGCTGATCGCTGATAGTACCCCTGCAGTGATTACCTAATGTAACCCCAATGAATCGGTGGTCAACGAAAACAAATGCAAAAAAAAAAAAAAACAAATCAAAAAAAGGTAACGGAAATTGAAAGTGTGATGAATTGGATGCAGAAAAAATAGAACCTTGGTTCTCAAAGGGTGTTGCTGGAGCTGTTTGACGTAATTGTTGAGTCCCTTCTTTGCCAAAGAACCCATCTTGACTCAATAACAGCGTCTGAGACTACAACTCGTGTCTAATATTAAACTATTCATTCATGGTTGTTGTCCCAAAATATCTTCATAAAGTGTGAGGAGCCGACATTAACCCACGTGGTTGTTACTTCTTATGCCACTTTCACATTTTACTAATTATTAATTCATTTTTAAGAGAATTTGAATTTTCAGTATTTATACATTGACCCCTCCCTCACGTGCACGACCTGCTCATTCTATAAATAACGTAAAATTTATATAATAATTAAAAACAGTTGAATACTTTCAATCTCATTCGCTCTTCTTCACCGGAAAAAAATAATCTTATTCTCTTCTTCAAATTTACTAAAATTACGTATAACTCAAATAAGTCCCTAATTTTTTTTAAGATTTTATTTAAATCCTTGAAATTAATTCATTTTTCTCTATTTGATTCCTAAACTTGTATTATTATCATTACTTAAGTTCTTGGGTTAGAGACCAAAATGAAAAAAAATAAACTAATTTCAAGAACTTAAATGAAATCTATTTTTTTTAAGATTTATTTGAATTTTTCTTGATTCCAAAACGACTGAATCATGACTGCCATATAAATCCAAAGACTAAATTGCTCAATTGATCTTAAAAACAACATTAAAGTGAGTTGAATTACTCAAGTCTAGTACATGTGCAAGTAAAACAACAGACTTATAAATGGAAACCTCCACCAACATGTAATTTGAATCAGGCATTGACTCTCCTGGCCTCACATTCCTCGTTGAGGCACTTCTTGATGTTCATGTCTGTGCCCCCAGAATCGTATGTTTCCTCAAAACATGATTTTTGGTGAATTTGAGTTGTTCCAGTGTGTGGATCACGGCAAAACTTCACTGGGGTGAGTTGGTTTAAGGATTGTGATGATGGTTTTTTTGTTGATGCAGGAATAGATCGGTGTGTGGTCACTCGGTTACCACTGGGGAGACACTAGCTGTGTATTCAGCACAAGTTGGTGGTGCCAATGCTTATCAAGTGTCAGGTAATTTCACACATTTGGTTATGAACAAAATTTGGATGTCATTACTCATTCTTTAAGTGGTTTTGGTGTTATTTTTTATTAGTCTTAGTTCGGTAATTCGTATAATACAGTAATGGTTTTCGTGAAATGTCATATAGAATACTAAGTTGAAATTTTAATTCTGAGAACTGCATATAAGTATTGTCCTTTTTCCTTTGGTTATTTGGTGTGACAATTATGCTTAGGAGAGCAGTGCATTGTTATGTTCGATCTATTATTACTGCTCAAGAATCTAGTCTTTTTTATATGCTTTTTGAGTTTTTTGTTTTTGTTTTTGTCTTTTGTAATGTGAAGTAAACGCATTTTAGGATGCAGGGTGTTTGAATTTCTTTTTCTTTGTTTTTTCTATTTGTCAGGAACCCCAGCAGATTGTGTCTCTTTGGCTTTATCTGGGGCATTGTTTTCTTGGTCAAAACCTGTTTTGGTAGGTATTGTTGGTATGCACAAAATTCTTACAAATTATCTTTAAGTTAGTAAAATATGTCAAAGATGTCACTACTGAAGGTCCCTAAACAAATCAAGGCACACTTCTATTTAACGGAAGATCTTTTGAATTGTTTAAACTGATGCATACTACTCTGGTAAGACTGTAAACAGTAATCTTCTTTGCTTCAGGCTTTAGTCAATGCCAGAGTTCGTGCTCGAAGGTTCAAGAATATTCCCCCGAAACAAAATACACACACATTATTGATCTCAGTTTAGTTGTTGTTTACCAAAGGGAATGATCATTAACAAGTCATGGAAAGAAAAGTAGAGGGAAAGGCAAACAAAAACCACATACCAGAAAAATGCTGCTAAGCTTTGGAAAACAACACGGAAATGAAGAGGCAAGAATTTGTGATTTATCCACCCCACAACAGGCGAGGTCTGCGGTTCAATTCATTGTTCTAAAGTTAAAAAAAAAAAAATAGTCTTCTAGTAAATTCTGTTATTTTCTACACTTGTAACATAATGTTACCGTCCATGCTGTGTACTGCACTGATGGATAATCCTTCTTATCTTTTGCTTTCACATTCACCCAAGGTTGGCCTGAAATCCACTTTTTTCATCATAAACGCTACTATACACAACTTATTAACCAAGCATGCCATTTACACATCATTTTTAGGATATCTCATTTTTTATTTAATAAGTAAACAAATAGTTGACCAGGAATGCCACAGTTGGGTACCCTATTTTCCACACTGACGAGAATTTTTCTATTTGTCCACACTTTCCACCTATATCTTACTTCCATGTTTCAATATGTAAATAAAGAAGTTAGATGTTAAAAAATGACTAATCTTCAATGTAGAGTTTCAAGTTAAAAAATAAGATGCATGTACATTGGAAATTGAATTTTTATTACTAAGATTTAAGTGACTTAAATGTAAAGTGGAAGATTGTATTTTATTAGATAAACTTTAGTTGAATGAATGCAGTTATTTTTGTTTCAACTTTCAAGAGAACTTATTTATTATAGTGGGTGACAATCTCCACTATAGATAGAGAAGAAAATTAGTGGAGAAACAAAGACATGAAGAGAGCATGTCAGAAAAGAAATTATGAAACAGTCATTTTGTTAAGAGAAAAATGTCTTTGTGTGAGATTGTTATCATTTTTTATAAACATTGAGTGGGGTACTCGAATTTGTAGAGTGATACACTATTTGGTATGGGTTACAATTTTGTAATCATTCTTGTGATAGTGAAATAGTTTTGAGACGATTTCATAGATAGAAATAAAATGTGTTGAATCACGTTAAAATTCTTTTATTTGTTATTATTCCTATGTGTATTCTTACGATCCTTTCTTGATGTAAATAATTTTGTTTATGAAAATATTAATTTTCCAATACTAATCGATAGTAAATTATGAAAAGAAATTTTTTGAAAAAGAAGATATCAACGGTTCAATCAGAACCTGAAAAAAAATCAAAAAAAAATTATTATAAAAGGATAAGTTATAAATATCCTTTTAATATAATATTAATTATTTTTTTCATTTATATCTACTATAATATTAATAATATGAACTAAAAAAAATAAATTAATGGTGATAATGTTTATTTGTAAAATTATTATTTTATTTTATTTATTCATTAATCTTTTTAATTTATGTAAAATAATTTAAGACGATAATTATTATACAAATAAAAAAGTATTTTTTTCAGTTATATCTCTTTATAATACTAATAATGAATAAAAAAAATCTATAAATAAATTAAAGATAATAAAATTAATTTTGTAGAATTATTATTCTCTTTTATTTTTTTTTATTTTTTTAGTGTATGTAACAAAATCTAGAATGACAAGTGACAAATATTAATTGGACGAATGAGTAACACGACTTGTAAACGCTGCCACTTTTGATAGGATACTTGTAAATTATTTCACTTCCAATTAATTCTTTTTAGTTCTGGAGTCGAAGTGCTTCAAACACAAGTGCTGTACTGCATAAGTTAGCTGATATTTCGTGCTGCCAATGAAAAGCAGATTGATGACACAGGTGCCAACTGCGATGCCTGAATTCAGCTCATGATAAATAGATAGATTAAACAGAAGGTTTTGCAGTTTTTCCTTTTTGGCCACAGTTTTTGAATCTCTCTTTCCTTTGAAAATTTTATCCAGTATTAAATGAAAAAAGTGTCCAAAGGGTCCAAGATAAGCGGCTCCAAAAACCTGCATGAAATAAACGATTTATATGATTCCTAATACATAAATATACTATATAACAACAAAAAAGCACTAACCATTCATAACTGTAGTAGTTAAAACATAAAGGTTTATGCAAGCAGAATAGTTCATCAAAATGAGCAGCAACATGTTAACTTTTCTCTTGGTTAAACAAAAAAAAGATCAATTTCAGCATTTTTAAAATCAGCTTTTGACAATAGAGTTCCAATTTTCTATCACCCCAACCCCCATGAAGTCCAACCTGAATAGTCTTATACTTTCTCTTCCACACAAATATTAGAAGAATAAAATACACTCCTCTGGGATACTTAAATTACATCATCTTCCCTTTTTATTTTAAAAATTACACTCCGCTGAGAGATTAAGCGCAAATGCTTTAGTTAATTTATTTTAGTGTAAATGACACTGTTAACTATGAGCAAACCTTGTAACTTGAGTATTTTTCTTTTCTCTTTTCAACCTTTAATTAGATTACTGACAACTAATTTTGGCCACCGATTGCTATCAATTTGCAGACTTAACAGATGCAATGATGTTTTAAACACTAGTCCAGTCAGCTTTGAAATTTCACTCAATCTCCAGTATCATATTTTTTAAAGTCCCAAAGTTTTTACTAGAAATTCAAACCTAATTACCAATAATGCCAAAATCCATAAAAAATAGAGAAAATAAACCCTAAGATATACAGTACACATTGATCTTACAAGGAAGGGCAATTTAAGCATCAGTGATCAACTGGACAGTAGTAGTTTACTCATTTTAGAAATTGAGGTAACTATATATATATTATACTACTTAGGACTTAGGTAGGACAAGAGTAAAATAAATATATATAAAAAAGAAGTAAAAGAAGCTGACCACTTTGAGAAGAAGACGTCTTAATTGAAGTTTCTGTATCCCAGTAAGTTTCTGAGACACAATATCGCTGATTGCTGATAGCACCCCTGCAGCGATTACCTAATTCAACCCAAATGAACCGGTCAACGAATGCAGAAAAAAAAAAAAGTAATGATAAATGCAGAAGAAGAGAAACCTTGATTCTCAAAGGGTGTTGCTGGAGCTGTTTGACCATAATTGTTGAGTCCCTTCTTTGCCAAAGAACCCATCTTGCTCCCACCCTTTGACTGAACAACAGGTAACTGATTCTGGGACTGCAACTCGTGTGAATTATTGTTGTTGTTGTCCCAAAAGGACATTAACAATCCACGTAGTTGGTATGTCACATTCTTCTCACTTCATGGATTTCACTATTTTATAATTTCACTCGTTTTAAGCGAGTGAACATTGAATATGTAAGGGTGTCAACTGAAACAGATGGTGTCATACTCATAATATATAAGTAAGAAATAAGAGTGGGTTTTTAAATTAGATTATCTCAATAACTTAACTAACCCTTGATGATTTTATTCAAACACACGCTTAATATTTATAAGGTATATAAAATAAAATGAGACGAAACAACCTCAATTGACTTTTTTTTTTCAAACCTCTTTTAATAAATAGTCTTTTAATATGTGCAATGCACAAAATAAATATTTTTATTTTCAACATGGAATCACCGAGGTTATGTCATCCCGTTGAATATTTACTTTGAAAAATAATTCTTGAACATTTAGATGCTTATACTTTGAGAGAAATAAAGAGAGATGAAAAATAAGAAATATTGATGAGATGTTTGGATTCCAAATATTTTCGCTCATTTACTTTAAGCCACAAAAGAAAATTATGTGGTTGTGTTTATTTTATCCTGAACAAATAATTTTGACCGTTAGGAATAAAATATAACGGTAAAGATACAAAGAACTGTAAGTTGATATATTGTTGACCATAGAAGGTATATTTAATTATGGTGTGAGTGTGTGTGATGAAGTGCTCAGTGCGTAAAAGTGAAATAAAAAAAAAGTTAAAAATGACTCAGAACTGAAGCGGAAAGAAACATGTTGACAATGGCCAGGGGTGCATTCAAAGGAGAGTATGGCCCTCAAACAAAATTTCTCTGAAAATATAAACCCTCTACTTTTTTATATATAAAAATATTAAATTCAATAAACAATTAACTTAATTTTGTATGATAATTAAAGTTTTATTTGTTTATTTTTATCCATATTTTCTAGATCCTAACTAACGACTAGCTGTAACGATGAAGTTGCAGACTACCATTCAATTTCAAATGATCAAATCCTTTGCAGTTTGCAGCTCCATTTCCCTCTTCACGCGGGTACGTGCTTTAAAGCTAGCTCAAGGTTTCACCGTAATATGTTCTGAAAGAAGAAAAAGAAAAAGATTGGTTTAAAAAGTGTCCAACGATAATCTATAACGAATAAAAAAAACATCAGGAAAACAGCATCTTAATGTTAGTTTTTTTTTTTAATTTGAATTATTGTCATTTTGAAAAACATTTGTTGATTTATCATTTTATTGACTTAAATATATTTTTAATTTTTGTAAAATTAGTGAGTTTCAATTTTTTTTCTTTATTTTCATTCCTCAAAATATTAAAATTTTATTTTTTTTATCCCTTCTATATATTAAGTGACACTTGTTAGTGACTTATGTTTTTAGCGGAAGGTGAATTGCTCCTTTTATACTAATATCCGCTAGCCAATGGTAGAATGTCAACATGTAATACCTTTAAAAAAAATTAGATCCCTATGTTATTTATTTACCTTAGAATAAACTTTTAGATAAAAAAAATAGTGATTAGATTTTTTGAGGGATTAAAATTAGAAAAAACCAACATTTGCTCATTTGATTGAAACTAAAATCAATAGTATAAAATTTTAGAGAGATGAAAAATAAAGAAAAAATTATAAGGACTAAAATTAAAATTAACAAGCTGATTTTACAGAGATTTTTTTAAAAGAGCTTATATTATAGAGATTAAAAAGATATTTTAGTCTATTTTATTTTTAAAATAAAATGTTTTCAAGAATAAAAAAAGTGGTGTGACTATTTGATTTAGAGGAAGGGATGAAATTGTAAAGAAGGAGACGAAAAGTAATAGTCCTTCTGTAGTTTGATTTACAAGAGAAAGAAAGAAATTTTAAAAAGAATATGATTTTTGTTTACCTCTTTACATGTATATTTTATTCTTTTACAGACAATCATGTTTAAAGCACTACACTACTGAACATTAACATTAACTGTTAATAATTCTCTTGGTCGATAATTAAATCTTGGTTGGTTATGTTATGGGATCAGGACCAACCTCTTGGTTGGTTAGGTTATGAGACTATCCCACCAAATTAAAACTTAATAAAGAAAATCTGAATATCAATTGTTCCAAAATTCTAAGTTCAACAAAATCCTTACACGTTGCTATTGCTTAGGGATTTGTTATCAACAATAAGCAATTTGAGAGTTGTTGCGGTTACTTACGTGTTAAAAAAAAAGTTTTCACAACAAAATGATGTCATTTAGGATGGGATTTTGAAGTGGGCAATAAGAGACGAGGATCGCAGATTCGTAGTAGAATTATAATGGGTGGAGAAACGAGTACTTCATGTCATTCGTGTGATCAATAGGAATTTTTATTCGTACTAAAAAGCATTTTCCTTAGAAATATACGTATCTATTGAAAGCAAAACCCATACATCATAACGAGAAAGTGAAACGATCGGATCATAAAGTATTTATAAGAATTTCCTCCTATTCATTCTTCTGGGCACTGTAATTTGGTTTCAAAGTAATTTTTTTAATCTTTAAGATTTATATTTTAATTTTTTTAGTTTTTATAATTTTGAAAGTAATTTTTTTAGTTCTTATAATTTATATTATAATTTTCTTTTAGTCTTTATAGTTTAAAAATAGTTTTTTTAGTTCTTATATTTTATATTTTAATTTCTTCTTAATTTTTACTATCAACATATGATTAATATTATCAATTACAATTAATTATAAAAATATTAGCAAGTAATTCGTAACTAATTTGTTATAAGATAATTTGTAATAAAAAAATAATTGATAATTTATAATTAATTTATAGCTAATTATTTTTATATTTTTTTTTTGTAGTAAGGAGTAAATTAAAGGTAATTAAAATATAAATTATAGGGACTAAAGATACCACTTTCAAATTATATAGATTAAAAGAGAATTAAAATACAAATTATAAAGACTAAAATGAACATTTTTAAATTATAGAGACTAAAAGAGAATTAAAATGTAAATAATAGGGATTAAAAAAACCATTTTCAAACTATAGGAACTAAAAATATAAGAGATATGGACGAAATGAATAATTTAACTTATCATAAAAAAATACAATGATTTATACAATAAAAAATTAAACAAGTAATCAATATCTGCATATTGCATTGACACATTGGTTAATTATTTAAAAGAAAACTCTTGGTTTGTTTTGCCATAAACTTATGTTCAACTTTATTTGACACCATTAAAATTTTTGCTTGATAGCATCTCTTTGAGCTCCCCTTGGTACCCAAGGGTTAATTAATTAAGTAGCTCTGAATGAATAAAATTTCTTGTAGTATAAATCTATTATGTAAAATCCTTTGAATTACGTCTTTATTGGTCTCTACACGTGATAAAATTGGCCAAAGGTGCCATCCCTTTTCTACAATTTCTTGTTACAAAAGATAACCAAGTATAGCGTGCATTGAATGAATTTGTCTTTTTCAACAATGAATAAATTGTTTTCTAAATAGAAAAATATTTGTTTCCAAAGAAGAAGTAAATATTTTTTATCCATGCATATATGAAATGTATAATGCTTTTTCCCCAAGAATGAGCTATTGCGAAGCATCTTCGTTAGTACAGTATTCTTGACACATCAACGTAGAGTTGCCGTTGTTGGCTCTCCGCGCCTCCTTCCCCTGTTACTTTCTCCTTGACTTTTTTTTATTTTATTTTTATTAATGGTCAATCTATAGCACAATTACGTGCGGGATATTATCTTGGTTCAAACTAAAACATGATAAATTGATAATTGTATTTCTGAAATTGAGCTTTGTCGGATCAAAAACTGTGTGCTTGATTTTGCTCCTGAAATATGTAGTGACGGCTAATATTGGCATAAAGATTAGCTTTTAACATTTATTTAGCAACATTTAATTTACTGTTGACATTCATTAACATTTATTTTAATTTTATACACTACCTAAAACCAAATTTCACTCTTAAACTACTTTTCCTCGTTCTTCAAATCTTAATTTGCTCATAAAGTCCACACGCGAGATATTATATTGTCTAACGAAACTACAACTTTTCAAAATTAATCGTGCGGGGCAATTTAAGACGTATTTGGTAAGGCCAAAGAAATTTCAAAGTGAAAGACTATCCAACGGAGCATAAGTAATAGCCAATGCATTGAAGAAGAAAAAAAAAACGTAAAAATATCTGAAATAAAAAAGGAGCTGTCATAGGCTTTGTTGCATGATGCATGCATGCTAATTTTCTTTTGTCTTGCAACTAGCGCAATATTGCAGTGTGGTCTTACTACGTCGCATGTTGAGAGCCAAAACTAGCCACACCAACGAGGCTGGGAATTTTGAACAGAGACTATGTCAATATACAAAAACTGGTCAATCATATTGGGTTTCCTTATTTGATTTTGACCCTTTCGCCTTCCCTTTTGGTTTCAATATAAATACTAACCCCCAACGAATGCATCTAAACACCAAAACCAAAACAAAAAACTATTTTATCATCCACCCCACTGTGTCCTAAACACAAAAAGCAACAACATTACGTATAGAAAAAATAAATAGCTTCAACTAAAACCCTTCATGGCTTCCATACAAACCTCAACCCTAGTTTCTCATTCTTCCTTGTCTTCGAAGAAAATAAATGCCGCAATCCACGTCCCAAATAAACTCCCAAGAGTCGATGTTTCAGCCCCAAAGATACGTACCATAAAGCAAGCTGAGGAATTAAAATCAAAAGACACAACTCCATTATCAGAAAAGAAGAGTTTCAACAGCACAATATCATCACATGATATTGATGAACAACACCATTCTACATACACTAACGCCCTCATTCAACTCTACGCGATCTTGGAAGCTGTAGCTGACAGAGTTGAAATGCACGACAACATTGGCGAGCAACGTAACAACTGGAACACGCTGCTCTTGAACTCCATCAACATGATAACACTCACTGCCACAACCATGGCTGGTGTTGCAGCCACGTGCAGTGAAGGTGCAGGTGCACCTCTTTTGGCTCTGAAGCTATCTTCAGCACTTTTGTTTTCAGCAGCCACTGGGATGTCACTCATCATGAACAAGATCCAACCCTCACAACTCACGGAGGAACAACGCAATGCTTCTAGGTTGTTCAGGAACCTTCAGAGCGAAATCGAAACCGCAATTGCCCTCGGGATTAATAACAATAACCCTACCGAGGAAGATGTGAAGGGTGCAATGGAGAAGGTTTTGGCTCTTGACAAGGCTTTCCCACTTCCTTTGTTAGGAGCCATGCTTGAGAAATTCCCTAAGAAATTTGAACCTGCTGTGTGGTGGCCTTCTAAACCCTACAACGGAAAAGGAAAGTCACAGAGAAAGGGAAACAAAATGAATGGATGGAGTGAAGAACTAGAAATTGAACTGAAAGAGGTTGTAGAAGTGGTGAAGAGAAAAGACATTGAGGACTATGAGAGGCTCGGAAACATGATTTTGAAGATTAACAAGACTTTGGCCATTGCAGGTCCTTTACTCACAGGAATTGCAGCAGCAGGAACTGCATTTATAGGCAATAATAATGGTTATTGGGGAGCATTGGTGCCTCTCATTGCTGGGTCATTGGCTTCAGCTGTTAATAGCTTTGAACATGGAGGGCAAGTAGGTATGATTTTTGAAATGTACAGAGCCTCTGGGGGATTCTTCAAGATGTTGGAAAGTTCTCTTGAATCAACTTTGGAAGAGGAGGATTTAGAGAGAAGGGAAAATGGGGAGCTCTTTGAAATGAAGATGGCTTTGAAGTTGGGAAGAAGTGTGTCACAACTGAGGGAACTTGCTTCTAAATCAGCTTCGTATCGCATGGAAGGAGTTCTTGACATAGACGAATTTGCCAGCAAACTGTTCTGAGAGGAATTACATACATTCAATGATTACGTGTTCTCTCATTCTTTTTGGGCAGTTTTACTTAATTGATATATAAAAGGAACTTAGTTATTACACACTTGTTTTTATGAGAACCAGGATCCAAGGTGTTTTGGTCTTCTACGATATTTGTTTACAGAATTCGTTATTGAAAGTTGGAAACATTTGTATTAGAAAATTTAAATGTTTGACTCCTGCTGCTATATTAGTGATACTGTTGAGCTACGATACACATATACAAAGATTTTTTATAATACTTTTTTTAGTATAATTGTCCATCAGAATATATTTTTTTATATTTCTAATCAATGAAAAGTCATTCTTAAAATATTTTTAATGATAAAATTAACAATTTCTTTAAGTACCAAAATAATAGATAAAATCTCACAACAAAAATTAGAATCAAAAAATAAAAATTGATGTAGAATATTTTCATGTGAAAACCCTTAATTCATTGGGAAATAATCACATCTTATAAGATTAGAGAAATATCTGTACTAACTAAAAAAATTACAACTCTCTTATATTCTAAATATTAGAAGAGAACAGTTATCCACTTTTTATAATAATAGAAAACACACTTCTCTGTAAAATAGAAAAAACACTTAAATAACATGGATGTTTACTAAGAGTATTAGAGAAAAAACTCATTTTTTTTAATTTTGGATAAATTTTTATGGTGTCACATAAAATATGCAAGAATTTTTGTAATTTTTTATTTAATGGTAGAATCCAGATTCTTGAATTTTACTTTAAAAAAATAGTGACTTTTTTTTTCCTCAAGAATTCCTTTAAAAATGTTCTTAACAGTTTATGCAACTGCGTTAATCAATGAGGAGGTTTCAACAACAAAAGATTTTAAACTTTGAAATTTATCACCAAAAGCACTCAAATCTGGTTCCAAATTTAAATCATTCTATCATTTTTCACGGTTCTTTATTTAAAAAAAAAACTGCAGGATCCTGTTGCCGACAAACATACAAGCCACGTGATGGAGACGGTGGCGGCGTTGTGGGCACGACGTAAAAGAGTCATCGCTGGAGGTGGCGGCACGTACGGTGGCCTCAATGATACAGTAATAGCAATGATACAGCAATGGCAGAGACACTTCATCGATCTGTTTTTCCAGCATGCTTTTTGGGTTGTGTAAATATGATTAGTTTTTTTTTTTGTTTTAATATTTTGATTCGTGAAGGTAAAGAAATCTTAATTAATTTAAAGTTTAATAAGAAAAAAAATAAGTAAAATCTAATAAAAATATATTTTTAAATAAAACGAATTTAAAATTATAGCAATTTAATAAATGAATATTTTAAAAAAAATTATATTTTTAAATAGAATAACCATAAGGATAAATAACTCTTACACTCCTTGAATTTTGATGAAATTTCACTTGGTCTCCCTCCATCTTTTCACATTACATTAATTTCCTCAAATCTGCATAACTACGTAAGAAATTAGAAAATTATAAAGATGAAGTAATTTTTCCTAACAATAAAGATGTTGTTGTTCAATCTATTCAATAATTTATTTCTTAATGTTAAAGCTCTTAATTTTTTAGTTTATTCTTATTTAATACAATAAAAATATTTATTATTAGCAACACAAACACAGACTAATCAAAGGATATTATTCTATAAAAATATTTATTCAATAAAAATATTCAATTTACTTTATTTTTATTATAAAATATGTGCACTATACACAAAAATCACTAATCAAAGGAGAAAAGTCTTCTATAAAAGTTTAATTCCAGGAGATAAAATAAGGAATATTTATTCTTATATTATTTCTTGAAATAAAATTATTATAAATTCTCATGTTTGAATCGTATCTGATCAACTTTTCATGGAAATTTAATTTAAAAGTCACCTTCAAACGCGTACGCCTGAATTTTATCATTATAGATATTGTTTTCAAATATTTTTTTTTTTTGGATATACCACCTAGCTTATATATTAAAATAATTTATTTTAATTATTTTTTATTAAATATTTAAATTATATGGTTAAACTTATTTCTCTCGTACTCACACTTTTTCTTAGCACGGTTAAATTTTAACTAATTTTAATTTTAACCACTTATTTAAATTATACAATCAAGATCAACTACGTACTACTCTCAATTCAATTTTGTATTTTGTTAATTGTGACAATTTGCGAGCATAAAATATTTTAGTATTTTTTTGTGTCAATTAATTACAACTACTATTTGTCAATTATGATCATTTTTAACCTTTATTAAAATTAATGACTTAAAAAAAGATTATATATATAAATATAAGTATAACAAAAATGTTTAAATTAAGACTAACTTAGCAAAATAGAGTTAGGGAAGAAATATATTTATTTTATCACAAGTATATTTTTGTTCCCTAACTTCTGGCGCGCATGCTTGAATGAGTAAATAATTTATGTTGTCATACTAGCCCAGTACAAGTTAGCACGAAAGACCAGAACTGAGTCCAAGAGTTGAGATTTGTTTGCACTTTGCATACTCCTTAGTTAGATTCAATGTTAAATAATATTTTGTGTTTGAATTTGATCTGAAAAATACATTTTGAATTTAGAACTCACCTTAATGTATATATACCAGAACCGTTTTTTAATCTTTAATGATATTTTAATTTTTTTCTTTCTGACCAAATTAAGACTAACTTAATTAATAATTATTAATCAATTTGATTGGAGCCAATTAAAAGACACTAAGGAAACAGTCGAGGACTAACATTTCAAAGGATGAACAAAGAATCATTCTTTTTCTTGGATAATATGAAGAAATAAATAATCTGACATGCATTATATATTCCCACTGATGAAAGTTACTCTTTGCCTGCCGGTCTAGGATTCAGCTGGTTTAAAATAAAATAAGGAGATAGTTGTATATCTTAGAAGTTAAAATATAATTATAGTCGTTCATTAATTAAATTTGTGGATAAGTGAGAAATGTTGGAGTAAATTAGACAAATTTAGGTAGAGTCGGATTTAAATATTGGCTAAGTAAGAGTGCTTACTTTAAAATTATTTGTTTACATTGTAGTGATGTTTTTTTTTTCTTTTTATCTTTGGATTCCTATCTAACTATCTACTATGTGAAGAATAAGAAAAAGTTGAATTCTGTATATATTTTTTTTGGTGGATTTTGAAATATTTTTAGGAAGTATGTTATAAGTGTAAAATATTTTTTTTAGCTTTATTAATAATAATTAATATTTAATCTTTATTGAAAAATCTAATAAATTATATTTAATGGGATCATCTTTATTCTTAATCACATTTTTTTAGTGATAAAATTTAAATTTCAAATTTTATGTAAAGAATTCAAATTTAATTTAACTCGTATCAACTTAATGTTAGTGTGCATAACTGAAGTATATTAATTAAAAAAATTTACAGACATATCCTTCTTTTTTTACAACAGATAGCATATCCTCTTATATATTATTAAGTTACTTTGTCATTGTCATTTATTTTTTTTAAAAAAAACCAAGTCCTTGTTTTACTGGCTCAAAAAAAAATCCTTGTTTTACTAATCATTTCCGTTTCGGTTTACTAGATCCAGTCCGAAATGAAGCTCGTAGTCGTAGGCATGCCATGCTCTTTTTTCCTTAACCTCGTCTTTTAAGTTAATAAGCACACCCCCTACCCTACCCAAAGAATTTGTCCAATTTACTTTTCAAGACGAAATTCAAAAATGAATTGGCAGCACTCGATAATTAATATTTTCTTTTTTCTTTGGGGAGGGAGGTCAACCATGTATTCTTTATTCTTTATTCAAACTAGACAATTTACAAGTTATTTAATAGACCAGGTAAAAAGCCTTGGCGTTAAGGAAGGACCACTTGTTAAAATTCTTTGGATGACATATTATATTACATTCTTGCATGTATAGTAAGATAAAAGAATAAGACATACTGGTTAATAGTTATATTCAAAATATGAAGAAAGCATATTTTCAGTTAGTAAGTATAATTAAATTTAATTTTATATATATATATATATATATATATATATATATATATATATATGGTCATTTAATTTTTTTAAATTTGAAACTTTGTAGTATTCTTTAAAAACAGCTTCTATAATCACTTACTAATGATGTTACATGTGTATTTAGACGTTTTAGGTCACATATATTATAATATACACATCAAAATTAACTTTTGGATACCTAAAGTGCTATTTAGCACCTAGCTAGTAGAGTGAGATAAAAAAGAAAAAAAAATATAAGTATAACAGTTGATGATCATATGATATAATGATAAGAAGAAAGATAAAAAAAAAAAATTGATCAGATGTTTGGAAAATTTGAATGTTAAAAAATCATTGCTCTATAGACATATTCATTTAATTTTGTTCCTGTATTTTATAACATAATAGTATATTTATACAGAGAGCTGACACCCACGACGTATATGCATATACTTTGTACAGTTGTACCGCAGTGATTTGTGTTCGATTTCTATGTAATTGAAAGGAAAGTACTGAAAGCCTTCATTTAAGAATGTTTTGCTTCGCATCACAACGTTAGCATGATGTTGCGATCTTGCCATTGGCTACAATATTTTGAACAGGAAATGGTCAATCTGACATAAGCAACTATGTCAATCAGCTCCTTAATTTTTATTTTTCTCAATATCTAGCACCTTCTCTCATGTTATTATAAATACGCATACCAAGTACCTAACCTTCTCAATTTCTTCATTCAACACCTTAATTTCCGTAACCAAAGTTACCAAACTCAAAATCTTGCAATCAAAATCTAACCTATACAAATATGTCTTCCTTACGAGCTTCGCCGCTACTTATTGATAACCCTTTACATTCTTATTCATGTTCTTCTTCTTTGAAGAGAATCAATTGTTCTATCAATGCCCCAAAACTACCTAGAGTTTCTTTTTCTCTTCCAAAAGCATCATCTAGGAGAAGTCTGGTTGAAGACTTAGATAAATTCACCTCAGAGAAAAACCCATTAAGTGAAAAGAATGACTCCATCAAAACACTACATGATGGTGTTCTATATGAGTCCGCAAATTCTAAGGCCATTATTCAGCTCTATGCAATCTCGGAGGCTGTGGCTGACAGAATTGAAATGCATAAAAACGTTGGAGAACAACGTGTGAATTGGAACACGCTCCTATTAAACTCCATCAACATGCTAACCCTCACGGCTTCAACCATGGCTGGTGTTGCAGGTAGTGGTGAAGGTGCACCACTTTTGGCTCTAAAACTATCATCAACACTTTTGTTTTCTGCAGCCACAGGGATGCTACTTGCTACCAACAAAATCCAACCCTCACAACTTGCTGAGGAACAAAGAAACGCTGCAAGACTGTTTAAGCAGCTTCAGACACAGATCCAAACTAAGATCGCCATTGGAAATCCCAGTGAAGGTGATGTGAGGGATGCAATAGAGAAGGTTTTGGCTCTAGACAAGGCTTATCCACTCCCCTTGTTGGGTGGTGCAATGCTTGAAAAGTTTCCAGCAAAGTTTGAAGCAGCTAGATGGTGGCCAGAAAGTTATAGATTGAGCAATGGCAAAGAGAAGATAATGGAGATTAAGAGCAACAAAAATAATAATGGATGGAATGTGGAGTTGGAAGAGGAAATGAGGGAGGTTATTGAAGTGGTGAAGAGAAAAGACATGGAAGACTATGAGAGGTTAGGGAACATTGCACTGAAGATAAACAAGGGTTTTGCTGTTTCAGCACCTTTGCTCACAGG
Source organism: Glycine soja (assembly GCF_004193775.1). Lineage (NCBI taxonomy): Eukaryota > Viridiplantae > Streptophyta > Magnoliopsida > Fabales > Fabaceae > Glycine > Glycine soja. The sequence goes on along the minus strand of NC_041010.1, from coordinate 371,488 downwards.
AATAGCAGCACTAGGGTCTGTGTTTTCAGGAGATGGATTAGTTCCTGCCCTTGCGGGGGCCTTGGCCACAGTGGTTAATGCTTTTGAGCATGGAGGCCAAGTTGGCATGGTGTTTGAAATGTACAGAACCTGTGGTGGATTTTTTCAGCTGTTGGAAGAGACTATTGAGGCCACACTTGAAGAGAAAAACTTGGAGAAAAGAGAAAATGGGGAGCTTTTTGAAATGAAGATGGCTTTGCAATTGGGAAGAAGTGTGTCTCAGCTGAGAGAACTTGCCTCAAAATCTGCTTCATGTCGTTTAGAAGGGAGGGAGATTGATGAATTCTCCAGCAAACTCTTCTAGTATTAATATTTGTTTTTGTTTGTTTAATTTCTTACATACCATTCTTTTAATTTTTGTTTTAAATGTATATAATGCATGTATAGTCATCTGATCTGGAAAAAATAGGAGGCCGATTAGATGAAAGTCTAATTTTTTTGGTATATAGATACGAGGTGTGGATATATTTACATGGATGATGTTTAGTTCACATTACTTTTTATATATTTTGCATTCTCCTTTACATTCCCTTGTAAGATGTTAGACCACTTAACGGAAGAGAAGGAATATAAATAAAGGATATTTTCAAAATTAAAATAAGAGTGATAAATAATGTAAAATAAGCAAGACTCGTTTACAAGGGCATGCTAACGACTCTCATATATATATATTGTTGGATCTTGTGGCCTCAATAATCTTAAGAGGGATAGGCTTAGAATGCAGAAGAAGCAACAACAATCAATTTAATAATGTTCTATAAACATGCAAGGCAAAATTGATTGCAATAACATAAACAAGATAAGGGAAGAGAGAATGCAAACACAGTTTTATACTGGTTCGGCCACAACCCGTGCCTACGTCCAGTACTCAAGCAACCCACTTGAGATTTCCACTATCTTTGTAAAATCCATTACAAAGTCTGAACCACACAGGGACAACCCATCCCTTGTGTTCAGGAATCCTTTACAACAAGAGACTCACAGTCTCTTAACCAATCTCATTGAATAAGAAGAATGGAAGAAGAATTCTCTCTTCAAGAGAAGAATATTACAATGAAGATCATGTAAGAATCCTTATAGATTTTGCAAGTGTTTGGTCAAGGATTTCTTTTGAGAGAGCATTTGACAATGAAGTTCTTTTGAAATCTCTCTCATTGTCTTTTGAGAGGATAAGACATTTTTGCCAAGCAAAACTCTCTGTCTAAAATTCGTGCCCAAGTCACCTATTTATAGGCCTTTGATGACCATTCACAAATCTAATGAAAAGATGTGACTGTTGGCAGATTTTCTGAAAACTTTCCACTGGTAATCGATTACAATGTTTGTGTAATCGATTACACAGTTATAATTTGAAGGGTTATAACTTTTGAATTTGAATTTCCAAAGTTTCGTTGCTGGTAATCGATTACAGACATGTGGTAATCGATTACATGTTGAAAATTCAAATTCAAAACCTTTTTCAACAGCTATTTCTCAACCCTGTCTTCGGGTAATCGATTACACTTCCTGGTAATCGATTACCAGAGCCTTGCATGTCTTGAAAGCACTTTGTTTTAAGGCAAGGCTTGGTCTTTAGTGAATCTTGAAACAAGGCTTTGTTTGTTGAAGCAATCTTGAATTATTCTTGAAGCAAATGCTTATCATTTGAAGCAGCCTTGTTAGATTCTTCTTTGACATCATCAAAATCATGTATACATACATTCACATTCTCCCCCTTTTTGATGATGACAAACATGTGATTTCTTCTCGACACCATCAAAGCTTGCATGATTTACATTCTCCCCCTTTCTCAAGAAAATTCTTAATGATACCACTTGTTGGATCTTGTGGCCTCAATAATCTTAAGAGGGATAGGCTTAGAATGCAGAAGAAGCAACAACAATCAATTTAATAATGTTCTATAAACATGCAAGGCAAAATTGATTGCAATAACATAAACAAGATAAGGAAAGAGAGAATGCAAACACAGTTTTATACTGGTTCGGCCACAACCCGTGCCTACGTCCAGTACTCAAGCAACCCACTTGAGATTTCCACTATCTTTGTAAAATCCATTACAAAGTCTGAACCACACAGGGACAACCCATCCCTTGTGTTCAGGAATCCTTTACAACAAGAGACTCACAGTTTCTTAACCAATTTCATTGAATAAGAAGAATGGAAGAAGAATTCTCTCTTCAAGAGAAGAATATTACAATGAAGATCATGTAAGAATCCTTATAGATTTTGCAAGTGTTTGGCCAAGGATTTCTTTTGAGAGAGCATTTGACAATGAAGTTCCTTTAGAATCTCTCTCATTGTCTTTTGAGAGGATAAGACATTTTTGCCAAGCAAAACTCTCTGTCTAAAATTCGTGCCCAAGTCACCTATTTATAGGCCTTTGATGACCATTCACAAATCTAATGAAAAGATGTGACTGTTGGCAGATTTTCTGAAAACTTTCCACTGGTAATCGATTACAATGTTTGTGTAATCGATTACACAGTTATAATTTGAAGGGTTATAACTTTTGAATTTGAATTTCCAAAGTTTCGTTGCTGGTAATCGATTACAGACATGTGGTAATCGATTACATGTTGAAAATTCAAAGACATGTGGTAATCGATTACATGTTGAAAATTCAAATTCAAAACCTTTTTCAACAGCTATTTCTCAACCCTGTCTTCGGGTAATCGATTACACTTCCTGGTAATCGATTACCAGAGCCTTGCATGTCTTGAAAGCACTTTGTTTTAAGGCAAGGCTTGGTCTTTAGTGAATCTTGAAACAAGGCTTTGTTTGTTGAAGCAATCTTGAATTATTCTTGAAGCAAATGCTTATCATTTGAAGCAGCCTTGTTAGATTCTTCTTTGACATCATCAAAATCATGTATACATACATTCACATATATATACATAGATGGTCCAACAATTTTTTTTTCAATAAATAGTAAATCATTGACTATTCAAGTTTTCAAACAAAGACCCTATCTATCGACAGAAACCTAACGTTGCCAACTGAACTTATTGAATTTGGAAAACGTTGATATCTGTTGACAATTTCTTATTTCAATATATAATAAATTTTTTGTCGTCTTATCCTTTGATATTGGAATATATCATATATGTTTGAGATATATATGTATATGAAAAAAAAAAGCAAGTGATTAGATAATATAAAAAAACATTATTGATATTAAAAAAACATTTTGGTGGTATTGGAAGAAGAAAGAAAACATAATTGTTGTAGTTTTTAAGCTGGATAGTTTATGGTTATGGTTTATAGCAATAAAACTGAAGAAATAAGACCCATATGCTAAGTAATTTTGATGGAAGTCCCATATAATACGATACCGGTCATAAACCCATGTAGTCAAATATTATGGTTATGTTTAATAAAATTAACTAAAAAAATAATTAGTTGGAAGTTGAAAAATTAATTAAAAATTTAAAAATTAGTTAATAATTGAAAATTGATGCTAAAGATAAATTTTTTTTTTATTAAATTATAAGTATTTCATAAAATTAAATGTGTGATAGATTTATATATAACACAATTTTTTTAATCACCATATGCTCATTGAATACGTTATCGTCTATTTAAGGTAATATTTAATAAACATGTGTTGGCTGTATATTGATTCTTTGGTCCCCAAGAAAACAAGTAATTAGATACTTGAAAATATAGAAGCTAATGGTTTTTATAATACAAATTAAAAACCTTTGTCGCAAGAAATTTTGAATAAGCGTTGAACATTGTTTTTCTCTCAAAGTTCCACTAATGTTAACTTATGAGTCTCCCGTTTATATTGATTAAAAAATGAAACAAAACCTATGTACATGAAGAATTGGTATATATATATATATATATATATATATATATATATATATATATATATATATATATATATATATATATTAAACCAATTCTTCATAGATTTTGTTTCATTTTTTAATCAATATTTTATTGTTTATGTATTTAATAATGGAGAGAAAGAAATAAGTAAAATATTAAAAACAAAATAAAACTTCATTATATCGTCATTCAAATAAATATGTGGAATTATATGTATATGATGATGTTATATATATTTGCCTAAATACATTAATAAATTTTAAAATAATGTTATTCATGTAATATTTTTTTTACAAAATAAATTTACACACTTTTTTTCTAGTCTTTCTTCAACACATTCATCTTGTCTTACTTTCCCACCCTCTCATGTGTATAAACTTGTCAAAGTTTGCTGTGAAATTTAGAGTGGCTACCAAACAGACTGAAATTTACATGTAGTTGACATTTTCATCGTCAGCTATGACATAAAAATATACCTTGAAGAAAACAAACAAGTGATTTTATAATTTGAACTTCAGCCCTTCGATTTCATATTTCGTTGCAAAACAACTACATCGCAATAGGAGACCGTGGCAATCCGAGTAGGAGACGGTATAGTTTGAACAAAGTTAGAATGAAAATCAAATAAGAAAAAAAAGTCAAAGCTACACATCCAGTCAATAGTTTCCATATCTGACCCTTTCTTTTTTATCCCTGCGTGTTCACACATAACCCCCTATATATTACAACCCCTCGCTGATCCTTTCACCAACAACAACAACATCAAATCCACAACATAGACCTAAAGCAAAAGCACTATGGCATCCTTACAAATTTCATCTTTGCTTTCTAACACCTTTTGTTCAACATCACCATCAAGAATAAAATCCTCTATCCACATCCCAGAAAAACTCCCTATACCTTTTTCCATAGCTCCAAACTCAAAACCAAGTAGAAAGCTGTTTGAGGAATTAAACGGTTTCTCGCACACAATCCAAATACTCCAAGACAACTCATGCAGCAGCAGCAACAACAACAACAACATAACCTCAAAAGCTACCATTCAACTTTATGCAATTCTAGAAGCCGTAGACGATAGAGTGGAGATGCATCACAACATAGGCGAGCAACGTGACAACTGGAACACCCTTCTCTTAAACTCAATCAACATGCTCACTCTCACCGCAACCGCCATGGCAGGTGTCGCCGCCACCATCGCCACCGGTGACGCGCCACTTCTGGCTCTAAAACTATCCTCCATGCTCTTATTCTCCGCCTCCACGGGGATGCTGATGGTGATGAACAAAATCCAGCCCTCACAACTGGCCGAGGAACAAAGAAACGCTAGGAGGTTGTTCAAGCAAATTAAGTCCCACATCGAAACAACACTAGCCATTGGAAACCCTACCGAGGAAGATGTCAAGGACGCAATGGAGAAGGTTTTAGCACTTGACAAAGCCTACCCACTTCCTTTGTTAGGAGCCATGATTGAAAAATTCCCTAAAAAATTTGAGCCAGCAGTTTGGTGGCCTTCAAAGAGAAACAATTCCAAATATCATGAAACAAATCAGCAACAAAAACATGGTAAGAACAATGGGTGGAATGAAGGGTTAGAAATGGAAATTAGAGATGTTTTGAAAGTGGTGAAGGAAAAGGACATGAAGGACTATGAGAGGTTAGGGAACTTAGTTTTGAAGATCAACAAGAGTTTGGCCATTGCAGGGCCTTTACTCACTGGCGTTGCGGCTGTGGGATCTGCATGTTTGAGCCAAGATTCATCATGGGGAGCAATAGTGTCGGTTTTGGGAGGGGCATTAGCGACCGCTGTTAATGCTTTTGAGCATGGTGGACAAGTGGGGATGGTGTCCGAAATGTACAGAAACTGTGGTGGATTCTTCCAAATGTTAGAGAATTCGATCCAAGAGACTATGGAGGAAGATGAAGAACAAAGGGAAAATGGAGAGTTGTTTGAAATGAAGTTGGCGTTGAAATTGGGAAGAAGTTTGTCACAACTCAGAGATCTTGCAAGAAAATCGGCTTATTCTCGGGTAGAGGGAATAACCACCGATGAATTTGCTAGCAAGCTCTTCTAATTAATTTTTTAAATTGTAATCTAATTAGCTAACAATTAATCAATTCTTTTATTCAATTCTAATTTTTCATCTTCATTTACTTCTTGCTGTTTTTGTGGGCGCGCGTCTAAAGAAACTAATCTGCTTTGACTCACCAAATAAAGAAAAAAAAATGCGTGGACAATTTCTCGTCAAATTATTACAACTTCATTGTCATCTTTTACCAAACTGACAACCACCGTGTAGACTTTTCAGTTTACTGATGGGAGATCATCATAAATTCAGAATTAACAAAGAGACAAACATGTTTATACGTCAGGATAATTCAGGTTTGGGAGAAAATGAAATTTTAATCAATTAATTTTAATTGATTTGGATTTTTATTTTTTTTCTAATTCAAATCAAATCTAGATCATTGGATATCCGATAAAAAAATAAAAAAAATTATTTGATTATTTTTATAAAATAACAGTTTGAGAATAGGTGTTGTTGTTAAAGTATCTAGTTCATTTTGCTTTGGAGAGTTCATTTTGTGAAATTGTGGCTAATTGCGACAGTGATGAGAGGAGGCACTCAAGCGATATACATAAAGGGACTTCCTTTCAACAAAAACCTAACCAAGTGAAGCTGAAGAACAACAATTGTGTTTTTGAATAGAGGGTAGAAGAATAGATTGATTTGTTGTTGTTATTGACATGAAGACAGTCTTTGTAATTGCAGAAACTCAACCGAGTCAAGTTGAAGAACAACAATTGTGTTTTGGTGTAATAAAGCATAGAATTGAACACTAAACAATAAATCAGAGTTTTTTGTCGCCAACCATTGTCGTGCTTCAACGCTTATGCCCTCTAAAATCACTAACCCTATGAACATCAAAAGTTTAACAGCCTCATTTAAAAACCTATTATATCTACCGGGATAAAAAAGTAATAACCACATCAAAATAAACTTGTTATATTTGTTAACACAAATTAAAAACACGATTATAATAACTGAAACTCAAAGTCTCACGTGACAAAAAACTTAAATGTGCCCACTTCCGATTGGTTGGTCAACAGACGGCATTCAAACATGGTGAATGAAACTTGTACCAAAGGAATCACCCTATTCTTGATGAATAACTTCATGTGTACGTTGTTTCGTGTACATGATCATCCAATCCAACGTGTGTCTGACAAAAAAAAAAGTTAATCTTGTTAAGTGCCTGTACTTTATATTTCGATCTTTGCCTTACAATTTCAGGACTAATAAGTATGACAAGGATGTTTTCATTGAGAAACATGGTGAGAAATTACGACTTATGTCAGGCTGCAGTTAGTGCACTCCAAGCACTATCAGTTATCAATGGAGATTACATCATCTATAGAGATTATATTAACATTAGTATTGCAGTTGGTACATCAAAGGTGTGTATTTTTTTTTTATTTGGTATTAAAGGTAGTACATCAAAAGTGTTCGGATAATATACTTCTTCTTAGAACTTATTGGTTTATGTATAATTTCTATATTTAGAAATTTTTACATACAACAATTAATATTTTAAAGAAAATTTAAATTTTCTCAAGTAAACTAATTTTTATAGATTAATTAGGTGAAAATTAACAAATAAAAAATAAGTAATGATTCGTCTAAAATAAAATTTTAGGGGATGGGAAAACATGTCCCGATGCAACTCGTGTCTCGTGTCGAATATATTATACCAAGTGAGAACATAACAAATAAAAACATATGCAGAGGAAGGTTTAGAAGAACAAGGTAAAATAAATTGTAGGTTAGTAATGTAAACATAACCACATAATGCTTATTGTGAGGGTTCGGAAAATAAATTTCAATACCTTTCTATTACATATACAAGAAAAAGTCTTACAATTATTCAACCAATTGTCAAACTCTGTAATAACAAACTCTTTAGAGCATTTCCTACGGCAGTTTCTTGATAGAATTTTTTAATTGAAAAAATTATATCTTATAATTGATAGAGCAAATCTATGTGACAATCAAAGTTTCTTTAGATTAAGATTCGATCCTTAATAATAAAAAACAATATTTTACACAATAAGGGAACAACACAAAGCACACCTTGACAAGTGATTTCATGTATGATGTACCCATCAGACATAAATGTTCGTTGATAGGCAAGTTGGCCCATTTCCTTATGAATTTTCAATTCCTAGTCTCTTTCAATAACTGTTGAATGAAAAGTAAAACCTCCATAAAAGTAGCACCTAATGCTCTTATATAAGTGATCCTGCTCCGTTCTGTATGAAACTTCCAATTTTAAATTCAAAAATGCATAAAAAATACTAAATGAACACATAAAGATGCAGATAATTAGAGAGAATTAGGAAAAGAAAAGCATCAAATAAAAAAAACATAAGAAAAATGGAAAAATAACATGGAACGAACATAATGAAAGAATAGAACAGAGCATAGCTACAAGTTTTATTTCCTTGGAGCAGGGGTAAATCATGCATTATATGAATGATGTTTCAGCCCTATGTTCCTATTTGATCATCAAACAAGCAATTTCCCACTCTAGAAGCTGTTTCACCTCCTTGAAGTGAAAACCATGGAATCCAAAATTCTATAATGTAGTAATATATAGCACAATCATTGATAGCCTAGGTAAAGGCAAACTTGTAAGTTAGACCCATGATTTATATTCTGAAATATTGGTCAACGGAATTTCTCCAATTGTTGTCACTTACAATATTCTAAGCCATATCACTTCTTCTTAATTGTGGGTCAACAAAAAAATAATTGGTTTGTTAGATGAGATGGAATTGAATATATATATATATAAAAGAAAATTAGGTTATATGAAAATATAGTATTAAATCTAGACAATATAATCAAAAGTTGAAGGTCAAAATTTAATGTTATGTAATCACTAAAAAAATTATATAATTTTTTAAAAAATTATGTGATTTTTTTACATTAAATCTCAATTCTCTATATGTGATTATACGATCCAAATCACTCTATCATAAGGTATATGTATGTGTGTGATTGCATAATATAAATCACACGTCTTAGCTCTTGTTCCTTGAACTCTACACACCATATTTTGATGAATTGAGAGAAAGATAGGCCTTTCGAAGGAATGGGAGAAGAGGTTTTAGGTTTGGCAACGTGTTGTGGAAAGAGAGAAGAGAGGGTGGCAATTTATTCACTGTCCCCAATATTCGCATATATGGTTACTTGCTGTCACTATTTGATTATACGTGTGATGGATAACCTCGTCTCAGTTGATTTTGTTTGTTACCTATTGATTCACGGGATAGATAACTTTTTGTTACTTTTTACTGTAAAATCAATAAATTATGTTAGAAAAAGAAAATATATGTGATTTGATTTTCTAATTCATATGAGATATATTATTAAATGCGTGGATATTATTATAAGATGATTCATTTTTTGTCTAATTTTTTTGTGTTGAATGCTAATGCACACTAATTAGGTAATTAGGATGGATATTAGCATTCTTCATATAGTTTAGATTAAAGGTAACAAAAGTTTAGTTATTACACAATAGCATATCAGGTAACAAAAGTTTAGTATTGAACATTTAATTATAATTATTAGATTAAAGGTAATAGTTTAGATTATGTATTTAATTGCAAATCTCACTTAATCTTTTAAAAATATCAAATGACCTTTAATTAAAAAATGAACAACACATTAGATTTATAATTAAATATACAACTTGAACCGTTAATTTGAATCTAATAATTAAACGTCATTGAAAAGAATGCAACCGATGATACTACTGTGTACACAGGGAGGGTGACACTTGTATCTCTTGCAAGAGTGAACCTAAAGGAAATGTGGCTAATATATCACTAACAAAAATGTGAAACAAATGACGGTTGCATTAATTTACTGAAATTAGTGGATTCTAAAGGCCAAAAACTCTATTAATTAGTGGTTCAACCTTTGCATCTTGCGAGCAAGTGAGAATCATGAAGGTTTTGGCAGCTTGGTGATGCATACCAACAACTAAGACAGGTATAACTAGCCACCCACTTTTAAATAGTAAGGTTCGTGCTTTAGAACCGGAGCATTATGTTTTATGTTGAAAGCTGCATGTATTTTAATCTCATTCAATTTGTTGAAAGCTTGAACTATTTTTTGTGTAATTAGTAGTGATCAATCCAAATTCATGTTGTTGATATTGTGAATGCTGACATTAGAACCTGATTCACTAGTACTTACTATAGGAAGCATTATTATGGTTTTGTGGATGATATGCAGTTGATATCACCCCAAAGGAATAAAATGACACAATAAAATGAAATGAATATCGCAGGTCATGCAGTGAATACATGTCCACTTTTAATTCCATAGATTTCATCTTGACTTCAATATAGAAGTTGGTGGGAACAATGTGAGAAAATTTCAAGATTTATCTCAACTATCATACGTGTTTGGATGAAAATTGAGTTATTAATGCAAGGCGTTCTCCTTGTACTTGATGTGGGTAGGACAATGGCATAGAAATCCATTACAACTTCCAGATTATAAGAAAACTGGTTAAGGGGGAGTATTGGGAAAGGTCAAAGGTGAAACCTCAAAGTAAATTAGGACGGCTTATAGTATTTTGTTGGTACAAATGGCATCTTTGTAACAACTCCTTCATTAGACTTTCCTCGAATAATAATCTTTACTTTGGTGCCTGCTTTGTGCAATCCTGATTTCACATATCCAATGGCTATGTTCTTCTTGAGGCAAGGACTGAATCCGCCACTTGTGACTTCCCCAATGTTGTTCCCTCCTTCATCTTGAATCTCACTGTGGCTTCTGGGAGGAGGGCCAGAAGAAAAGAAACCAACACGCCTGATCTTAGGGCCTTCTTCAAGCTGTTTTAGTATAACATCAGCACCTAGAAAACCCCCTTCTGCTCTCCTTCTCTTCCCTATGGCCCATGTCAGTCCTGCCTCAATAGGTGTAATGTGCTGTTCCAAGTCATTGCCATATAAACACAATCCAGCTTCAAGGCGTAGACTATCTCGAGCACCTAATCCTGTCAATCTTATCTTCCCTTCAGATTTTTCAAGAATTGCCTTGGCAAGATCCACTGCACTCTCTGAGGGAATTGATATCTCAAATCCATCTTCCCCAGTATACCTGAAAGTCTCAGTGAAGAGTGTCTTATCATGCACAGTACTCCCTAAGCTAATTACACAAAAAGGCTAACTGAATTTATGAAATTGCACTCATTATATCAGCCAAGAAATCACTGTATAAGGTAACATTTTTAACATTGATGTAGCAAAAGTGATATCATATAAGATGGAAATTCAGGTAACATTACTACATCTCAAACAAACTTTACAAGTTGAATTGCTAATGTTACAGAAAGCAAACAACATGAAAACATACCCTGTCCGTGTGAGAAAGCACTGCACACCATTGATGTCCAACACTTGGAAACCCCCAAAGTACATCTTGCTTAAATCTGCTTTTGTCAGGTGTTGAAGAACCGGAGCAGCAAGAGGACCCTGCTACAAAGGAAACAAGGATCCTTTATTAATGTTAATTGAAGAATAGTTCAGTAATTTAAAAGTCCCTCTCAATTTAGTAGTCAGTTTAAAAGAGAGCACAAATCAACTTAGGGAATGTATCTTTTCATGTTGAGTTTTAACATGACCTTGTGATGGGAAAACAGTGTGACTCTCTCTCTTCATAGGCTTTAAATAGGTACGGTTTATACTTTATAAATATTTTGTAACCTACTGGTGGGGCTAGGTATTTATGGTTCTTACTATCCATTTGTAAAGCTTGGGTATAGCTTATACCTCTTACATATATATGAATATACATATTTTTTGCTGATCCAAAAAAAAAAAAAAAATAGGTAGGGTTTATACTTTATATATATTTGTGAATATTTATGAAATGAGAGATTGACAGTTGGACACAATTTTTACATGACAAGGTCATGGGAAAATAGATAACAAGAAGTAGGTGCAAAGGAATGTGCAATTACACAACATCCAAATATCTACAGGGCAGGTAATAGTAGACTGAATTATTTCATAAGCATTCTTAATTTTAAAAAGCAGATTACAGCTATCTCAATAATATGGAAATGAAGGGGTAAACCCAATAGCAGCATGTTTTTTAAAAATGTGTCATGATGCAAATGCACAACATTTTGATAAATGACCTGCAGAGCAAGAAGAGATCTCTCATCATGGATGTGCCATGACACATCACCACCTTTGGCCTTGAATGCCTTCATATGCTCCTCAATATGAGCCAGATCTTTATCCCTACATCCAGCATTCACAACCAAGTATATGTGATCATCCTTCACCTTGGTAATAACTGAATCATCAATTGCCCCTCCTTTTTCATTTGTGAAGACAGTCAATGAACCAGTTCCAGGGGCAAGCCCAGCAACATCAGCAATGACAAGCTTTTCAAGGAACGGAACAGAGTCCTTTCCCTTGAGGCTTAGCCCGCACATATGGGAAACATCAAAAAGGCTACCATTCTCCCTACAGTTAAGGGTTGAGTCCATAATTGAGTCCTTATATTGAATTGGCATGCTCCATCCAGCAAATGGCACCATCTTCCCTCCATTAGCAACATGGAAGTCATAAACGACTGTCTTTTTCAGCTCAGCATCTGAGGCAAAATACCTACGAGCAACAGCCTTCTTATCACCCTGGGCAAGACGGCGAGTGATTGATTGCCCGAGTTGCCATAAGCCCCCCCTCATTTTCTGTTATCTGATGAATGAAAGGAGTTCAATGTCAAAAAGTTTAATCTACACACAGCATAACTTTAAGTTAATAACACTTGATTAATTGGGGGATCAAAGTAATCCATGTCATCTATAGTATAACATCAACACTCATCATGTTACTCTCTCTAGTCCCTACCCGCAAAATTTCCCGGTCATAATTGAAACAAAACAAGCTGCTTTATGCCATTTCATCGAGATGTTGCTATAGATATGATCAAAACTTAGCAGATACAAACAAACAAACAAACAAAAGAGGCTAATTGCACTGGCCAGATTCAGAGGTGACACTTGTGAGAACAATAATTTCATTTCTTCTCTTAGACCAGAAGTGAGCACAGTTCATGTTCTATTACAATGAAATAATTACCATGAGATGATCGTACGTCAAATTAAAAAGTATCCTAGAAAACCTCTATCCAATGCATTGTAGAATTCAGAACCTGAATCATGATATCAATTTAACGCGGCAGAGACATATGATACGGAAAATCATACAACCAAAACAAATGAAATAAAAGAGATTTTGTATCATCAACAACTACACAACATAACAGCCCACATAGCCAGAAACGCTTAAAACTCAAATCTTTATCAATTGTCTAGATCCAAGTTTCAATTCCCAGATTCACCAGAATCATAAAAAACTCAAGCAATCCGACAAAAATAACACAGATCATGGTATTTACGTGAGAGCAAAGACGAGTCCACATGGGAAAATGCAACGAAGGAGGAGATAAAAGAAGGGTAAAGGCGCTTACATAGTGTGTGAAGTTACAGAGAATGGTGGAAATCTGGGTGCCCAAAAAGGCATCAGTAGTGCAAAAACAGAAGGATCTGACAGATAACCTTTCTATATATATATATATATATATATATGAAATAAAAGGTTCGCTTATCTGTTCTAATGAGACATATTTGAATAAAAAATAAGTTAAATTATTCATTTAATTTTTATAATTTTAAAGATTAAAAAATAATTAAAATATAAATAATAGAGACTAAAAATATTAAATTTAAATTATAGTAACAAAAAAAATTAAAATACAAACTATAAAAGAATTAAAAAATACTTTTAAATTAAAGAAATATAAGAGAATTAATTAAAATATGAATTAATAGAATGGGAAATTCCACGCGAATTTAATACTCATTTAATTCTTATAATTTCAAGACATTAGTGGTGAAAAACAGAAGGATCTGTCAGATAACCTTTCTATATATATATATATATAATAAAAGGTTCGCTTATCTGTTCTAATGAGTACATCATGGATGTGCCATACTACCTTGTCTTGTTCATTTTTTTTATATTTTATTATTGCAGTTCATATTCAAGTGTTGCTGGATCATGTATGCTTTCCATGCACCCGGAGCATCCTATGGTTAATAGAATGGGAAACTCCACACGATGTACTGTCTTGCCAGTGATCTTGTCCGAGGTTACTGTACAATGGGACCCACTTGCCATGAGAAGATGAGAGCAATATTTGCTTCGAATCTAAATTCATCATAGATGGAAACTTAAAAATAGGGTCTGACAACAAGTGTTCATACTTCATACCTATTAATGGGTAAATCATTTTATTATAAACTATGATGACAATACCTTCAAAATTATGATGAAAATATATTGATAGCATTTTGTCATGATTTTTTTTTAACTACTATTCTTCTAAGAATCACAATAGACCTTGTTTTTATTTATAATTATCTATTTTACGTTTTTTATGAAAATAATATTTTATTTTATATGTATGATTATTTTTAACATTATTTATACTGTATGTGACTCTTGTAATATTATAAAACTGACATAAAATTTGTGTAGAATATAATATGTGATAGTTATTGGAGTAGTTTGTTTAAATTTATTTTTTTTTTAAATGTTTTTTAAAGAAGTAGTTTTGAAAAAAAAAATTACTCTTTAAAAAAAGAAATCTAGAGAAACACATCATAAAATTACTTATTTTATTAAAAATACACTTAAAAAAACAATAAAGTTAATCAAACAAGCTCATTATTAATTTGATCCTTACTTATATTTCATATATATATATATATATATATATATATATATATATATATATATATATATATATATATATATATATAGGTAAAATTATATTTTTGGTTTTGTATTTTGTCTTCAATTTCATATTTTGTCTCTCGGTAAAATTATTCACAAATTTTATCTTCGTACTTAATCAAATCACACAATGTTGGTCCTCCGGTCCATAATTGAATTTACAAAGGAATGTTGACTGTCACGTGTCACGTTCTTATTGGATGATGACTATCACGTGTTATGTTATGATTGGATGTCAACTCCATAAAAGATGAGATGCATTGTTGTTTTCATTGACCAATCAAAACTGACCAATTGTGAACTTACATGATTTGCTTAAATACTAGGACAAAATTCGTAAATAATTTTATGGGAGGACAAAATCCGAAATTAGAGATAAGATAGAAATCAAATTTACAATTTTGTCACATATATATATATATATACACTAACTTTCATATCTAAATATATTTTTTAATCTGTTGTAATTTCTTTTATTTTTTTATAGTTTAAACTTTTAAAAAAATAATCTCTACATATGCTTTTAAAGGTATAACAGTCATGTATTGTTAAAAAAAAAATACATCATTAGTAAATTGGAAATCATCTTTGATATTATCTTTGGGGTGTTTTGACACGAGATCAACTTTTAGTTTTCTAAGAATCTTAAGTTGAAATTTGGGAATCCTAAATTTTCGTGTTGGGTATCTACTTTAAAAAAATAACGTTTATGGAAAAGGATGATTTTTGAGAATATTATTTAATTAGTTTTCCATAAAAAATTTCTCATGCCACAGGTAAAAAGCTTATTTTGCCAAGTTAAGTTTTGTTTGAGTGAATTAAGAAATATGATGTTACTTTTATTAAATTAAGATAGCTATTAAATAACCTTTTGGTTCTCATAAAACTCATCTAAATATTCATAATAATGAACTAAACATATTATATTCATTCATAAGAAACATCATTTTTTATTTTTCATTTTTAAGATTCAAGATTCTCAAGAATCATAATTTCTGCATATGAAAAAAATTTAGCCAGTTAAACATTCACTTAAAGTAACACATTTTTTAACATAATAGTAAACACACTCTTTATCATTAACTAAAATTTATTAAAAAATATAATTTTTGTGGCCTTTACTTTTTCATGAAATGCATCTCTTATAATTTTATAATTTTTAATAAATTTTAATTAATAGTAATAGAAATTGATGTTATATATTATAATTTGTAATTAAAATGAGAATGTAAAATATCTTTATACCGTAAGTATATATGTATTATATTCATACCAACTTATATATCATATTTACCATGCTTAAAAACATTTAAATTAATGCAGTAAAAAAACGCATCTAAATTTCATATTCTTACCAATATTAATGATGATGTAGGCAATATAAATCTCGAGAAGAGATCTCTAACATGACAAAGATCTGTCATATTACTAATTTATTATAGGAAATTATATGACATATTTACTTTCTTTGCTATTGGTGATTTGGAATTAATACTAGTTTTTGGATTGTTTTGTTTAATGGAAAACTATTTATTTTAATTAATTATAATATTGTATTTTTAATTTCAATTAAAATATTTGGTCATAGAACAAAATTTGATAAAATTTTAAAATTATAAAGCAAAATAGTTAATCTTTTTTATTCAAAATAATCTTATTAAAAATATTTTAAATAATATAAGTTTATTTAATCAAATTTTAATTTTTATGTGAAAAAGAAGGAAACATCACAAAAAACAAAAGAACGATTGTCCATTTTTCAAAACTAACAAATCATTATACTCGAGAAAAATTAATAAAAATCATCAAATAATCTTAGAAATTTCCTAGGCAAATTTGAGAAAATCCTTCCATTACAAGTTTTATAAACAAACTTTATAAACTCGCTTCATTACATGACCCCTCTCTCACTCGGGTGGTACCTTACATTAATGGTCCATTTTATAGAGGGGTGAATGATTCTATGAATGTAATTTAGTGGACTTTAATTTTATATTTATAAATGACTCTATCATGGTGTTGACAAATGATCTAATAAAAAAAATTGAAAGAGTAATAAAGTATAGAAAGAAAAGCAAACGAAGTATAATAGTGTATTGGAGTTGAAAGAACAAACCTAAGAAAAGTATGAATTGAAAAGTGACTACCTATCATATATATTCGAATATGACATACCTAATAATTTAAGTAAAGAAAAACATTGAAAAAATTTAAAAAATAAAAAGTATTTTTATTTGTATTTCTGAATGTAATTCATGCATTTTATAAGAGAATAATAATTAACTATATAGACATAAGTCATCAAGAGTCTTGCCACTTTCACTGATAAAGTACAAATAATAAATAATTTTCAATATGTTTCATTTCAACTGTCAAACATCCAGGTATGGCTCTCCAGGCTATAGATAAATTTTGACCCTAAGGATCATTCACATCACCTTGATTGGTGACCTTTGCACCATTACTTCCTATGCCAAAACCAAACCCAAGACCCATGCCAAATCCTATTCCAAAGCCATTGTTAACACCATGATCATTGCTTCCACCTTTGCTATTATTACTACCCTTATAATCTCCTTCTTTGCCTCCATCTCCACCCACGCCCATGCCAATGCCAGCCCCAAAGCCATTACCATGACCATACCCTTCATTACCAATTCCACCACCACTTCCTCCACCTCCTCCTCCTCCCATGCCTCCATTACTTGTACCTCCACCGAAACCACTACCATAACCATGGCCTTGCCATCCATTACCACCTCCGCCTCCACCACCACCACCACCACCACCTCCTCCCATGCCACTCATACCACCGCTTCCTCCTCCAATGCCTCCTACTCCTCCACCTGCACCAAAACCACTGCCATGACCTTGCCCTTCATTGCCAACTCCTCCACCTTCACCTCCACCACCACCACCACCTCCTCCAATGCCTCCTACTCCTCCACCTGCACCAAAACCACTGCCATGACCTTGGCCTCCATTGCCAACTCCTCCACCTCCACCACCTCCTCCTCCTATTCCTCCTACTCCTCCACCTGCACCAAAACCACTGCCATGACCTTGCCCTCCATTGACAACTCCTCCACCTTCACCTCCACCACCACCACCACCTCCTCCAATGCCTCCTACTCCTCCACCTGCACCAAAACCACTGCCATGACCTTGGCCTCCATTGCCAACTCCTCCACCTTCACCTCCACCACCACCGCCACCTCCTCCAATGCCTCCTACTCCTCCACCTACACCAAAACCACTGCCATGACCTTGCCCTCCATTGCCAACTCCTCCACCTTCACCTCCACCACCACCACCACCACCTCCTCCTATTCCTCCTACTCCTCCACCTACACCAAAACCACTGCCATGACCTTGGTCTCCATTGCCAACTCCTCCACCTTCACCTCCACCACCACCTCCTCCAATGCCTCCTACTCCTCCACCTGCACCAAAACCACTGCCATGACCTTGGCCTCCATTGCCAACTCCTCCACCTTCACCTCCACCACCACCGCCACCTCCTCCTATTCCTCCTACTCCTCCACCTTCACCAAAACCACTGCCATGGCCTTGGCCTCCATTGCCAACTCCTCCACCTTCACCTCCACCACCACCACCACCTCCTCCTATTCCTCCTACTCCTCCACCTGCACCAAAACCACTGCCATGACCTTGGCCTTCATTGCCAACTCCTCCACCTTCACCTCCACCACCACCACCACCTCCTCCTATGCCTCCTACTCCTCCACCTACACCAAAACCACTACCACGACCTTGGCCTCCATTGCCAACTCCTCCACCTTCACCTCCACCACCACCTCCACCTCCTCCTCCTCCATCATGTCCAATCCCTATTCCTACCCCAACCCCAACCCCAAAGCCACTGCCATGACCATATCCCACGCCACTTTCACCATGTACATTGTTTCCTTCACTTGCACCATATCCCTCACCTTGTCCAGAACCCCTACCAACTCCACCATTAGGAGTAGCAACT
Source organism: Glycine soja (assembly GCF_004193775.1). NCBI lineage: Eukaryota > Viridiplantae > Streptophyta > Magnoliopsida > Fabales > Fabaceae > Glycine > Glycine soja. Next base: position 352,727 of record NC_041010.1, on the reverse strand, counting down.
GCTACATTGCCAACGTTCTTAGAATCGCTACCACCTTTACCAAAGAAACTCCCACATCCCCTCCAACTTCTATACGAACAATAATCATCATTATAATCACTAGAACTCCACCGACTAGGATCATCAGCAGTCATCCCATGACAAATACCACTCATAAAAGTGCTCCAGAGAAGTAGAGCTAAGTACAAAAACATAGCAGTAGTAACACTCATTGCTTTTACGTGAGTATACGCAAGCAAAGTTGACTAAATAACTTATTTGCTTGACGTTCTTGGTCATGATGGTCCCTTTATATAGGGACTCGCATATACTAAAATAACCATGCTCATTACTAAATTCAAAATGGAAGTGTGATGTGCAAGAAAAGTGAACATCGATATGTCCAGAAAGGTCCAATCAATTCCTTGCTTGGTCAACCATGGCCGCCTGAAAACATGACACTAGCTAGTTTAGGCCAATCATAAATTAATTAATGTCTAACTAATAATAATCCAAGGCCTTAGGTTCACATGATTGTTTGTGATGTGGCGTTTTATTATATAGTATACGAATCTCCAGTTAGACAGCATTATACTATAATTAAAAAATCATATGTGGTGGAGTTGGTGACAGTATCATCTCCTAATATACAGTAAGAAAGGAACAAAGATATTCAAGTTTGATTATATGTCATTCAAGACTTATCTATCATTTCGATTTAAGAACGAGATATTCTTGAATGGGAATGAACTTAACATCTTATCCTTACGACTAATAAAAAATTAACTTATAATAAAATATAAAAAATTATTTATTATTTATTAAAATTAATCTAATTCCTTTTAATAAAGAAATTAATGATATAATTTGTTTCTTCAAATAACAATTTGATCATACGAAGATATATTGAATATTTATATAATAATAAAAAAATTCAATTTCTTGTTTATGTAAAATAAAATACGTGACTAACTAAATGACAAATCATATAAATATAGTTTATATCTATTTTATTATTATTATTATTACTATTATTATTATTATTATTATAAACTTGTTAAACTTTAAAAAAAATATGATGATTTTAAACTTGATTTTTTAATTAAATAAATATTAAAAAATTTCAGAGTCTAACTTGTTAAAAATAAGCCTAGAACACAGTTAAAAAAAACCTAGAATAATCATTTTATATGTTTTTCTAAAATATTTATATGTATTTTAAAATTTATATATAAATAGATTTTATAATATATACATAATAATCTATTTGATATATTATATATAATATAGTTTACTTAATATATTTAAGAAATAAAAAACTAAAAAAAGTTGCATAAGAGAAATGGGTGGGTCACGTTGCCACCTAAAAAATCAAGAGATTTAGTTTAAAAAAAAGTTCAGAAGAAAAATGGATATAAATATTTAAAATTAAATATATTTAAAAATACATATAAATATTTAATAATAATAATAATATTAAAAAATTACATATAAAGTATATCTATAAAAAAATCATTTAGTTTTTTTTTGTGAAAAAATTCATTTAGTTACTTATAAACAAAAGATAACAAAAAATTGATTTTGTTATTATGTAAATATTTAATATATCTTCATAGGATCAAATTGTTATATAAGAAAATAAATTATATCATTTTTCTTATTAAAAGAAATCATATTAATTCTAATAAATGATAAATATTTTTTCTTTATTTTTATTAATTGTTAAATTTTTATTGATTGTGTGTAGGAGTGAGATGTAAGATTTGTGCTCACCCAAGAATATCTCTTCAAGAACTGCTTCTAAATCTAATTGATCAGTGCTCACTTATCTCTAATTCAATTGACCAATTAATGGATGTTCATTAATCACCTGCGATCACATGGGCAAAATGGATGCAAGAGCAACAATGTACGTGGGTGCCATGTGACGAATAAAAAATGTGAAGTTTTGGTTACAGAGTATGTTTGTTTTGGTAGTGGCTTATTAAACACTTATTGAAGTGTACGCCTAGCAAAATACAAGCAAATCCCCCACTTGCAGTACTCCTAAAATTTCATCATGGAACATAAAAAGTTGAAGACAGCTTTGCTTTGATGTCTTAATGGATACGTGGACTAATATCTAACCACAAAAACTAAATATTTTTAGCCTTTAAATCACACCCATCGCACCAAATCACCATGCAATTAATCCCCGTTAAATTAATGCAAGTATATCTAATGAAAAGATAGTCTATCATTGTCGAATTAAAGAATGAAAGAGCCCTTGGTTGCTTCCTTTTGGGTTGAAAATAGAAGGCTTTGTAATATATGGAGTTGAGTTCCTGCGTGTCTCAGGATAATTGCTTGTCTAAGGTCTGCGGGTGCTTCTAATACCTGCCACGTTATGACTAAGAAAACTAAGAAGTACTATATATTATATACAATAAAGGGCACGTTTTCTTCAATGTCCAACATAATTCATCAAATTATGAGCAGACTCTGCTGCTTTTTATCTTGCAGAATTTTTAAAAACTTTGGGAGGCCCAAAATCGTTCTAAGATCTTGCTTATTATGGCAAGAGAACATTATTCTTTGTAACTCTTGTCATTTTCTGACAACAAGTAAATCTTGATTGAATTTATAAGATCTTCAGTATTTGGTAAAGCTCAACTACACCCAATATAATTCCACTTCTGATCAATCCATAATTTTTATACATGAATGAACTTATAATAATCTCAAGGTGTGGAATACAATCTCTGCCAGAGCATAATTGCTTGAAGTTATTCATCCAATCTTAAGATATATTTTCAGATCAAGTTCGGTTATTTACTTATTGCTATTATAGATCTTTGAAAATTTCAGTGCACCTGCCAGCCCCCACCCAAAATTTGTGATTTAACTATTTTTTGAATTATGTATTTACCTTGTTCTGTAAAAAGAATATTTGAAATGTCAAAACAAACACATGTCAACGTGCTTCTAAAATCAACTTCAGTACTGTCATGAAATTATTTTGCAAAATTATGAAATAAGTGGTATATTTAAGTATATTCTCTTAAATGAAAATTAAAATTCATAGCAATGCCAACGGAGTGATTAATATACGAAAAAACTAATAAAATTTAGTTAAAATTCATCCCCAAAAAAAAATCCAACCAAATTTCTGAGGCAACATAATTAACACTATCTGGTCTCGTAAAAAATAGTACGTGTTTCCAATATTCTATAAAAGCTTGTTGGAAAATGTTTCTCTACTAAAAAATAGTTTTTATTGGCAATGTTTCCTTAACTTATACTCAATAATTTGTTAAGTAGATTAGATTCAAATTGAATACAGGCCAACTCACTTTAGTTAAACAAATGTATATATACATATGTACAGCTTGTTTCGCACCGTATATAAATTATTGTTCGATCAAATTCAAATAATTTCATTGAGTTCCAATTCAATCACCTTCATATTCATGATACATCTGCTCTCTCACTTTTACAATATTTACTTGTGTTAAATCATAAATGCACAGGTTATGCACGTAAAATTTACGTGACTAGTGGGATAAAAGGTATATTAAGAGAATTAGTTGGTATACACAGAAAGTCATGAATTTGCTAATTATATGTATACCTACTTATTTTTCTAAAAGAAATAAATTAGCAAGCCATAACTAAAAAGCTAAATTATAATTTTTGTCTCCTTTTAATTTTAATCTATGATTTTTTTATATAGAATTGATCTGTAATTTATTGGTTCAAAAAAATAAAAGAAAATAAAAAAAAATCAAAAATTAAAAGTACCAAAAAATTGTTGGATGAGATCATATTTTATATTTGATTAATCTTGGCTGAACCTTTTTTTTATTTTCTTACTTTACCAAAAAAGAGTATTTTATATTTGATTTTGAAAAATGATCTAATGTTTTTAATGACGACAAGCCTCAAGTCAAAAAAAGATATCCCAACTATGTTGGCATTCCTTTAAAAAAAAATATGTTGACACTCCCTCATCAAACCATCATAAGCAAACTAGCCACAAAATATATAAATTTCTATTTATACATATATAAGTATATATTTTTATTTATAAATTTATGATATCACTCATATTCAATTTTTTATTTCTTATATAATCTAAAATTATCATAACTTATATATTTATGAGAAATACATTTAGTTAAAGATAATATTTTAGTAAGTATTTGATGTAAATGTACATCAATATAATTATAAGAATTAAAAAATAGTTAATTTAGTCAGTAAGATTTAATTTGTACTAATTGTTTTCTAAAATTATCCCAGACATTAATGAGAAATACTTTTTATTCTTTTTTCAAATATTTTTATTACTTTTGAATTTAATATTTTTAAGCTCACTCATCATTAATATATTTATTTCATTAACTTTTACTAGCTATTTAAATCACAGTTAGACTCTCAGAGTTTAAATCATTGAATGTATTTCACTTATCATTTATTTAACTTATAAAAATTAATTCATACAATTAAGGGTATATTTTTGAAAAATAATTAATACAGAAAACATCTTAAATTGATTTTTATAAAAAGGACTAAACCAAACGTCTAATTTTGATTTTATAAAAATGACCAGAAAAAGTTGTATTTATTTGAAGAGTTATATTACTAGTAGTTACTGTATAATAACTTATAAATGAGATATTTGATATAGTTTTAACAAGTCTCAAAAAGATAAATACGGATTCTTGGTGGGAACTGGCTGTGCAGTTGAGACATTTTCATCGGTAGGATCATATAAATGACTCCAATCATGTCACGTGTTGCATCTTAATTTTTTCTGAGTCAAACAAAAAAAGAAGTAATGGCACTATGTTACTAGATAATGTTGAAAATCTCATCCTCCACCGTCACCCTTGCAAGACTGCCACCGTCGTCGGCTACTTCCGCCTCTGGAACTCCCTCTCTACTACTCCTTTAATTTTACACGTACACCAGCTCATTCAAAGTCACCTAACAATTAAATCATAGTCCCAAGAATCAAAGAATCAAGATTAGAAACATAATGCCCCTCCCACTATTCACTCAAATGCCCCTTAAAGACAGTTTATGGAAATTATGATTAGTGACTTAATCTACAAAGTACAAATATATACTTATAAGGATGCAAATACTTGAACAAAAGGAATTCATCGAGTGCTTATTTTGTTTATGATTGGCATTTGGGAAAGAATAATGTTCTGATAGTGTTTAATGTTCTTCAATGCAGGGAAGAGAGAGAAGCACAGATAATGTGGTATATGTGGCAAGATTTGTATCATTCATTTTCATCTATGGTTCATGTTTATTTAACTGGATATTCTTCGGTTTTTGACAAATGGATAAAGGATACACTTCCTAGAAAGATATATCATTTTTTATTTTAATTTACTCATATATTATCATCTATTATAAATAAAATATTATTTTTACTTATAAAATTTTTATTTATCATTTGAAAAAAAATACAGAAGATATATTATAAAAATATATTTATTTGAAAATTTAGACATGAATAATTCCTACTGATAACATCAACATTAGGAAATAAAAGATAGAATTTCTTAATATGTGCACCTGCTATATTTTCTTTTATCTTACCATTAAAAAATTTCTTCCATTAAAATACAGAAATGTGATAAGATAGTCAAGAGTTTTTATAATAAAAATGAAAAATTATCACGTAAGGAAAAGTGAAAAATAGTTATGTGTTCCACTACAACCTAAACTATTAGCGAAATGAAAAATTGAAAATACTACAAATTTGATAATTTAAAAGCATTAATTGAGTTTTAGAAACTTAAGATAAAATTATTTTTATTATAATATGTCAAGAAAATAAATAATCTAATTAATTAATTAACTAATTATGTATCAAAAAATTAATTTTTTTTCTTTTCAAAATGTCTATTTTTTTTTTTGGGCATTAGGGTCTACATTGTCACCCTTCTAGCCTAGACCTTATGTATTTTGGCTTGAGCTCGTGGTCACTTAGAGCTCATTTAAATAATTTATTTTTAGTTTCAAAGAAGTTTTATTATGTCACGTCATATTTAAGTATTTCACTTATATTGTATTTTAATGCTGTAACTTTTAAAAAAGACTTGATTACTTTTTTGGTACAACTGTTTATTAATTTATTCAATACATTCTATTGATTTAGGATTCAATTAGGCTCCATAATTTTTAAAAATTAGTTAATATATATTACTCTTTCAGTCCAATTGAAGTAAAATTAAACATTTAGGAAATTATGTAACTTAATTGAAGTAACAAAGGATAACTTCAACTCAATTTTAAAAAAATTGGAATCAAATTAAATTATATATTAATAAGTGAAATTAAACGGAATAAAATAAATAAATAGTAGGAAAAAATAATTAAGCCTTTAAAAATCTAAATTTTTTTATTTTTTTATTTACACTTAATTTTATTTTACCATTAAAATATTATTTTTTTAACTACAAATTAATTTTTTATGCTTGTTTTATTTGCACTTAATTTTGTTTTACAATTAAAATGGTAATGTTAGTACAACATAAGACTAAAATATGTGTTGTGTGCAAGATAGTTAATCCTAAAATCATTACTTTCTATTATTCATTGAACATGGTACGTAACAACATAGGCGTATAGCAGGTTTTTATTTCTCAATTGATACTAACAACAGCACTACAAATAAAAACAAAACAAAAGTGAAATGGTAAACTAGTTTTAAAGTCAGGGTCGTAACTGATCCATGAATTCTCCACAAATGCCTCCTCCATATCCGCCGTCGCCCATCCCACCACCACCAAATACTCCGTTTCCGGCGCCAGCAGCACCACCAAATCCTCCATTTCCGCTGCCAACACCACCTCCAAATCCTCCATTTCCACCACCAGCTCCTCCGGATCCATGACCATACCCACCTCCTACTCCACCCTCATAGCCGCCGCCGCCGCCACATAGGCATGCAAATGGTGAATCATTGGCTTCTCTTCACCAAAACCAGCAAGCTTTCTGGCCTGGGAGCTGGCAATTGCAGCAAGAAAAGCAAGCAAAAACAACTTGGAAAACATGACTACTAACTACTTATGTGATATGCGATATAAGAAGAGAATATATGTGCCTACACACAGAACATATAGATTCTCCACATGCTCATGTATACCACCAAAAATGTGGTGTTGGGGGTTTAAACTTTGCAGTTGCCCCACGCAATCCATGCTTCAACACCTACTCGCGCCACTCTCTATCCGCTACCCTTAGTTATCACTTCCACTTAATTGTGTGGGGTGTGCTCACAAAGATCCGTCCACGCTATGTATGCCATGCATGTATTGTAGTCTACATGAATCATTTCATCTTCAAAAAATCATCCTTAATATTTTCATAATAAACTAGCTGGTTGGAAGACTAGGTTCAATAAAAACCTGTTAATACAGATTAAAAAAATAAAAATATTTTTTTTTATCAAAAGTTAAAAAGCAAATAAACTATGCGTGAAACAAGTTTTTTTTAACTTTTAAGATAATCAATTTAAAGATTATATCAACTATTATTTGTGATTGAATAGCTGAAAACTATCTAATTTCTTCTTTTTTAATGCTCTTTTGATTTAATTTATCCAGAAAATGTTAAAATCAGTGAATTTTCAGTATTTTAGTTCTATTTTTTTTTATAGAGTTTGTTTCAACAACAAAGGTATGAAAAATGTTGAAGAACTAGGACAGAACACTCAAGTGCGAAGTTGTATCATGCATGCTTGCTAAACACAGCATATTTGAAGGACACTATGTTTTTGGAGGTAGTATTCAGTAAGGACGTGAAAGAGAGGCATCATCACTCACTTGGAACTCTTCTTCCATTTCCTTGTTTCATCTTGTATTTTTTAGCCTCTCAAGATTATGAGAAGTTAAATTATCATTGTTGGGGGTTTGGAGATCAATCACTTTTAATGTAATGATCTTTACTATTCATTTAATGTTATTTCAATATTATTGCTTCCTTATAATGGTTTGACTTTTATATGTATGTTATTGAGTTTTAATTATTGGGAAATGTTTTTATCCTAAGAACTTGAAAGAGCTTCTAGGTAATCCATGCCTAGGGATAAAATTGTGTTACTTAGTCTTATTTATGTATTTTTATTCTTAAAGCAAATTATTTGGTTCAGCTTTTAAGTGATTAAGAGTGAAATTAAGTGATTTAGACTCCTTTACATAAGGAATCATGGTTAGTTTAGTTAATAAAGATAATGGTTAGAATAATTTTAAATGGTAAAAAATCTTTAAAATTACATCAAAAATAATTTTGGTATGTCAAACACTCAACATTTTCACGAAAATCTACACCAAACATCAATTTCCTCCTCCGAGTGTTTGTTTTCTTGTCTCTTGCATATGTTATGCTCTTTTTTCCTTTATAATGGTAGAAGTTTATATTTTTGTATTATCACTTTAGTTTAGTCATTTATTCACTTAAGATTAAATATATATAAACTCTAAGTACAGTCAAAATTTTTATGGACTCACACTCGATCTTATTATTTTAATATGACTTTGACAAATTGGTACATTTATCAAGAAATTAATACAACAAAATTATTTTACATTGTAATTGTAACTGTCTACATCATTAAACTTAATATCAAATGTTTATTACATTAAACGGTCAGAAATATTTAAGACATGCTTTTAAGTAATTAGTAAAAAACATTTAATAGAATATAATTAACGCTGTGCTGGAAACAAGCTAGCGAAGGAAGTGAAGTGAATGGCAATTAAACCAGCAAAAACATATTGGATAAATCAAACAGCCATGGTAGCTCAAACAACTAAGATTGAAATTTAGACAATTAATGCAACTACATAATATTTTTTGATTTTTAGGAGACACGATTTTATGTTCTTAATTAGTTCACTTGATTTCTAGTACTTCTGATCATGGGCACTAAATGATGCGAACTAAAGTAGCGTTGGTATTACAATTTCCTCGGTCTCCTGCTAACAAGTGCTTTTAGAGACATTTATTAAGAAATTAATAAATAAAAATGCATCGACAAAAATTTAATAATTTTTTAAAAATTTTAATTTCTTAATCGATGTCGGAAAAACACTTGATAGTATGGATTGTTCTTTCTTGAAAGGTCATGCACCATTAGTTTGTAGTGTAGTTGTAGGATGGAAGAAACATGTATAAATGATGACAAAGAAAAGGCTTGCTGTTATTATTATGTGCATGATTCTAAGAGAGCGTGAGCTCAAGAGAGACATCATTCGCATCTGGACCAGTACTGTGGCTCCGATTCAAGAACGAATGTGAAGAAGGCCTTGAGCTCATTGAAAGGGACAGAGTTGTGTCTTGGAATCTTTGATGGTCGCTTTCGTAACCGGCATCACCTAGTGACACCTTTTCAGTAGTAGTAGTTTTATTCTCCTGAAAAACAAAATGGAATAAACTGTTCATTCAACCATGTCTGTGTGTTATATATATAGATATATAGCATGTCCTTCTTTGATTATTATATACTCTTTTCCTTTCCTTTCGGATTATATCAGGTTTTTGATACAGGTATTTAAGAATTTAATTGATTTGTTGAATTTTAAAAAAAACATATTAAGTAATTTTTAATATATCATTTATTTATTTAATTAATTGTTTATTTATTCTTCTCATGCACTGTTTTCATTAAATATTGATTAAAGGTAATCTTAAAGAATATTTAATATAACATTAATTTTATAAAATAGCATATTTTGAAATAATTTATTTCTTTAAAATATTATTTATATAATCCGAAACCGATGGAATATGTGCCACAAAATCAACGAGACACTAATGAGAGTAAGGAGTTACTACTTACTTGGACAGACTGGCCTCTCAGAAGACCCTCGAAGATGATGTAGGAGTGCACCTTCTGTTCATTGCCGTTACAAATTATAATCGATTCACCCCCTTGGTTTCCATTGTAACACTCTTGCTCATCATGATTCCTGGCATAAGAAAACAAAATTACTGATGAGTTCTTTGTAACGTGTATGTGAAATTTATTAATGCTTCATTTTACTACTTCCCGATTCATGCATGTTTTCAAAATTCAAACCAATTAATTAAGTGCAGAAAAATTCTGATAATTAATTTATTTTAGTTTTCAAGAATATCCTTTCACCCCTTGTTAAGTAATCAGGGGAGACAATGGCGAAAGATGAATACTACTTTTTTCACATACATAAATTTGCAGACGAAATTTAAGACTTGTCGATTAAGTTAACCAAACTTTTTTCAATCAGACCAATATATATTGGTCATATTTTCCGAATATATTTGGCTATGGAATGATGATACTTTGCCTTAGTTTGGTATTTTTTGTTCACCTAGTTAACGAAATTGACAAAATACAATTTTTCTCCATGTTAAACAAATTTATGATATGAGGTACTCATATTTGGAAGGAGGAGTTTCAGTTTCGCCTATAAATAAATATTAGTTTTTAATTATCTGTTAAATAGATGTCCGTGTGTAGTTCACTATTTTAAGCATTAAATATAATATATATATATATATATATATATATATATATATATATATATATATATATATATATATATATATATATATATATATATATATATATATATATACACACTTAAATGATTGTTGTAATTTTGTGCACGCATTATATTGCTGAGCAAAAAATTGACACTAATTGAAATATTCTTTTAAAACCATTTCAAACATTTATCTTTTGTAGGTTAATGTCTTAATCCCTTACCCAAACAAAATGTCTTGATTAAAAATATTATAGCTGGCGAATGATGGCGTAATTTTTTTTTACAATGCTCAAAATTAAATATTTGCCAAAAAAATGTGACTAATCGAAATGAACTTTTTTAGGCCATTTTAAACATTTTTTTACAGTCATTCTAAAAAAGCACATTTTTTTATTCTTGAAAGATACGTTAATATCTTTATCTAAAAGAAATCCACAAATGCATATATACATTATACTTATACGAATACGGAGGAGCCTAATGTCTGATGTACGTAAACTGTCCCACATTTTTTGCAATTAATTTAAAAAACAATTCCAAACTACTACTATAACACAAATTATAAAGTCTTCAAAAAAATTATACACACTGTCAAAAGAGATGTACGATAATAAAAAGTAAAAGAAAATAGAAATACCATTGAGCTTGGGTGGGAACAAGCTCTTCCGTGCAGCTTCTTTTGTGAGGTTTCTGTTGCCTTGGGCCAAGAGTTGCGAGTGTGGAAGCTGGGAAATCCGGAGCCATATTATTCTTCTTTGCACCTAGTAAATAGATATTAATAAAATACTATAATTGATCATATATTTAATAAGGTTAAGAAAACGTTCTACCATGTTCATTAAGGTAGTAGTAGTATATAATTTATTTTGTACTCAGTGAGTGACCTCATGAAAAAAAAACATGTGTAACAGTATCAAAACACTAAAAGTTATTTTTCTAGGAATAAAATCCTGAAGAATATTTGACGTTACTTTCATTTTCTTGGTGACGGAAAAGGGAATCAACCCCTCAAGCTGACGTCCACTTTCCTTGGTTGAGTTCCTTTAATTTCTTGGTATATATGGATATATCTTCTTTTCAGTGTTTTAAAGATCTAATTTCCTCAATTGTACCAAACAAAATGTCTAATATTCTTAACACCTAGCTATTTCTTCCATATAAATGATGCATCATACATCTGTGGCATGAGAACTTGCACATAAATAACTGATGCACAGTACAATTATTTATATACCTTGACTCATCTGCTCGTGTCTCATGCTCCTGTACATCTGTCATCAATAGACCAGAATTTTGAAACTTTAAGAGTTAAGACTAACAATGAATTATGAAGCACTTGCATTCTCTATGAAGAAATTCTTTAATTATATATTTTAAAAATAAAGAAATTAAATAAAGAAAGAGAAAACAACTGATAACGCCTTTTTAATTTTCACCCATGATTTTTTTCGTGGCTATGGAGAAAAGAGTACCTGAAGGTGGCTTTTGACGTGAGATATAGTAAGCCCCTTTACATTCATGAGCTGTAAAACCAACTTTGGTGTGGCCCCTGTAAATCCAAATATATCAACAACATTCAAAATTAAAGGTTCACCATTAGAACATAGCAATTGAAAAGATTAAGCCTTTTGTTAGAGAAAAAAAAAGTGAATGAAATTGAATCTATATACGTTAACATAATCTTGTAGAAGAGACTAATCTTTCACTTTCACAACACCGCAAATTAATGTTTGAAACTCAATTAACGTTGAGTGGCCGACATCACCGACCTTACCTTAACGTAACTCGAACAAGATATGTACGTGAAAAAAGAAAAAGATATATATGTAAATGCAATAAAAGGTAATAATAAATTACTGTCTTCTCCTCCAAGTCTTTGAACTGCATGCACGAAGCAACGATGGAGATCTGGTGTCCAACGAAGCCTAGGCATTTTTGATCGAACATAAGGCCTAACCATAGGGGTTTTGAGGCTTATCTCAGGAAGGTGATGATCAGAGGTGAAACGACGGCGTGCCGCTCTTAACTGAGAAGGTTGAGTAGGGTTATTATTATCAACAAGAGTGGTGACAAGAGAAGAGGAGGAAGAAGACATGGTTGAAGGTGGGAGAGAAGTCTCACTCAGAGCTTCACCCTTCTTGTTCTTCATTGAGGGGCTGTGAAGAAACAAATAAAAGAGAATAAATACTAAGAGAGACTGTGTTGCAGAAAGGGTTTGTCCTTTAGTGCAGCTTTTGTTACCATGCACCCCTCTTGGGAAGGGTCAGTTTAGTCCTAGAGAGGTTCGATGGATAAAAGGAAAACTTGAGACACGGAAACTCATAGACCAAAAAATTGTTCAAAAATGCCTTCATCATTAGGTGAAAATGAAAGGTTAAAAAAGTGAAAGAGCCGTTGCATCAGAGGGTCTTTGTGATATCATTTTCTTTAGACATTCCCTTGGGTCTTTTCCAGATATTCTTTGTCTTTAAGGAAAAGAATCAGCTACTTACTTCTTTATTATTATAAATACATTTCAGGAACACTACAAGTGTCAATATAAATAGTATTAGCAGATGTGAAGCCAATATACCGATATACTTTTTACATGTACGTTTTAATTACATAATAATTCTTCTAATTCAAATTTATCTATATATATATATATATATATATATATATTATGCTTTGTTCCCTAACACATTTTTTCTTAACATATTTTATGAGGAAGTATTAACAATATATTTTTTAATATATACAGTAGTACATTTTTTTCTCACGCACTATTTCTTATACAAAATACTAAATACACACAACTTCTCACTTCTTGATCACATATTTCTCTCTTCATTTTCTTTATTACATTTATTAGTTTCTCTCTCTTTCTTTATTAGCTGATTACATTTTTTATTAATTAAAAAGACTCAGAGATAATTTATGATTTTTAACAAAATTTATTGAATGATAAAAAGTGTGTTAAAAAGCGTATTTCATTTTTTCATTGTGTTATTGCATTTGTTAGTTTCTCTCTTTCTTTATTTTTTTTTATCTCTCTCTTTCTTTCCGGACTAGTAGAATTTTATGATTTTTAACAAAATTTAATAAATAGAGAGAGAATACAAATTTAATTAAGAAAGACAATAATAAATATCTTTGACAGAAATAATCAAATGGTACATGATTTAAATTTTGATGATAAGTATAAAATTAACTGATTTAAAAGAAACCAATTACTACTTTTGATAAGAGTTATTTGGTATTAATATTATGATAAGAAAAGATAATAAATGCTAATAAAAATAATTTATGACAGCTGAGGACAAAAAAAGAAGGGCAAAGTCAAGATTAACTGATAGCGAGAATATAGGTGGGAAATAGCTGGCTAGCTTAGAGGGAATTGAAGTGAAGAAGATGCATGACATAAGCAAAAATGAATGTGCCAAAGAAAGCAAGAATTGCCCTTTGTCATAAAGCCAATGTATTTGAAAGGCAAATAAAGCTTCTTCATTCTCCACACTACCCAAAGGACCCCATATTTACGTCACATACTATTCACACACGCTGCCTCCACACCCAATCAGCTGTTGCCACCAAGACATGCCAAGCATGTCGGGGATTCCTCCCACGCTTACACCTCGTTATTAAGTTACCATTGGTGACCATGCATGGAATATTTCAAGTTTATTTTGTTTTTCTTCACACAATATATGTATATATGTGCCAAAATGCTTCAACTGAAATCAATAACACACACGTGAGATCGATCGACCTCTCACAGTCTCTTACTCCACACACACGTACGATCGAGTTTGTGTAAACTCAAACACATGCAGGGACAGGTGTTTAGTGGCTTTGAAGGACACTGATCAATTGAGAGGTTTTGGAAGGTTTTCTTGCGAGAACACGATAACTATGCATGCGTTTCATGAGAACCGTTTGATCTCCATCCAACGATTTTCAAGAGTAACATGCATGCAAGTCCACGTTGTCTAACTAAATATTTCAACTTTTGAACTGTGAGATTAATTAACCCTCATTCAATAACTTTTTATGGATAGTTCCTCGTCTTTTTTTCTTATAAGTGTTAAATTCTTAGAAATTTTTTATTTCTATTTTTTTCGTGTTTTCAAGGTTTAAGATAATATTTATTTTCTTAATTATTAATTTATAATTGCATATGAATTCAATTCAAACATTCTTTCACAAATCTCTCATAATTGATTGGTTCCTCAAAATTTTAAAATTCTCACAATTAATTCAATTTTGCTTATAACACATTTTAAAAGCATCAATCCATTGCACCTCTGATCAGGTGTTTGCAGTTAATTTTAATTTAACCTTTATTAAAAAAAATTAATAAGTGAGGGTAGCTTTGTAAACCTCTCGTGATGTGTACGTTATGTTCGAGAGGTATGAAAACTCATGAATCATGATTACTATGAAAAATAAGAATATGTAATTATAAAATATATTAGATTGGAATTCATAATTTAAGTTATTTTTAATTGAAAATTTAACATAATTTGGCTTTTTAATTAAATGTCACATGTACAAGTGATCAATAATCAATAAACCAATCCGAATCATTAATTTTAATCTAATGTTATAATTAAATGTTTTGATTTATTACCATAACTACAATTCAACAGGTTACTATTATAAGAAAAAAAAGGTTTAATTGTAAGCATATTAAATTAAAATTAATGGTTTATACTATTCTTTATATTAAGGATTATTAGTTAAAGAGAAACAACATGTGCTATCAATTTTAATATTGTAATTTTATATAATAAAAAAATATGCACATTATATTATACAAAAATATTCCCAAAATGAATAATACTCATCTATTTTGGCCCCACTATAGAGATCAGATATTTTGAATCACTTGATTCATCAATATCTTATATGCATGTGCAAGGGAATTTTCATTATGGACTTCTTATTAACAACTGACGTGTTTCTCACTTTTGCATACTGTTTGGGATAAAAGTACTTTTACAAACAATCACAGTTTTATTGAATAACTAAAGCTGCAAAAGAATGATAATGAATTATGACTCTCTTCATATAGTAACGACAAGTCATGGGTGGGGGTAGAAGAATTTTGTTCATCTTAGGAACCACAGATGAAAACAAGTTCAGCTTCTCCATCAATAGCCTATAGACCGTAGTTGCAATAGCCAAGGACAAAAAGTTTCACCCTATTTCAGCATTAATTTAACCACATTATTTTATATTCACACTAAATTTTGTGCATGTCTTATATTTAACTCAACATAAAACATTTGTTTGACTAAGTTAATCTATACTTAACATCTTAATCATTGAGGATAGAGCAGATAGTTTACAAGTTGTTTATTCATTAGTTATTACTATTTCTTGAGTAAATATATGCATGTCAGGTAATCTTTGAACATGTGTCGATTTGATTCTTGTTTACATCTATATAATTTTTTTTAACTTTCAAATCATAGACGTTAATTAAAAAATACATTAAATATTCAATATGATTTCACGAGATTTAATTTCATTCAAGTAACCAATTCTAGTCAATTAAAATCAATCTAAAGATTATTTCAATTTCATTAAGAATAAGAATTCATACAATCTTATTTCTCAAGTCCATCAATTTCACTCGAAATGGTTTGGATGTTTGGTCTCTAAACATGTTGATTTTGTGATAAATTAGTCTCCAAATTTGATCAATTTCACAAATTAATTTGTCAAGTAGTTGACGAATTTAAAAAGTAAATACGACTACTGCAAATTTCCTAAGACCAAATTAACCCATGATACCACTTATATATGAGAATAAAGTTATGCATAATTAATTTAATTGCCTTGCAATCACAATCTCAAGTTATGAATGATACCACTTGGAAGATGTATACACTCTAAGATAGAATTCCCTTGCCCAATTCTCAGACCTTACATTCCACATTCCCACATTAGAAACTTTAATTATAAATTGTTGTGGCATTACATGGAATTTAACTAATAATTAGACACGTGTTTTCTTTTTCTTTTCTTCTCTTATTCCTTTTTTTAACCTGAGTGGTGCATCTAGGGATAACGTCTCTCAGATTGTAGTATGCTCTACTTGTAGGTGTCCATTGCCCGCTACCAAACCTAATAATCTCATAACATGAAATGTCATATATTTGAATTACACATAAATGCTGAAACATGGTTAAATAGTTATATTGGTAATTGGTAATGAGCTTACCCTACAACAAAGAAAGGACAGCCATTAATATGCCACGTACGACTGCAAAGAGTTTTCCCAGTTTTGGAACACAATCTCTACAAATTCATGACAGAAGTTTGGAGGTGGGCTTTGCCTTTGGTAGTGTTGGTAATGCATGGTAGGAATGCTTCCAACAGAGAAAACTCCAGAGATGTTGAATAAATCAGCTAGTTTCAACGGGGTATCTGGTGCTTATCTCTGCTTGCTATTGATAATAGGGGCAGAGTTTTCCAAAATGATGGTTTTCATCCATACTGGTAAGATGATCCCTGAGGGTTTGGCCTAGGTCCACTTGCTGTAATGTAAGGAGCAACGAAACAAAACATTACAACAAGCTATTAGTTAAATAAGAAGTAAGGATCATATACATATGTTACTTGGAAGTTGGAACTGCCAATAATGAAGTTCTATTATGTACATGAAAATTATACTAGTTTATAGGCTACAAATTGTGAATAAGTTAACAAAGGGTACCGAATATTCCTGGCCTGAAAAAAAGTGGAAGCAGTGACATGGGTAGTAGTGAAAGGAAGACATTGAAACAAATGCGAGTGGCTCTTAGTGTGTCTTGAACCAATCTCCAGCAAGTATGGTGAAGTCCCCTGCAGGAAGAGAGAAAGGAACAGGAATTCTGATGCCGCCAAATCCTCCAGCAGCTTTGTGCATTCCCAGAGATGGTGATACGAACCGAAACTACTCTACTGCTATGCTATACTACTGCTAAGTACTAAGAAGGAAGACTAATTGAGATAATTGTTCTGATATCCTCCATTAATTCCACTTCTTTGCATATTTATAATACTTTCCTTCTAACAGAATATAATTTGTTATAACTGCCTAACATCCTCCCAGCTAGCTAACTTGTGGAATTGTTATAAATGCATAAGGTAGTGCCTGTTGTGCTGTTATTTCTATCAGGATTGCTATCAATACCCACCGCTCCAAAAACAACCTTGTTCTCAAGGTTGGACAATAAAAACAAGCAAAAACAAGGATGAGTTTAGGAAACAAAAGGTACGTAAGTGAAGTGGCTTTGTTTGTGGGCTAGTATGGGTCCTAAGAATGATAAAGTCACTGCTCAGGGTTACATCAGCTTGCAATGCCTCCATGAACTCCTTGGTCCTGGAACGCGCAATGGTAACCAAGTTGTTCACCAGATCTGCTTTGGTCAATCCAATGCCGCGGTCAATAATGGAAAAAGTCTTGCTGGCCTTGATGTCGATGGTAGCGGAGATGATGGTGGAGGCGGTGGCTACGGAGGTGGTGGTGGTCGTGGCAGCGGGCATTGGTGTTGAGGACGAACAAATCAACGCTGAGTCTCAAAAGTGAAAAAAACCCAAATCCAACGCTGATGAATCTGGTGCGCGACGACGGGGTCCCCGTGCAGGATGATGTCATTGTTGTAGGGGATCTTATAGTAACGACGGTGGTCGGTGCGGAGTGGCAAAGGCAACACCTGGTTGGACTGGAAGTGGTGGTTGATTGTGACACGATGGTGCTGCCACACGCTGACGGGGAAGTCGATAGTGCTAGAATCGATTCCAATAACAGGACCATCTCGTTGTCCAGCCATGGAAGGAGGCACGTGAGAGCGAGGTGGAGGAGGGTACTGGCTGGGGTGGTAAGAAGAAGCATTTGACGGAGGAGCTGGCAGCGACGGCAGCGGTGGTGGCTGTGCCGAAGAAGGAAACAGTGGTGGCGACAACAACGGCGGCGATGGTGGCAGCACCGATGAAGGAAACAGGAAACGTTGGCGAAAAATCATGGTATCCAGTTTCCGGCTAAGGAGATCAAGTTTGAAGAGCATGGAAGTGTGGAACGCATCTAAACGAAGGTGAGATGCATGGAGATCGGAATCCACTGTGGCGAGGTTGGCCATGGTTGCCTCGAGCCGGTCCAGGCTGGCGTCGAGAGGTTCGACACCTGCCATTGAAGAACGGCAGAGAAGGGACAGGTCGAACCAATTGATACGAATAACGCTACTCTAATGTTACTGCTACACTACTAAGAAACTAAGAAGGAACACTGATGGAGATAATTGTTCTGATTGATTATTCATTCCACTTCTTCTTACATTTATACTACTATTAGTAACTGAATTTTGTTATAACAGAATATTGATGATAACAAATTGCTAATATGTATTGCTAGTAATGGAAATATAGCACGTGTTGATATTTCTTCTTGGTCTACTAGTATTATTCTATTCTGGTGCATCTTCTAGTATGTGGTCTGGTATAATGGCTCTGCTATCAACACCATTCTCTGCTGAATTGCTATCAGATGAGAAATTAAAAAAAAAAAAAAAAGCTACCAATCTGGTCTTCACTTGGAGAACATAAGTGAAGTGTTTTCCCAGATGTGATTGGACAATTTGTGCCACAAACTCCATCCTGCCATGAGTTTATCCTTTGCTATAAGCCATTCCTGCACAACATATGTTAAGACTATCAACATAATTCCAATAAATTATGTCTTTTACCAAGTTAAATGTTCATAAAACAATTTGTATGCCAGTTAGCAGAAGACAAGTCTTTAATAAAAAGATAAGTCCATTTAATTATTATCCAAGGTAGTGAAACCATGATAATTTTTTCAAGAAACATTAACTTCCTTACTAGTTTTCCGCAGCTAAAAGCATAATAATATTGCTGGATAAAAGGGGAGAGTGCTTAATTTGGTGATATTTTTCTTTCTTGTAACCAAAGATTCATTATTAATAGCATACATTCCTAAAGACTGCTCCAAAGGAGTTGAATAAGATACAAAAAAAAGTACCATGATATAAGCAATGGTTCCCTAAGGTAGCTATGCGCATTGATGATCAAGTTGTCATTTGTAACCGCGTCTATGAGGGACCCAGGGAACTTCCCATTAATCAAGATCCCCTGCAAATTGAAACCAAGAATCTCGTTGAACCCAAACAATTTCTTCCACAAGAGTGATCATCAGTTTGTTCAGCCAGATAAGAAAAAGATAAATCATTTGTTGCTCACGATAGCAAAATCAGCAGATCAAACTCTCGTGTAGGTTGCAATGGCATGCAGTTTCTGATAGGAAAAGAAAAGAACCTAGTGCTTGACATCAAGAGGGTAAATGTTACCATAGGTGAGCTTCCAAGTGAAGAAATGCAAGTTGACTCCATTGCAAAGGAATTCAAGTGCAAGAACAAGAATGAGAGAAGAAATAGCTTTGCATTGTTGCATAGTCTCAATGTGAATACACTTATTTTCTCCCCCGCTACCATAGAACTTGTTAAAACGACAGTGTTGTTGTTTATGAAGATTAAATTTCGATTTGTTGTTAACAAAGTTTTAGCGCCAATTGATAAAGAACCTATATATAACTACAAGGTCTCGCACTCTTTCTTATTCTTGTTTGTATAACGAGTAACGAGTGAGCAAATTAAAGAAAGTTGGAATGAGTTTGTGAGAACCTCAAAATCAGTACATACATAAATAAATATATAAATAATATAAAGTTAGTCTCTCACTCAAATTCGTGTATTCCATTGATGATCTCTACTAGAACTGCAAGAGACTCAAACTGCATCCAAATTAAATATTGAAGTTGACGAAAGAGATTGCATGTGTCCACTCATAAATTTTGTTAAAAAAATAAGATAAACATATCAATACGTAAAAAGAAGCTGTTATATTGGAATTAAGATACTCTATTACTTCATCTTTAAACAAAAAAGAAAAAAATCCTCTAATACTTGATATACTCGTGGAATTTTAAGTTAGAAGTCACCAAATAAAGGAAAAGACAAGAGAATCAAATATAAATTTTATAGAAAGGGGTGGTCTAACTGCCCCAAATAAAAATGGGGTTAATAATGATAATAAATTTGTGGAGATAACTCAGTTGATCCACGTTCACCAAATTATTTTTATACTTTTCTTTACCTTTTATTTTGTCAACTTCATATCCTTTATTCTTTAGTTGAGTTGGCTCACACAAATTTAACAAACTCAACCGAAACACAATCTTACTCGTGTTCACCGCTACAGTCCATTAGTCATTGGGTTAAGGGATTGGACACAGACCAAATAAGTTTGTGGTTGAGCACCTCAAATTCAGTACACACATATATATAGTGTTAAGTGTAATTCAAATATCAGTTAGTTAGAGATATGTCAGTTAATAGTTAGTTAATGTGACAGTTAATTACCAACTGTTAAACACTAAATAGTGTTATTCTCTTTATAATACATAAGTCAGTGTGAAATCAATAAACCTTTACCTTTCTCTACAGAAACTCTCTCAATCATAATTTCCTTGAGTGTTGTTCAACTTATTCTAACAAATTGGTGATCAGAGCTTATTTGTTCTTGGACCTGAAAACTCTAAGAGTGTGCAATTGCATCTTTGGGAAACAACTATGATGGGTTCAAGCTGAAACCTCCATTCGCAGTGGCCAATTCTTGTCATCAAGAACTGGGATAGATGGCGAATTCAGATAAGGGCGCTATTTGGCATCCGGGACATGCTGGAAATCATGATGGAAGGCTACCCAAAACTAGGTGAGGGAGCCTCAGATGCATAGAGGGAGATCCACAAAGAGAACAAGAAGAAGGATGACAAGCCTTTGTTCATGCATGTTGCACCAGTGTGTTGATGTAGCCAATTTCGACAAGATTGCTTATGCTACAACTGCAAAACAAACCTGGGAAATTCTTAACAAATCTCATGGGGGTGGAGAAAAGGTCAAGAAGGTTAGGCTTCAAACCTTGCAAAGGCAAAACAGAGAAAAGAGAACCAAAACATCTCATGGAACTTGGTGAAGGAATTTGACTTCCATTGTCAAAATTTTGGGGATTTGGACAAAAAGGAGAAGTGATAAATAAAGAAACTGGTGGCATTGTATGAAGCGTTTACAGTTCTATGGTGGAAGACAATGGCTTTACTTTCTTTTAACCAATTATGTTATGTTTGTGACTAAAGATGATTCTTAATTAAATTTCAACAGGACAGCCTGGTTTGTGCAGGGACGTTGCTTGTTCATTGATGCATCCAAAAGCTTTTCTTGCTTTGTATAATACACAATAGTTAGCTAATTGAACCACTTGTTCACACAATTCCTCCCCAAAGAAACCGAACTTTATGACCATAAAGCATTTGAACATTTACCAGTTGAACACATCTGAGGTGTATGCTTTTGAAAAAGTTCTCTAAAATATACATTTTTCAGTAGTTACTATAAAATAAGTTTTTTATAAAGCATTGTAAAAATGTAAAATATGCTATTTGCTTGATGACACTTAAATTTATAGGAGACTATGTTTACATGGAGAAGACTCATGTCACCCTGTTGTGTGTCAGCAACAAAACATTAGCAACTGTTGGTCACAGTATCAGCTAGAACGATCATGAGGCTGATAAGCATAGGATACTATTGAATATCGGACTAGTTGATATAAAAACACTCGAAAAATGTAGGACATGTGCCTTCTAAGATACCCAAAGAAAATACAGCATAAGTTTCAAATAATCCTTTCGGTCTTTCACCATAGCCAAATCTATTCCTTATTTGATCTCATAAAAGTGACTTTCGGTTACCAACTTTACCACCGTATATTTACCACTTGGAAGCTTTAATATTTCAATGATAATCGCAATAATTAGTCAAAGAATTATAATCATTATCTTTGCTTATATAGCCAACTTATGATCAATGAAAAAAAGGAGGAGGAGGATAATGAGATGTCCCAATTCATGCCACTAAAAAACTCTCTTTTCACAGATTGGAAGAGCTAGCGTGTGGATGATGTTGAACCACCACAGGTGGGATTGTTCAACGGCAAACCGGCAAGTGTTCCTAATCCTATGATAAAGTTAAGAAAAAGAATAAAACTTTACTAGGAAAAGAGACAAAAAGACAGACCTTAAATCGACATAAATGATGAATATATATATATATATATATATATATATATATATATATATATATATATATATATATGTATATATCAATCGAGTAATTAAAACGTTCTGGCAATGTTTCTGTTTGGACATCAATAAGCTAGTTATTGAAGAAATGGAAAATGCTTTGACAAATAAATAAATAAGAGTTCAATAGTCAAGCAATCTGAAATGGAATCCAAAGAAACGAAGGAAAAAAAGTCTGCATGTAATCAAACATACATGTGACACTGACAAGAAGTAGAACTTTATTAGAGTTTGTACTTACTGTAAATATTTGAAAGCACTGGCTTCTTAACTGGAATTAATTTGGGACCCATAAATAATATAAAATGCCAAAAATACTATGACAATTTAATTGGTAATAGTCTACATAATTTTATGTTCCCGGGCTCAGTAGCATCACATTATAGAGCTTAAAAATTTGGTAACTATTTTGGCTGCAACCTGATGTGCGATAACTTGGACGCCCCACTTCATCTATCCGTTGCAGTGTTTGATTGGGAAAAGTTCAGTACACAGAACTTTATAAGTACAAAAATCTCAGTGGCTCGAGTTTTATTGATGTGGATGAGAAGTGATAAATGATGTATTTTCACTCACGGATTTAAAGTATTTGCACTTCATTCCTTCTTCAATATTTGAATTTGTTTGATCATGCAGTGTTCATTCATGGACTTTCTCCACAGGGGCCCAATGGACATGGGTAATAGTTATGGCCCATCCTGTGTCATACTTCAGCTGTAGAAGTATTGTATTTTAATAACTTTGCTAAACTAGAACAAACGAGTAATTTATCCAATCGAATTTGAGACATGCGGATGAAAAATATCTCATTACCTTACCTCAATATCTGAATCTAGTTAAAGTACTTGAAAAAAGTAATATTGCACGGATACATGTTATTGCATACTCATTGCAGGAAAGAAACATAGGAAACCAATGATCAAATCCAAATTGGTTTTTGTTCCGTTGTGGCTAGAACATTTTAACAGAACCATTCCATGAAAACATACGAGACAGGGACACTATTATTTCACACGGAACATAAGCTGAACTATTTAGCCTTCGTTCTTGGAAATCTGGCAAAACTAAAAACGTAGATTATGATAGTGAAGAAACAACATAATACAACCATAACTCTACTCATCTAACAAAACAGGAAATCACATTCTCAGAATGACTACTACAATTATATTTGTGAGGAAGATTATCTAAACCTATACAGGGATACTTCTAGCTGAGAATCTTCGTTTTGCTGTCAAAACTGCCATTCCCATTTTCAGTGAATTGCCAAAACTGTGAAGAAATTTATTGCCGGTATTGTACGACGGAACATTGAGCAAGATACTCAATTAACCATCACCGTAAAGCATTCACGAATGCCGTCAATGAATCAACATCTCTCTTTTCCGAAGGGTACTTAATTGGTTGAGAAGAGTGTTTGGGGAAGAGTAGTATTGTGGGGAAGCTTCCCAACTGCAGTTCAGTCTTTGCATATTCCTTCTGGTCTCCATCCGCTCTGAATTTTGCAACCTTCACTCCTGACCCAGCTAACTTTTCTGCCAAATCAACATATGATTCCTCCATAGCCTGTTACAAGTCACAATAAACATCTCATTAGAGAATGGATATTTCAAACCAAATGAACCATAGTAAGATAATCTTAACAGAGTATTCAAGTTTGGGGAATAGAGTTTTACCTGACAGAAGCGGCACCATGGTGCATAGAGCACAACAAGCCAGGGTTCTTTTCGGTTCTCCAATTTTGCCAAATTCTCAATCCCAGACCTGCTCAAGCTGACCACATCCTGGGAGTTGAAAATGTCAGCGACAGTGGCAGATCCATTTGCTTGGGAGGCCCCATTTCCATTAAGCTGGGCAGCATCTTCATGTTTTATATTACCTTTGTGAAGACCACACTCCTTGGCTTTGGCATCCTCCCACCACCACCTTCCTTCTCTTTCATGTTGACCCGGTAAAACTGGCCTTGTGCACGGCTCACAGCCAATCGAAACATATCCTTGGGAATGCAATGAATTTACAGGAACATCCATGGTCCTAAGGAAGCTCCATATGTCTAGACCATTAACATTTGCAACCGGGTTCCACTTCACCAGGCTGCCAATTCCACCATCCAGTCCCTCAAAAACAGGATCAACCTGGACAACAGGGATTTCAGACCTAGTACCAGGAGACTGATCTTTTCTCTGTCCAGTGATCCATGCTTTGAGACCCTTAAGGGCTCTCCTCAAGGGCCTCACCTTCCTTACTCGGCAGCACTCTTGATGCCCATCCTCGTAAAATGAGAAGAGCCCTTTAGTTCTTACTAATGCCTGAACCTCAACCGCATCAGGGAACATGTACTCAATGTGAATTCCATAATGCTTCTCAACCGCATCAAAAAATTTGTAGGTTTCTGGATTCAGTCTCCCAGTGTCAAGACTAAACACTCTGTAGGGTCGACCCGTCAAATGTGCATACTCAATCAAAGCAACATCTTCAGCACCACTGCAAGATAAAAGTACTCATTAAAATTCAAATCCAGATAGATATCATAGCACTTGCTTTCTAGTTAGTCAGAGTCACACAAAATTCAAGTTACAATTTTCAAAATACAATTGACAATTAAACGTGTTAATGAATAAAAACCCACAAGCAAAACAAACGAATTACACAACATAATACAAACGGAACAAAAATTAATTGTCAGTTATATTTGAACTTCATCGTTCTTGTATTTCTACCGATCGATTCAGCAAATTTCATATTGATTTTGCATTTTCACCGAGTGACCCACGAAAACATTAAACAATTAGTTTAATATTTTCCATGTATTCTCTTATTAATCTCCTTACTTGCTTTGTAATATTTTTTTGTTTTCAACACATTAAATATAGACATATTCACTTTTCATTGAATACTTTCTTTAAAATTATTTGTAAAAATATATAACATTTCTCTTTACAAGAGCAAGTTAGAAATTATTTGTCTCATGTTCCCCTACGTCACTATCTACTAGAAGCTATGAACGTGACATTAGTTTTTGAAAACACCTGCGGAACATTTGAAAATCTTCCCTCACCAATAATTTGGGCCATGAGAACACGCTTGAAGGTAAAATTCAAAAGAAAAATTCATACGCTCATGCAACACCGACATAAAATTTCTTTCCCATGTATGGAAAAAAAACCGACAAACAAAACATCATGCAACCAAAGCACGAAAATGTAAAATTAAGAATCTACCTAAATGCAATAGCGATGTCGTTCCCAAATTTCTCGAGGGCCCTATCCATAATTTCAAGAGGAGATGCATTTTCAAGGTCTTTCGCTATTTGCTCAAAATCTTCCTCTTCCTTCTCAACCTCTGCAAATCACACGCCAAAACATCAAAAAAACGCTCTAATCGCCTCCAATTAAGAGGGGGGGGGGGGGGGGGGGGGAGCTTTATTTCAGAAAATTCCCTGAAAACAAGGTAATGTGTTCATAACATAACGCGGAAAACGTACCAGGAGCAACGATAGTTGCTGCAAGAGGAACAATAGAATCGTTCCGTTGCGGTTCGGCGTTGAGTGGCCTCACCAAGGAGCGTCGTTGAGTTACATTGACAACAACAGACGAAACAAGCGACCTCTCCGGAAACCGAAACGAACCGATTTGAGGAGCTGAAAACAAAAACACACACGCATCAAATTAACGAAACCCTAACACATCATAAAAAGCGACAAATTCAGATCAGGTTAGTTTTTTTTTTTTGTCCTTAAAATGAGGGGAAATGATGAGTACCTTTTGCGTCGGAGGAAGATCCGAGACGAGAGAAGAAGGAGCTAGAAGCTGCAGCAGCTGCTGAAGAGGAAGAAGTAGTGGAAACGGCGAGAGCCATTGTTGGAGAAGGAATCTAAGGTAGAAAAAAAGAGAGTAGATTCTGTTGGTTTTTTTCAGGGACATGTAGGAGAATGAAGGTTACATTATAAAGAGGAGTGCATTTGAACCTGGACGCAATTCTTGCTATCTTCGTTTTGCTTACGTGGCGTGAAGCTATTGGATTAACGGAAACCCGTGGCGCGTGGCCTCTCTTCGGTCGCGCGGCCAAATTAGACTCTCCTGTCACTTTTAATCTTTCGTTTTCGTTATCTTCCCCGATTCTTCCTCTTCTTTTTTACTATAAGCACTTACTGCGTTTAAAACTGGAATTTATTGATGCAAATTTATCCATTTTTTAATACTGAATTTGATTCTTGAGAAGGACTTGAATTTGAGCAAGTTGAGACAAGAAGACTGTACTAAAAGTAATTAGCTATATTTTTAATTAAAATTAATTATCAATAAAAATAGATTAAATTTTAATTTTAATTTTTTATAATTTTAAATTTACAATTTTATTTTCATTATTTCTATATCAAGATATTTAATTATTCTTTCATCAATTAACATGATATTTATATTTATGTGAAAAAAATTAAATAATATAATAAATAATAAATATTTTAATAAAAATTGAACTCATAATTTTTATATTTATAAATAAGATAATAAATTATTAAGATATTTATTTTGTTTAGTTAATTATATTAATATTATCTTGTATGTATAATTTAATTTAATTAAGAGTTATTGATTTTTTCAAATTATTAATAATTCTTGATTAATGATACATGATATTAATATAATTAATTAATAAAAAAACAAGTATCTTAATAATTTATTACTTTATGTATAAATAAAGGATTATTAATTTAATTCTTATTATAATATTTTTTATTTTTTATTTTATTTAATATTTTTTATATAAGTGTCATACTGGCTCGGTAACTTCACATCAAGATCAACTAATATATCAACAAATAATGGAAGAATTAAAATTATTTTTTAAAAAATAAAAAAAACTAAATATTTTAATTTAAAAATAAGGAATTAAAATAGTATATTTAAAATTATAGAAAGAAAAAATTATAATTTAAACTAAAATATATTAAGAAATATTACATATCAATATCATAATAATCTAAAAATACTAATATTTATGTAAATAATAGGAGACATACATTGGTATTTAATTGTTTTTTATATATGTTTGTGAAAAAAAAATCCACCACTTGTCCCTGATTAATTTCTAATCACAGATAATTTGTGTGATTGTCACTTTATCGAAAAAGAAAATTATTTATGTGATGTGATTGTCACTGGGCATAGTGGATTCAAGCCACCGGCTAGCTACCAAAAAGATGTTATAATCAATGAGGCTGCAGTGCAAAGGGAGCAATGTTGCAAAAATGAACTTGGAAAGGCCTTTTCACAAACCAACAAAGAATCCATTATCTGAATATGTCATTTTCATTGGTGCTCTTCTTTAGATGATTTTTTAAGGTAAAATTAACTTATATTTTTAAACCATCTTATGCAAATTTGTTTTACTTATATTTAAATTATTTTTATAATATACGCAGTGACCCATGACGCCATAGTTGGTGAAACAACTAACAATCACCTTCCCATTAAATTAGTTGACATTTAGGGTGAATGATTGAATGAAGCAATATTGGAGAAGTCACAACTTTTTGTTAGCTTATGCATAATAAAAAAAAATCTAGTGGAGATCCGAAAGGATTTATTTTCTTAGAAATATGCTATGGGACCTCTAGATCCCCACCCAACGTAAGGCCACACGCACCACTGACTTTTATTTTTCTTTTAAAAAACAGACAAATAGCAAAGGCCAAGATTGTTTTAATTTTCATCGTATTCATTAGTGCAAAATATTTCCTGAGTGATTAATCTTTACAAAAAAAAAAATTGGCTGATCATATTCAATAAAGTCTCCCTTTCTAATTATTTTAAAAATTAACAAAAAAAAGAGTTTGTTTAAAAGTTTCAAATTAATATCTCTCATGATTGAGTTATAAGATTAGCTCAAAGATAAAAGAAAAAAATTGACTCATCCACTGATATAAAAATTAATAACTAATAATTAATATTTATCAATAAAAAATCATTCTTGTAATGATATCAATGACATGTTAGCTTACGAAAATTGATTTTAAAAAGCGTTTTTTTTTTTCAATCATGCAATAATACCTTCAGCTGCTTCCTCTCGAACTTCGTATCTTATTGGAATCTTTTAAAAGAGAAAAATAGATTTTTTATAATATCCCTTTTATAAAAGAATCTAAATTTAATATAAGATTTCGGGTAGAAGAGATTATATACAATCAAATACTAACTAAAAAACTTTGTAGCGGCTTTTACAGATTCTTCATTCTGGTATAAAGTTTTTTTATATTATCAACTTAAAGTTTAATATACAGTTTTTTATATTATCAACTAACTAAAGTTTTTCGTAGCAATTCTTATAGCAACTTTTACAGATTTTAGTACAAAAAATTATATTATCAGCTAATTAAAACTATTATAAGTGACTTACAGATTTTTATGCTATCGATGTATTTTAATTATCATTTTATAAAATATATTTAAAATGATTATATATGTTCAGTATTTTGTAATTAGCAAATTTTACATTCAAGAAACCTCAATTTAACATCAATGAACTATTCATATTTAATTAATATTTAATATTTTAAATATGTTAGATGGAATGGTGGATCTAATAGTACTTTCAAATAATTACTTTTAAGTGAAATTTTTATGTTAGCGTTTATTTAAATGTAAATATATAAATAAAATATATTTTTAAACTCTTTAATTAAATAAAAAAAAACACATTTTGAGCTGGTTATTTGTTAAGGAGATTTTAAAAATTATATGAAATAAATAAATAAGAAGAAGATAAATAAATTAAGTACCAACAACTTTTTTTTATTAATACAACTTCAGAAATTATTGTATTTTAAAATTGTTATAAATTAAAAAATTTAATTATTTTTTAAAATAGACTTAACCAGCAAAAAGTTTAGGTAAAACATTCACGTTAATACATCAAACGAAGGTCCTAATATTTTAATTCTTCGGTTCGTCTCCACATTAGTTGCGTTGGTCATTTTGTGCTCAATTATCAAAATTAACAATTAGGAGTGTAAATTTATTCACGTAGCTGCTTCGAATAAAACTGAATTAAAATTCTTAAACAATGTCGAGTGTAAATATAAGGTTGGATTTCGAAGAGTGATTGGAAGTAAGAATTTCATTAAAAACAATTAAGCATTGACAATGCTTTTAATTTTTTCGCTGAATATCAAAAGATGAATGGAATAGAATCATAAAACTTGACTACAAGTCATAAGTCTTGATGCTCTTGCAATGAGTAATATAATTAATTTGTCTCCTAATGAAACTCGTCCCAGAATTTGGAATTTGTAAAAAAACTTGCTCTACATTAATTTTGTCAAGGATAACATGCAATAGATACACCATTTGCAACATGATTAAAACTCTCCATTATATATAGTTTTGCAATCGCTCTAAAAAATGTTATTGAATCCCAGCTGCTGGATCCATTGGATTAGCACATTCAGCTTCTGACGATGGTGATGAAATTCCTTGGAAAATATTGGACTTTGATTTTATATAGCTTCCATGTTCTCCTCTGATACAAAGACCACCTCCAAATGTGTTTATCTCTTTGAGAATAGCAGCATCTAAGTTGCGTTTTAGGAAGCCGTTTGGAGGAGGAATCCAAGTTCTTTCGTTGTGATCTGTGCTATGTGGTTGCGTCATATTTGACTTTCTCCTAGCTGCATTTTAATCTGAAATATATTGTTGACTGACATTAACTGATATTGAAGGATCAGTGTGCGTCTCGTTCCTCATACTCGGTTCTAGTTAAATTAGTTAATACAAATATGGTCTTAAAAAATAACTATAAATAAAAAAAATAACGCATTTTATTTCCAAAGTTAAAGAAAATGTGTTTTTTTTTAAAATATATATATATAGCATAGAAAACCAAGATTGATTTCATCGAAGAAGAGAAAAATCAAAGCTTAAACTCATTAAATAGTCGCAACAATAGATACTCGTCTTCATGTAAATGAAAATCTCATGAATGAAATTCAACAAATAACAACAAAGTTGTTTGTTGGCAAAAGTATACTAAAATTATATATTTTGCATAGTTGTTCCAATTTCTATTCCTATTACAAAGTGTACTTTAAACTATGACAATTATAAGATTGAGGTATACATATTTTTAATTGATCGGAAAGATCATATTTAAATACTTCTTAATGAATCCAACAACAATTAATCATGGGGTGATAGTCTCTGATATGTTATCAAATCATGTTTTGTATTTCTGTATTTAAGTTTTCAAACGATACATTCATATGAGACAATCTGACATAACCTTAAGTAGTGTATTTAAGACTTTTATTTAATATTTTGTGTCTGAGATTCTTTATTGTAGAAAATATTCTCCTAGAATCTTGAAGAATAAATGAAATTCACAATCTAAAAGTGTTAATTTTCACCAAAAGGCGCGCTCTATTGGTGCAAACCTGCTATAATGGAAAAAGTAACTCTCTTACTAAAATGTAAAACACGCCAACCTATCAACATGAACTTTGCATGAAGAAGGGACATGCATTTAATGCAAGCATTGAATGTTCCAATGACCTCAAGACTTCAGATCAAAACAAAGTGAAGAATCCACCCGTTGAGAGACAATAGATACTTGAAGATAAAGGCTATAAATAGGAGAAGCTTTGAAGAAACAAGGCACGAATCTACTTACAGATTATTCATTCATTCTTTTTTGTAAAAAGCTTTCTACAATTTTTTGTATAGATATTAAGCTCTCAAAATACCTTGTAAACCTTGAGAGAAAAGACTAAAGTACTAAGAGATATATTCGTTTGCGAGATGATCTCATATTAGTCATTGTGCAAACTTTCAACAAATCTTGTTAATTTGTTTGGAGTCAACAGTTGCTTGATAGAACAAAGAATACTAGGTTGAAGTCAAATTTGAGGTAGAGCTTATCTTTGTAAGAGTAAAAAGTAATAGTGGCAAATGCTTATAACTTGTGACAGGTTAGTAGAAATATGGTGGGTTGCCAAAAACTTAACGTAGTCTCAAGGTAGAGACAAACTAATATAAACTCCAGTGTGTTTTTCTTTACTACTCATCTTTGTGTTTTAGTGACAAAGGATTTGAATTTGTTTTTAAATCTTATATATGTTTTTGTGTTGGTAAAGAAAATCATTATATGATAAAGCTATCTTTATTTATTTTCTGAAAAACTTGTATTAGACAATAAACATATTTTTGCTAAAAGAAAAAATTTAAAATTTCTAAAAACACAATACAATTCCCCTTCTTATGTTATTTGCCTCTACACTCAACAAAAGCATGTCATCTTTTTCAACAGAAATATACTTTTGTTTCAGTGAATAGGGGTGGAAAAAACTAAAAAAAAATAGAAAACACAATTTTGTTATAAAAATTCTGGTGCTTTTTAAGATGTTTTGGAGCATTGGTGTTTGTTGGTTCAAAATCTTTTATTGCACACCATAAGTTGTCATATTTTGGGAGAATAACACATATACTAATTTTTTAATCAGTGCAGTGAGACATTTCCCTTTAAGGGCATAGCATTGCACATTTCAACCTAAACTTTTCTTAACTCTCCTTTGTTGTATATATATATTTTTTGTATTAATTGATTGTTATAAGCATTGAGTAACAAAGAGAATAGGGTGGTGCAGTTTATGAGTAACAAAGGGCATATCAGTCTATTCATGTTGCCAATGAGGTGCAGAAAGTAGAAAAGGAGATGCAAAAAGCAATTGCTCATTTGTGCGTAAAGACGGAGTGACTTAGCTTAGTCTTCCCTTATGAGCCCACTAGTATATCGATTATCGAATGCAAACGCCTCTCCTTCCAAATAATGTTTGTGAATTGTTGTGATGAAAATGGAAAACAATACTCCCTCCATTTTTATATATAAGATCCAATTATTTAATTTATTAATATATTTTTTCTTTTAATAAATAATGTTTTTAATTTAAAAATAATTAATACAAAAAATATTATAATTTGAGTGTTATAAAATATAATAAATACTATTTTACACTTAAATATTTATAACTTTATTTGGGGCAGCAACAACATTAAAAAAAAACATAAATGCCATTTAATTTCTTGGGAGAAATTAAATGTGCTTACCTAAAGGGTGGTCTGGTCCGGGCCTTATGATGGATCAATGCTTCACAATACCCACAACTCTGTCCTTATACATTAACTAATAATCGGCGGCCACGTAGACAATTTAAGTGACAGGCTGTTACATTATCACTCACTCACTTACTCAGATGACTAATGTTACTTTATAAAGCTACACGTCCTCAGTGTCGGAGATTGTTCTGGTTTGTCGTTCTTTGTCTCGCAATCTTCACTATTTTCACCGGTTAGACACCTCTCTCCGGAAATGGGGTTTTTGTCTCTTTGATTTCTTCATCCCCTTCAATTTCATTCACATTTATCTACAATTGTTGCTATCCAACGTGAGATTTGTGATTCATTAGGCAATTGGCATTTATGAGTGTGTAATTTTTTATTCATTTGTCAAATAGCATGCTTTTTTATTTATTTACTTTTCTATTTTGCATTCCAAACCTGTGGAGGCTGAAGGGTCTGTTTGTTGTTACTTTGTTAACGAGTTGAATTTTTTAATTAATAAAAAAATGCTAGATCAGCCTTATTTTTCTTTTTTCTGGTCACCACTTGGTGTTAATTGAATTTCACTATGCGTTAAAGAAGGTTTCTGAATGTTGTTGCAGAGCATTTGCATTCCGCATTGAATATGGCTGAGGCTACACAATCTAATGCTGAGTTGTTGGAGTGGCCTAAGAAAGATAAGCGCCGCTTCCTGCATGTTGTGTATCGTGTTGGTGATCTTGATCGCACCATTAAGTAGGATTTTTGCTGACTTGGGTTGTTGAAATTCGCTCTGAAGTGTGTTTAGATGCTCATTGTTTCCTTATCGTTCTATCAGGTTTTATACTGAATGTTTTGGGATGAAGCTTTTGAGGAAAAGAGATATTCCAGAAGAGAAATATGCCAATGCTTTTCTTGGATTTGGCCCTGAACAATCCCATTTTGTTGTGGAATTAACATATAGTATGTTTTGCTCTGTCAACCTTTTGAATTCATGCATAACATTTCTTGTGATTCTCTGATTATATGTATCTTTTGTCTACCATCCGTTATGTGTTTGATTGAATTGGGCATGGCATGACTTATCTCCACATATGATGTTTTTGGTCAGATTATGGGGTGACCTCATATGATATTGGAACTGGCTTTGGACATTTTGCTATCGCAACTCCAGATGTAAGCCAGAGTCTTGCCTTCACCACAGGCTGACCATTTATTCGACCTTTTGTACTGAAATTGAAGTGTATATATCTCTTCCACTTTTAGGTTTACAAATTGGTTGAAGACATCCGGGCTAAGGGTGGAAATATCACCAGGGAGCCGGGTCCAGTTAAGGGTGGGAAGTCTGTTATTGCCTTCGTGAAGGATCCTGATGGTTATGCTTTTGAGCTCATTCAAAGATCTTCCACCCCTGAGCCATTGTGTCAAGTAATGCTTCGCGTTGGTGATTTAGAGCGCTCAATTAAGTTTTATGAAAAGGTGACAGTCCAAGTCATGTTTTTCTATTCATGAGCATGCAATTTAATATAAAACCACATTCATCTCCATAAAAACTGTTTTAAGTCATTTGCTCATAACACAGTTGCATAAATATTCATGTCTACCAACTTATAATTTATAAAATTTTCATACTTTCTATTGCTATTATTTGCTTTTTCTTTACAGAAGCCTCACTTTCTGCTGATATTTTGATGATATAAGTTCTGTGTATCACCTCCCTCAATTATTTCCTGCCTGGATCATACTCCACTGGGAAAGTGGCAAATCAATTCTAGGCATGTGGGATAAAAAATAGTGGAAATTTCTAGAGAGAATGTTATGTGTTCAGTACATTCAGTCACACTAAGTAAATCTTTCTTATTAATATAAAAAAAACACTTTCAGTTATGCCTTGAACCTACTGCCCAAAAGCTTAAGCTATTAAATATTTAAATGGATGTTTGGGTACTTCTCCGTTGAATATTTGAGTCACACTAGGCAACTCCTACGTACTTTTGTCAAAGCCTTTGTTACTTCTCTGTTGAACTACATCAGAATTCGTGCTACCAAGCTTTTGGTGGGAAAACAAACTTAGCTTAAGTGAATGCTCATGAATGCTTTTTACTTTTTACATCTACTATTATTTCCCCTTTCCGCAAGAGCCTATTTAGGCTTGAAGCATGGACAATCCACATACCCAGTTACCATGTGCTGAATTTCAATGTTTATTCAGATATATGTGAGTAATAAGGTTCTAACTCTGGATTACTTGGTCATAGAGGCTCTAATATCATGTCATTAACCAACTATCCTAAAGGCGTTAGTTATTATGAGAAGTTTCATGAATGGATTGTAGATCTAACATGTTGCCTGGTACTCTACTTATCCATTTTCCTTTTCTCTCTTTAAGGAGGGAATGTGCAAGGTGAAGCCTTGGGTTGAGTAGAATGTGTAGGGTCTAGTGCTTATACTGATAATTTTGAAATCTGTTTCATTGATTGGTTTTATGGATTTGTGTGGCATTATGGATCTGGGTTGGAAATTATTTGTTTTTGCTTGTGATGGACACAAAAATCCATGACAATGCAGTTGGTATATTATGTTTTTAAGTTTTACTGGGTTTTATTAACTATTGGATCATGTTTGTGCAGACTTTGGGTTTGAGGGTGGTAAAGAAGACTGATAGACCTGAATACAAGGTGAGTTTCCTTTTTGATCTTAGCAATCCACTTAAGGCAGGACATATTTCATACCAAAGCTTTTTGACTTCTTAGGTTTGACTTATGATTTTTCCTGGATTATGTTGCATATCTTACAGTATACTATAGCTATGCTTGGGTATGCAGAGGAGCATGAGACAACTGTGTTGGAGCTGACATATAACTATGGTGTCACTGAATACACCAAGGGAAATGCTTATGCACAGGTTAGTTAATACTTATTATGTTATACTCCCTCCGTCCCTATATATAAGACCCTTTTCACTTTATTGTTTGTCCCTAAGACTCTCTTCTAATTGTTTGGTTCATTAATTATTGTTTTTCTATAATACCCTTAATTAATTACATTCTCTCTCTTATTAGGATTGGAGAATAGAAGAAGCCATATTAATTAATTAGGCGAGAAGCAATTAAGTGGAGAGAGAAATGAAGGATAATCTTGGAAGAGTAGTATAATTTATTGAAAAATTTAATGCGATTAACTAATTAAACTAATTTTCTTAAGGGGTGTAAATTAGTTGAAAGAATCTTAGATATAGGGACGGAGGGAGTATTTCATTCTGGAAGCCTAAACCAGCTATCTTCACATTTCTGTACCCCTTGAAGTTAAAATTTGTGTGCTGCATATACAGGTTGCTATTGGTACTGATGATGTATACAAGAGTGCTGAGGTTGTCAACATAGTCACACAAGAGCTTGGAGGGAAGATTACTCGGCAACCAGGACCAGTTCCTGGCCTTAACACAAAGATCACTTCTTTCTTAGATCCTGATGGATGGAAAACTGTAAGAATTTTCTTTTTGTTTAAACTTTATGTTGTGAGGGTGTGGCTTACTTTCTATTTCTTTTATTGTATAATCATGAGATGAAATAATAGGTGAATTATGACATGTAGAACACATGCATATGTGCATACTCGGGCAACTACAATTGTAATTTGATGATAGTATAATGTTTCTATTGTCATCAACTATGAATTTGAATATGCATAATTATGAATATGAGGAAAACAATTGTTTCTGCAGCTAGCAAAACATTATTAATAGTGCCTTCTCTTCATCAATGATAATAAGGTTTTTTTCTTAACCTGTTGGCTGAAATGAAGTGCATTTCTTTGAGCATGTGCATATTTCTACTCTTGCTTGTGTTAAATTTCTGCCATTATCAATGGTGAGTATGTGGTATGATTCATTTTGTATGAATTTTTGTAGGTTTTGGTTGACAATCAAGATTTTCTGAAGGAGCTGGAGTAAAGAGTTCTGGCTTTTCATAGTACTAATGCTATTATATGAATAAGTGATCAGCTCGTGTTTATCAGTGAAGTAGTAGTGTTCAGTATGGTTTCTCTGATGTGTTTGCCTGTTTGGTTGAGATTCTAGACAGTCTACAGTGATATCCAACAGTATTTCAATATATTTGGTAAAAGTTGGAGAATAATTCTCATGTTTTACAG
The DNA here is from genome assembly GCF_004193775.1 of Glycine soja. Taxonomy (NCBI): domain Eukaryota; kingdom Viridiplantae; phylum Streptophyta; class Magnoliopsida; order Fabales; family Fabaceae; genus Glycine; species Glycine soja. The sequence goes on along the minus strand of NC_041010.1, from coordinate 315,798 downwards.
CAGAACCTTAATCAATTTAAGCCAAAATGATCCTGGACTTACTGGTCCAATAAAATTTAACTCTATCTACGACAAGTATAATTAATTAATATAAAAAGTCAATCTGATTTACATATGGTAATAATATGTTTTAAAATTTTATCCCCACAAATAAATATAAAAACAAAGTGGTATTGTGCTTAGATTAGAAAAGAATATAGAAGCAATACGTAGCATAAAACATTTAGTTTCAGTCTCTCAAATTCAAAAATAAGACGTATGGGTCTGTTCTGCTATAGAAAGAAATTACGAAACTTTATTCAGATATAAAAATACAAAATAAAAAATGTATTTAGATTTCCATGGTTTTAATACGGACAGTGGTTAAACTAGTCTTAAAGTTGGCTTTATCTTAAAACATTTTTTTCTTAAAAAAAGTTACTTTTAAAAGTTTACTGATAGCGTATTCTTTAATAATAATGTTTTTAATTATTACGGTTTTAGATCAATGTGAATCATGAATTGCGATAAAATTAGTCTCATCCTAATTGGTTGGAGATTTTTTATTCAAGAAAAAAATTTATAAAGGGCTGAAATTCTGACTCAAGAAAATAATTTATAATAGGTTGAAATTCTAATATATTTGAAGTTAAATAAATTTCAGATTTGAGTATTGTGTATTAGAAAAAAAATGTAATAGGAAGAGGAATGGGTGAACAGTTAAGTTTTTTTTTTTTGGGGGTAGAAATTGATCATCAGTATACTTTATAAATAACATGGCTACAAAATAAAAACAAATAATATACTTAAAAAAAATTTAGGAACAAGTTCATTTCACGAGTTTAGGTAATGCTTGAATTAGTGAGAAAATGAAAAAAAAAATCGGATGGAAGCATAATAAAACAAAATGTTTTAGAATAAAAATAATATTCTATTGTTTGAATATTTATTTTATAATGAAATTGAACAAAAATGCATTGCATAATTTGAAAAAAAAAAGAAGACTAAATAGAATGATTCACAACTTTTTAATTCACTGTTGAATTATATTTATATGAATCAACGGGATTAAATTGGAAAAGCAGGCATTCTTGGTAGGGTTTTGCTTATTGAATTTTATTTCGAGATTTCTCCATCCTAAATCTACTTAATTCAACACGCTAAAACTCTTAAGTATTTAAATTAATAATTCTCCAAAATACCGGATTTTTTATGGATGTTTATTTTTTTTTCCACTCATTTTATTTGTGTTATCACCCATATGGTGACGAACTGTTATATGAATTTCTCTTCCAGTGTCTCGAACAGACTTATGTATAAAGCAAAATACTCATCAGAGAAAAAAAAATATAGGTCATTAATTCTTTGCTATATGTATTTAGTTAATGTTATTTATAAAAAAAATTATGAATACTATGCATATTTCATCTTAAAAATTCTTTGCAAAGTATAATAGTTATTACACCATGCATAATGTCTATTAAACTACCTTTTTTATAATTGGATATTAAACTACTAGTTAATAAAAAAAGGTTGTGGTTTAATATCTGATAAAGAAAATAAAATAATTTGATATATTAGATGTGTTTCTTTAAGTTTTTTTTTTTTGATATAGTAAGAAATTTTTTGTCTATTTTTTTAAAAAAGTTTTTTTTTTTGCTTTTTGTAAGAAATTATTTTTTAAATATTATTTTTAAAATATGTTTTTAAGTTGAAACAAACCGACTCATTTGAATTGAATGATTTACATAGGCATAAAATAATTTTTTTATTACGTTATTTGGAAACTAGAAATTTTTAGGTAAATTTGAAATTTTCAAATTTATTTATATTATTTTATCTCGTGTTGATAAATTAAGAAAAAAATAGCTAAAATGAATTAAAATATATTCTACCAAATTATTTTATTTTATTTTAAATCTTCCAAAAAATGCTTAAATCATTTAATTCTTTATGCTTTCCTATACAAATATTCATTTACACAAAATCCTGATGACATTTTCTTTTGGTATGTATGATTTAATCTTTATTTATGAAAAAATAATATTGAAAACATTTATTCGGGAGAATCAATATTAAAAAAATTATGTTCTCATTGCTCTACATTCTCTCGCATTCTTTCTCATTTGAATTTTGTCTCACACACATTATACACAAGACATTATTGTTGAAAGATATATTTTTATTATAAAATTAAAATGTAATATATATATATATATATATATATATATATATATATATATATATATATATATATATATATATATATATTATTTTTGCGGCTCTTCTTCATCCTTTATATTCTGTATAGCTTATCCATTTTTTTAAATTATAGTCTCTAATTTCTTGAGATATATTGTTATTTTAAAAAGATCTTTCTATTGACTATTTAAATAAGGTAGTAAAAACCAACAACTGTCATAAGTGTAAGTGGTTCAGATCTTCAAATTATAATACAAATATATATTTTTTTAAAAAGTTATGAATTCCAAATATAAAATCCATTTTATTCTGCAGAAAAATAAAAAGAACTCACTTAATTATTTCAAATCAATTACATTCATTATATATTAATTTTGAAAGTGCTAATTGTAGACAACTGACATCCTTACTGTGCAAATCACGTTTGACTAATGCATGTTTAAATTAACAAAAATTGTAAAAATTTCCTAAGTTTTGTTTCTCCAAAATTAAATTTTCAATCAAAATTTTAAACTTAAACATACTTTTGGGTGTATGATTCCAAATTAATTTTAGTTTCGAACATACTTTTAAAATGCTCACAAAAAATTCAAAACATACACATAATTTTTGGATAATACAAAAATGTTGAGTTTACGAGAAGATTCATCCCAAGTTGATCTCCCTCACGATTGAAGATCAATCTGATGTATCTGTTTTATCCACCGGATAACAACCAAGAACACGAATAAATTTTGTATACTCCTGAAATGAAGGGGGAAAGAACCAACAATTTGAGTTAGTATTTGACAACTACATTGAAAAGTCCTAAAAAGGCTTAATGCCAGCAAATGAAAAATATATAACACATTTTGCTTAACACACAGTGAAGACTGTTGGAATTTTTAATTTAAAGAGTGTATCATGCACAAATGTAGAACAATAATTTTAAGAATGTAGCATGCAATTGGCGTGGGATTTCGTGGAGCATATTTGTCTAAATGAGATGTTTTTCCCTATCCAGTCAGCCAGCCACCAAAAATAAAAAGAAAAAAAATACAAACAAAGGAACAAAATTGAAAAACATGCTGCATTTCTAGCAACGTTTTGGGATATGCTAATGTATGAAACAATGCAACATTGGACTCTATACATCATCAATAAATTAAGAAATCTCACCCCCATCAATCCAATATTATAGAATGCAAACTAGTTTGATTATAAACAAAAACCAGATTTAATTAGAACATGAAAAGCATCATTGACCATGTAATCATAGAATTTTAGATGGGAGAGTGATGATAAAAAGTTTATAAGATGTTTTTTCTGATATGATGGGCTCACCTGCAAATTTTCTAAAGCGTACTGGGCTTGCGGATCTGCCATTGAAGCTTCAAAGTCAATATAAAAAAGATATTCAAAATACCTGTCACCAAGAAACATCATGCCTGAAGTCAGATTCACAACACACTTCCACATAGAATACCAAAATCATTAGAGCATACCAAAGAGTAAAACCGTACCAAACCCCTTTCCCTAGTTTTTCCTTCCAATTTTGAACCACAAAGTTAGATATATGCTTTTTAGAGTAAAACTATAATATGTTTGATAATCTATTAACTTGAATGCTTAAACTTTAAAGTGATTTTTACATTAAACCCTCCAATATTTTTTTTTACTAGATATGAACATTTAATTGTATATAGTGAATTTATAGTTTACATACTGATACCATTACAAATATCCAATGGGAAACAAAATATCCATTACTCACTTAGCCCTCTCATCAATTAAATCTTCAACAATCCTTAAGGGAGACTGTTTCAAGGGGCGGCTCTCTATCTGAAATCACACCAAAGAAATGAGAGCAATGAAACATGAGTTTTATCTTCAAATTTCAATAGTTCTAATTATTATTGTAGCACACCTTTGACAGATTAATGTTTCTTAAGGCAAATGCTCCTAGGGCTTTGAATAGAACACCTGGACCTTCGTCTAGGCTGAATACAATGCTAGTCTGGGGAGAAGTCATGCATACATCAGCAAATTCATGAAGATTATATATAATTAAATAATATTTTTTTTCATACCTTATAGGGCCTGTCATTTCCTGGAATTCTAGGATCCCTCGCGAGTATCAGAAAACGAGTAATATTAACGTCGTCATCCTAGCAAAAAAAGAAAATGAATCAGCTTAACTTTAATCTTGAGACAACCAACAATAATAGTCATGTTTTCTATTTTGTTTTTGTTACACAATCATGTTTTCTGATAAAAGCTGAAAATGGTGTAAAAGAATGAGAAGTAAGAAGTTCAATCACTCTTTGGATATCCATGCGTACGTATCTGCATGTGTCAGATTCTCAGACATCCTTCATTATTGTACTTTCTTTTATGTTAAAATCTCAGAAAAGTACATACCCAGTTTTACAGTCTTTCTTAATGCAAAGATGCTTGAAACTCAAGTAATAACTGCTATACAAAGACATTTCTAAAACTCTAAGTATAAAGTATAAAGTAACAAATATTGATTGACACAGACAAGGTATAGGCCTTCCTTTTCATACGTATGTTTCACTCTTTTAAGACCAATATTAGCTTCCAAAGCAGCATGAAAAAGGAAAGGTGGGAATGTTATAGGTATCTAGCTGAGGGACGGAAAAAAAATTATAGGAAATGTGATATGATGTTTCCCTCATTACAGTCTAAATGTTATACCGAAGCAATGTACTGTATTGTTAATGTCATTAATTCCAAGAACTTTATTGATTAGGGTAAAAAAAGCATGCTGACTTGTTCGATCATTTCTAAATGAGGAATGATAATCATAGCTCATTTTTAAAATTGGCATAAAAATTGAGAAACTTATAAATTTGCATCATCCATCCTAGCAAAGAAAGGAAAACAATATTTTGGAAGGCATAAGCTCCCAACTCCAATGAACTCATATTGCTTAAATTAAGACATTTTGCCATAAGAGAAAACCATACACTAAGACTAAAATGTAGTAGCAGCCGAGTCTTCCAAAACATGTAAATGAAATCTTACCTGGATTCCTTCAGCTAGAACGTCAAGGCCATACATATTTGCTGCCCTTGAACCTGCAATAGCTCCAATGTCTTTTCTCCCCTTTAAGAGCACTGCCTGTTCACAATATCCCAATTAATCATTATTAGGAAATGCTGCTACTCTACAACCTAATCAAAGCTTGCTTTCAGTGGAGTTTAAGAAATTTATATTTTTAATATACCTTAGCAGCTGCAGCAGTATCATCTACACTAATCTTGGCAATACCTAAATCAGTTAGCATCTTCTTACATTGAACAAGAGCCTGCATGAAGGAAGATTATCTTAAGAATTTTGGAAGTTATATCTAGGTATTTGTCATCAACAGTTATGTTAATGATAATGACACAGTTAGCTGTATAAAAAATGTATGCAATCACAAATCCAATTAAGAGATGACATTTTTTTATTTTTTTATTTAGCATCAAGAGATGACATGTTGAGATACCCTAACGTTTCTGTTGAAAATACTCAACGGTTATACGCGCATTTTTGGTTTATCGTTTGCACGATTCCAAACGTCTGTTCATGCATTTCGAAAACAACAAATTAATAGAGAAACAAATATATTAGTGGATTGAAAAAGATATGGGTTATGTTCAACTCAACATTTTTCTAAACATACCTAAGATAGGTACACGTTAGTGAGGGATTGATAGGCACATAGTGAGGGAATAAGAGATAAGGCATATTGTCGTAAATACGAGTAAGGATTGAGAGAGGAGGTATATATTCTGTCATTGAAATACTTGATTGAGTTGGATCTGACAACTATAAGAAGGATTCCCCAAATATTTAATTAGGTGCTTATGATAGTATTAAAACTGTGGCAATAAACCTACTATATGATCCAATAACTTGTACTAATGTGAATTTTAAACGTTGATGTAATTTTCTAGAAAAGTAAAAGAAAGATTATTGTATCATGAGATTATTCTAAAAGTAATGCCACTAGAAAGTTGTAGCAGTAATGTAATGATTATTCTAGAGAAAAGAAGTGTTAGAATGTCAGAAATTAATAAAAGGATAACATTGATGAAAATGCTGCTTGAAATTAGAAAGAAGAAAAAGTTTTGAATCAAAGCCATACATGCACTTCATTTTTTCTAAAAACTAACATTGAGGTTTTGCTGGCATCATATGTTAAGCATGTGTGAAAAAAAGAATTATATATATATCTAATAGCTAACCTGAGGATGACTCATTACAGCTTTGAGATCCTCTTTTCTCACACCAGCCAATCCTAAGAGGCAGTGGTTAATTAGCAACTGCACCTCCCCAACAATGTGTAGCTTGTGTCCAAGAAGTAAATCATAATTACGGTGGATGCTTCCACCAACAGAATTTTCGATTGGTAGAACAGCTTTATCCACTAACCACGATTCGACAGCCTGCTTGCAGAAAAGAATATTATAAATATATCATCACAGAATATTTTAGTCAAGGCATCATATATATATATATATATATGTGTGTGTGTGTGGGGGGGGGGGGGGGAGAAAGAGAGAGATGTTAATTAAGAAACAAGCAATGCAACCTTGAATGAAGTCTCAAAGTCTTCACATGGCACTGTCTCACATTTTGGATATGCTTTCAAAACTGCATCCTCAGTATATGCTCCTGGAAGGCCCTGTATCAAGTAATTCACTAGTTAGGAGAGACAATGATGCTATGTGAATCTTTTTTTTTTAAAGAAACTATCATGCATCATACCTTGTAAGCAACGCGCAACTTTGCCCCACCATCACTTGAGGAAAATTCATTAGCCATTAATGGCTCTGCAATTAAAGAAGTTGTATAGTCATGCCAAAAGAAATTAAGAAAAAGGAAATGAGATTAAATCACTTCTCTCTAGCAAACAATAAAGGTTGCATCCATTATGATATAACTTTCTTTTTTTACATGCTCACACATGTGTATGTGTGTGCATTTCAGCATGGATCTATAGCTAGTTTGAAGTGTATTCTAAAAAGGAGGATATATATATACAAAACTCTATGGAGTACAGATCTTTATTACAACCATCAATTTTAAACTTAAAACGCTTAATGATTCATTACAAGAAACATAAGTCTAATATTTAGCTGAGCAACTTAAATTTATTTCTTGAGTGGGCACAAGCTAGGATCAATCAACTGAATATATGTTGCTGTGACAAAATTCATATACTAACGAAAAGCTAGGATTATATAATCCTTGCCATCATTCTGAGTCAACATTTTAGATGGTGTGTTACCTGTGTTCACCATTTCACATGGATCACAAAGGACAAGATTCCATATACATGGTTAAACAAGAAGAAACACTAGTGCCCCATGTACACATTTTAGAATACCCTATTCTCCATTGCCTTAATCTCATTTTTGTTTTTTTTTTTTTTTTATCTTTGGTGCACCACAAACATAATTAATGACATCGTTCACCAACATTTTCTATTATGGCAGTATCCATTTCCAACTATTTGAAAAAGGGAAGGGTAAAAAACAAATAGAGAAGCTCAGTCAAGTGTGTGTGTGAGAGAGAATGCACATGGCATGTCTTCATCGTTTTCCACATAATTTCGACTAAACACATCGACGGTAGCAAAGTACATCCAGCTCTTAAAGAAAAACCAAATTCAACAACAGAAAGCATATATAACAAGGAGTGTGTATGAGTGCAATCACAAACCCTAACAAGAATAAAGTAGCTAGCGCCCGTATCTATGTGACTAAATACGATTCGCCTTGCCAGTTTAAATACTCAAATCCTTGAACTACAAATTGTAACAACAAAAGGCATGCATTAAAAAACCATACCGCAAAAGGCCTAATTCGTGATAGAATAGTTAATAAGCAAAATATCATTATGAGATATCAGATACGCAAGATTGTTATAAGTATAAACTCGATAATCACATAGCAATAAAAAAAAAACTAAAAAATTCTCCAAATACCAAAAACCATGGAAATGTTAAATCTGAGACATGTATAACTCACTAGTAAGCAGATTAACATCCTTGTGAGGCCCTTCTAACTCACTTAGCTGAACCTCGACGACGTCATCATTTAATGAAGACTCATCAACCCCAGCGACAACGTGCTTCTCATCTTCAATTGGAGTCAAAGCTCTTGGACTCAAAACACGCAAACAACAACATTCCCACTTGCAGAATTTCTCAAGACCATGTTTTAAATTCACACTCGGCCTAGAACTAGAAGGCTGGAAGGTTGCAAAGCCCAATTGAGGAGCTTTGTTGGCACAACCCCAGATGGAACAATCCTTGAGAGCCATAAGATCTTAGAATTAGAGCAAAAAGTCTGATTCAAGTCAAAGAAGAAAGAAGTTCTCACCGATCAAAGTGCAAAAAAAAGAGGTTGGTGAACTTCTTATAGGCCAGAAAGATAGTGTCTAGAAGTTGGTGATGCAAAAAAGATGAAGGCGTTAGCATTTGACCAAGTAATATTATATTATATATATTTGTAATATGATATCAGTGAACTGAACTGCACCTTCAATGAAATCAAGTTTTAATTGGAATTGAACGTGAGAGAGAATAGAGACCAATAACTCAGACACCTGTTGTTTGAAAGAAATTAACGGTTAGGCAACTAGAACTTTATAATTGATTGTATATGTAACTGACACGGTCTCTCTCTCTCTCTCTTCATATAATATTTTTGCTTTCCACATGTATTATGAGAACAATTTTTTTTTTAAGGTTCGAGAAAAATCTTATTTCAGAGGTTGTTGAACACTAGATAATAAACATAAACATAGTCATCTTTTTAAGCAGACACTTAAACCTTAATTCCTGTAAGAACCTGGGTATTCAACCTCTCGTCAAACCTGTCTGTCATTGTATATAATGCTAATGAATAATATATTTTTTTAATTTAATTATATTGTATTGACACAATAAAAGATTTATATATTGTCATTCAGTAATAAAACATCATGTATTGCATTTTTTTTAATTTTTATGATAATTATCATTTGAAAAATCTTAGAATGTTTTTTAATTAATTTATTCACATTCACAGTATATGAAACTTAAATTCTTTGTTTGAAGACCAAAACAATGCATTCTTTAAATACTTTTTTTATATTTTAGTAAATTATATTAAGCTTCATTAAATAAGATATTTAAAAATTAATAAGTCATTAATGGTAGTAAAGAAAAAGATATTAAAAATATTAAAAATAATATAACATTAATGGTAGTAACGGTTAAAGTTAAAAGAGAGGCAAGAAAAAGGTGGAAACATTGAATCTTTTTTGTGTACATTTACTACTAAAGAAATTTGGTCAAGTCTCTTGCTCATTTCTGTGAAAAACATCACTTTGGTAGGGAACTGTGAATTCTCCCTCCATAGTTTTAATACCATTTTTTTTATAAAAAAAAAATCAAATTCGGCTAGTTCATAGTTCATACTTGCTCTCCAATATTAAGAATTTCGCCATGTAAGATTTCTTGGAGAAACAGTGACACCTATGAAAAATAATTCTTTGTGCCTATTTGAAAGTAGTTTTGTATGGAAGTTTTTTTTTTTTTTTACAGAGAATTCAATTTATGAATTATTTTGGTTTCTCAATTTATAAGTTATTTAAAAAATCATTTAATTCAAAGTTTAATTGTAATATACTGTAAACATTTTTACAGTACTGCAAACCAATTAAAAATTATTCTAGATCTAATTTTTAAAACAATTATAATAAAAGAATAATTTTACTATATACACATAAGAATTCATGATTAAATAACAGCATATATATATATATATATATATATATATATATATATATATATATATATATATATATATATATATATTATGTGTTATTTTAATTAAAATCATACTTATCATCACTCAAGTACTCAAATTTAAGTAGATATACAATGCATTAGTTTCTTTCTTTATGTGCAAAAGTGTCTTACATGCAATGAACGAATTAATTGAAAAATTTAACCGTTCCCATGTAAGAAAATTGACCACGGCGTAAAGGAAAATATTAAATGCTCCTAAATAAAATGAACAACAATTTCAATTACTTAGTATGAAAGACATTGAAAATATATGCATTTAATATTTTAAAAATATTTAAGATTTCTTTTGTGGGATATATTTTCTATGCATTAAGAGTGTCTCTTAATTGATTAATCAGGGTGTGTGAGTGTTGTATTAGTATTGTGTTTGATTCTTATCAATAATAATAAAAAAAGGGATTATCAAAGCAAAACTTGCATCTCTTGAGAAAGTTTTTAAATTCATTTTCTTTTATGGCATGTAAGCACAAATGTTTATCCAAAAGTGATAGGTAATACAGGAAAGTTGTGATTTAGACGAATTTTATCTTTAATATACTTTAGATAATGTTTGATCCTTTTTTTTTCTTTAAAAGGAAATTTTGGATCAAACACACTTGGAGGAAATTAGATTTTAAAAGAAGCTTATTTTTATATAAAAAATGACTGTAGCTTTTTAAAAAAATTGAAATAACTTTTACTGTATGTTTAAAGTTCTTATACTAAAATTTAAATTTTAAATAGCTTTTAAGTTTTTTTTTCTTTAAATAAGAACTGACCCAAACATAATCTAAATTTTAAAATTGTCACTTTGAAAAAGACTTCATTATTCACTAAGGGAAAGAGAGGCACTCTCTTTGCCTCTTTATATTTTTTTTAACTCTATATAAAATGGAAGTGTAGTGGGAGACAAGATATTATATAAAAAAATTAAAATAAAGTGAAGAGTAGTGGGTGTGGTTACAGCAGACACACACACACAAAAAAAAAAGATTTTAAAATTTGATTTACACCCTCAACTGTTTCCTCAAGTGAATTCATCCACAAATTTATGTTTAAGTTCAGGGGCAAAGACATCTTAAAAAAAGTGGAAAGTAAAGGAGTATATCATTTTTATAATAGTTAATAAATCACCTTTATTACGAAGCGTAGTTTCCTAATTTATTTTTTATTTATGAAAATATTGGTCAAAGATTAAGAAAAAAATTGAAGATAAAAAGAGGTTTATTTTAATAAGTACTTATTGCTATTCCTATATTATTATTATTATTATTATTATTTTAAATGATTTTATCTAAAATATTCTTTTATTTAATAAAAAATAAAGATGTTTTAAATTTAAATATTTATATAAAATGGCACCAGAAAAAACTTTTAATTTTTTTTTATACTTTTAAATGTATTATATGTAAGTTTTATTAAATGAAATATTAAAAAACATGTTACTAATGGTATAAACAGTTTCTTTCAAAAGAAAAAAACGGTATTAACAGATAAAGTGGGAAGAGAGACAAGGAAAGGCAGAAAGGGTTGAATCTTAATTATCAATTGTTGGTATAAATTACTTATCCTTTATTAGAAACAATACTAGTGAAGTTTGTAAGATTGTTATTAACAGTAAAACTCCCCGAATTTGATGCAATGTTGTTGGAGTTAACGGAGGAGGTCAAGATACTTGAGATTTCCATGAAGTTATCTGAGGATCTTTTTTGAAGACCTACAATATTTATCAAATGTGGATAATGACGGAGTAAAACCATGGATATGGAGAAGTTAATTAGGGCTTTGTAAAAGGAAGGATGCATATCGACTAATAACAAGATGGACTGATTGTGTACACATATGAGTGGCCATAGTAGGCCCCACACGTTGTAAGGCCCAAACCCAAGACAACCCAAGTCTACTCACAACCAAATCATACCCAAAGGATCTGCATGAGCATCAGGGTTATTACATAATTGATGAGCGAAATTAGACATTAATCTTTTAATTAACATTCTTTCTTTCTTTTTTCTAAAGCTTAGCCATGAATGAAATAGAGTCTAAAGACTCTAACACTACAGCTGGTTGCAAGTAAAAACAATTGGAGTAAAGAAATATATATAGCCAAAAAAGGAAGCTTCCTAGATCTCCTAAAAAGCAGGGATATTATACAAGTTGGAAATACCACCCCTACAACCTTTCTTTGATTTGATCCTCTTACTGCGTCCTTCATTCCTATGTTATAGACCTGATCCCCCACCCAACAAAAATAAAAGAAAGAAAGAAAAGCATTCAAACATGTTTTGATAGAATGTCGTAGAGCTAGTACAAGCTAAGAATGGATTCCTTTGCTTTTTGTCTCTCTTTCTCTCTCCCCATTACACAGAAATTAAATTAAAAAATAAGATTTTTTTTCACTTACAAAATCAAAAGGCTGATAAAGCTGAATTCATATTAGCAGAACAGTTTTAAAGTCGGACATGAAAGATGCACTTTAGGATAGATGCATCATGCTCATGCTCATGCTATTGCATCCCTTAGCTACCTGACTCACCCACTATAGCACGTGAATTCTACATGATTTGGGTCTCAGGCTAAAGATCAAATAATAATACTCTTGAGTAAATCTGCACAAAATTGAAATAAGGTAAAAGCAAAAAGAGAATTCAGATTTGTGTGAATCGATCATTGGGTCTCCTTAGGCTTTTACATAATAATTTGCAAATGGAGGCAGCCTTTTAACTCATCAGTGCTTGGTCATAGCTAAAGTGTTTAGGTGAATTTTATTTGTAACATGAGATTGTCACTTTATAAAGAGAATTTTAATTACCCTACTATTACCTCTAACTTAAAAGTTAATATCAATCAATGGCCCCAAAAAAAAACAATAGAGGCAGTCCTTGGAGCTGGAGAAGAAAAGTAGCCAGAAATGGCGTCTGTGTTTGTTAAATGGGAACATGCGGATCAATAGGGTCCCAATCTCCCCCGACCCAACAGTATGGTAGAAATTATAAAATGCACCCTTTGGTCTCTGCTTTGTGCTTTTCAATCTCAACTTTAGACCAAATCTCCATGTTATTTAACCAAACCAACTCTCAAATAATCACCATTCTACTTTAATTTGTATAGAAATCAAAATCAAAAACCAGCTAGCTAGTGTGTTTTGTGTTCTATTTTTATGACTACTTTTTTTTTTTTTGTTTGTTCTGCTTTTAAACTAAAGTATTAGTTGTAAGTTCGAGTTATTTTTTTATTTATTTTCTGCTTTTACACGCACTTTGTTTCTTGCAACGTTAGTCTTGCCGCAGCAAATTCTTGTACTATAATATAGTAGACACTAGACAGATAATCATATCCCCTGGTATAATTAGCGAGTTAATTTTCAAATCTATGAAAAAAAAATCTATTTTTAGAGATCGACGTCTTAATAATTAGATACTTTAGAAAGAATTAATATCTAACTTTCCAATAAAAAATAACTCGGACAACTAAAATAATAAAAAAAAGTCTTTAGGGCAACGAAAATTAGCCACAGCGCCTATTGACTAGTAAATAGTACTCCAGGCTATATTTTCTCTATTTGCATGGCAGAATGACATAATCTGAGTTTTGCTTTTCTATGTATCATACTAGAGTGACTTTGGTCCCCAAAATTCTTATTGTGTGAATTTAGTCTCTCAACATCTTAGTTAATGATATGATTTTGATTCCTTGGTCAATCTTTTCTTAAATATTTAATTTTTTTATTAATGTGGCAATGACATATGATATTGTGAATGATGTAGTGCTAACACATGTCAAATGATATGGAAAATGAGATGGCAATAGTCAATAGATATGTTATGTATCACTACCATGCTAACAAAGACACTTATTTTGTAGTTAACATGATATGATGTAACATGTGAAAATTAAAGAAGAATTTTACAAAAGGTTAGTGGTGTCTTCATTCCAATACTACTACCATTGGTACTAAGCCAAAATAAATTATTGGTATTAAATTACTTGTTTATTGGATTATGTTGGTGTCCGATAAAATGAGATGGAGGACCTTCAAGTTGAAAAGCTCTTTGAATGCTCCATTTAACAAATCCCTCCACCACGTGCCATCTTGTGATTCTCTTTTATGTCACGTGCCCAAATCACAAACGACGAGTCAGAAGGTAGAATAAGACTCATTTGAGATTTGGCACAAAGGCTTTGAAGCTTCAAGGTTCCCAAATCTTCTCACAAATGGAAAATAAATAACGTCATTAACGTGCCTTGCCATCAATTCATATTAATTGATACTATATTAAAAAAATGTTAATTTATAGGACGAGCGCACGTAGCAATATTTTGTAGGATAAAGTCAGCGCGTAGATATTATAAGTTTAAATCGACAAAGTAATAAACTAGGAAAATTATATATTTTAGCTTTCAATGCATTTCATTTGAGGTTAAAAAGAGTTTCTCCTACTCGTCAACCAATTAATCAATACACATAACGTTTAGTAACACCTCATCCAATCAGGTACACACTTTTACGTTTTAAGAACAAAAGAAAAAGACATTACATCGCAATTTGCAAATAGAGATGGCGAAATCGAGCAAAAATCCCACCACGTCGTATCCGGCGATAAAGGCAGAGCAATACTTACACAGCCCCGTTCACTACGCGCTGGCCATTCGCGACCACACAAAGCTTTCCAGAATCATTTCTTCGCTTCCCCGAGTTCCCGACCCTGCCCGAGTCATCACCGAGTCCGACTCGCTCAGTCAGGACCGAGTCGGGGAGAAAATCTCCGCCGTCCTGGACCGCCGCGACGTCCCGTTCCGGGAGACGCCCCTCCACCTCGCCGTCCGCCTCAACGACTTCGCCGCAGCGCGCGCCATAGCCTCCGCCGGCGCCGATATCTCCCTCCACAACGCCGCCGGCTGGAACCCGCTCCAGGAGGCGCTCTGCCTGCGCGCCTCTGACATCGCGCAGGTCCTCGTCCGGCTCCACCACCGTGCCGCCTGGGCCAAGTGGCGCCGCCGCCTGCCGCGCCTAGTGGCGGCTCTCCGCCGCATGCGTGATTTCTACATGGAGATCTCGTTCCACTTCGAGAGCTCCGTGATTCCCTTCGTCGGAAAAATCGCTCCCTCCGACACCTACAAAATCTGGAAGCGCGACGGCAACCTCCGCGCCGACACCACCCTCGCCGGCTTCGACGGTCTCAAAATCCACCGCGCCAACCAGAGCTTCCTCTTCCTTGGCGACGGTGACGCCATCGCAGGCGTCCCCGCTGGCTCCCTCCTCGTTCTCAACCGCGACGATAAGAAAATCTTTGACGCGTTCGAGAACGCCGGAGCTCCGATGAGCGATTCCGATGCGGCGGGATTCTGCTCGCAGAGCAGCGTGTACCGGCCGGGGATGGACGTAACGAAAGCAGAACTCGTCGGAAGAACTAATTGGAGAAGACAAGAGAAGATGGAAAATGTTGGAGAGTGGAAAGCTAGGGTTTATGAAGTACATAACGTGGTTTTCAGTTTCCGGTCACGGAAAGTTACTGGAGGCGAATCCGACGTGGCAGGGAGCGAGCAGGTTTTACCATTGGAGCTTGATGAAGACGAAGACGGTTTTCTCGTTGCGGAAAATCCGAGTTTTGGAATGCCTCTCGGTAGTAACAATTCCGATAAGAGAAGACATAGTAGTTTTGTGAGAGAAGAAAGAGAGTGGGTCCCAATAGGGAGAAAAAGCGTGGATTTGCCTTCCGTTTCGGTCGCGCCACCGAGGAGGTCATCGGCGGCTGCGGCGGCTCCGGCTGCCCCACTGACGAAGGAGAAGGAGTATTTGAGAAGTTTGAGGCCGGCGGTGTGGTTGACGGAGCAGTTTCCATTGAAGACGGAGGAGCTGTTGCCGTTGTTGGACATTCTGGCGAACAAGGTGAAGGCGGTACGGCGGCTCCGGGAGCTTCTCACGACGAAGTTCCCGCCGGGGAGTTTTCCAGTGAAGGTAAGTGACGTGGTTGACCTATGCTGTGTGTGTGTGGGTCCCAGTCCCAGTGGGACGGAAAATGATTAACTTGATTATTGGTTTGATTTGATTGATGTGTGTGGGTTTTCGATAGTTGGTGAATGATTTTGAATAGTGATGGAAAGTAAAAAAAGATTTATGTTTTTGATGTTGTGGTTTTGTGGGGCAGGTGGCGATCCCGGTGGTCCCCACGGTAAGGGTGGTGGTCACGTTTACCAAGTTCGTGGAACTGCAACCTGTGGAGAAGTTCTACACGCCGTTATCGAGTCCTACGCATTTGCTCAATGCAGATGATGATGATCCTTCTGGGAGATCCACGTGTCTGAGAAGAACTAGTACTAGCCATTCGTGGGGTGGGGGGAGTAAGCACCAACAACGATCTTCTTCTTCTTCTGGGGCTTTGGATTCGGACCCTTTTGCTATTCCTGTTGGATATACGTGGACCAATAATGGGGATGATTCGTCACGGAAATTGAACAAGTCCAAGTCCGTCAGAAAATCCAAGTGAAAACGAACCACACAGCAACATCAAGTATGCATTATTGGGAAAGATTTTGAGCTGAAAGAATTCCACGAGATATGAACTATACATTGTAGCAAATTGCAATGTGCCAAAAGCTGCATCCATTATTATTGTGTAAATATCCCCGTATTGTTTTTTTTAATCAACTGGGGGCTTTGAGATAACGTACGTGTTCATAGAGAGGTTTCGCAGTAAGTAGTTTTTACAAGATAGAACAACATTATTACTTGAGTCACAGTTTTGTTGTCTATTTTCAGTTATATAGAAATTTGCTGTGGTTTAATTTTTCTTCTTTTGAATGGGTGCTGGGTGCAGGGACAGAGATCAAATGTTTCTTGCTTGTTTTTTGTTAAGTTTCAAATTGGTTCAATGCTACTACCATCCTTGTGCCCGATTGAGGCCAAGTTCCCTATAGCCAGTAGAATTGGCAATTTCATTTAGTATACCGTTAAAAGTAATTTTAATGTCAAATGTTTAGCAAGGATCTTGTACTCTAGATCTAACTTTGTGTATCTTTCAATAAAAGAGAATTAAAGACCTCTAGGGTAGAGAATGAATTTTTTTTACAAAGAGATCTTTAGGACGGAGAATGAATTCTTCTACAAGAATCTTGAAGATCTTTAACATACTTAAAAAAAATATTGAAACGAGAAGAAGAGAAGGTCGTTGAAGGAAAAAAAAAAAAAAAAAGAACGAGGAGGGGGCTACGAGGCCGTGGAGGAGAGGGGGAGGGAGGAAGGAGAAGGAAGAAGAAGGTGGAGGGGAGGGGGAGTTATAGGAAAGAAGGAAAAAAAAAAAAGAGGGAGAAGAAAGGTCAGGAGAGATAGGGAGGAGAAAAAAAAGAAAGAAAATATAATTAAGTATATTTAATTTAATAAAATATTTAAAAATAAAATTTATGTAAGATTTAGAAAAATTATCTAAAATCTTAAAATGAGATTTATCGTTAAAGAAAAAAAATTAAAAGATTCACTAAAAAATAATGTGAGATCTCAATTTAAAATTTATGACTAAAATTATTCTAATGATTTTCAACATGTATGAATTTTAAAGTAAGCAAAGTGATGTTTAGTAAAGAGAAATATCAAACAATCTTCACGTGATTTTGTAAAAATGCAACATGAGAAAATGAAAATCAGTTCTTACTTTCTCTCTTTTTCTTATGGGCAAAATTTTAGCGGGTGTTTGAATCCAACATAGGAAAAGCTTTCGAGTTCACAAAACACATGCAAAGAATTTCTATTTACCTCGTTCTGAAGATATAAGAGATGACTTACAACCTCTTAGATGCCAAATTCTGTTTTACTTTCAATCAATCTCTTGGGATTAGTTAGTTTTGCTTATCACTATTTTTCATTTTTATTGCGACTGCTTGTTTCCGCCTCAAGTGGTTGGTAAATGGTAATGGACCTGAAAGCTACAACTTGTAACGTCATCTTAAACGCACTTGTTGTGCCCGATAACGTGAAACCAAAGTTATATGGGAAGAATGTGAATCACCCACGAGTAAATTGAAAATTTTGATTACGCCCTCAACCATACACCCCCATCCTCATTGATATATAGAAGATTCAAGGGTCATCAATAACCAACAGCTCAAATGGTCAAAGACTCAAAGGCATATAAGACTTTACTTTGTCAAAAGCAGCCTTAGTCGTATACCCAATATTGTGAAAATGTATAGTAATTACATAAAAGACATTTTCGTACACTCAACCAGTACTAGATAGAGCAGAAGGGCTTGTGTTTTTTTTCTCAGCCACAAGAAATGCTTGATGTTTGTATCATACTTTGGAGAATATGCGACTAAAAATATGAGAGACAAGCGTTTGTAACGCTCTTTATTTTGAGTGCAAATAGCGCCAAAAGTGTTGATTATTAGTGATTCACAATATAACTGCACGCTCTGATATATATTGATTTGAATCAGGCTCCACTGACTTTTACTCATGATTCAGTCTCCCTAGACATTAGTAGTACAGAAGAAGGCATTTCCTTGAATCTTTATTCCTTATACCCCACAATTTGGACTAGGCTTTCCCTTTTCTTCTTAAAGTTTCTGATTGTAACCTCGAACCAGATTTTTATTTCCAATTGAGTTAGAAGCAATAACACAGGTCTTCTCAATCTCCTAGAAAACGTGACAGTAAATTTCAATTTTAACAGAAAAATGCTGTCACTTAACGAAGTTGATGCTAGAAAGTCCGGAGTTATTATCAGATGCTAAATTTAGTGTACCCTCGAAGTACAAAATGTTTCTCTTTAACTTAACCACTGACCACTGATTTTGATGTGTGTTATTTTGCCTCCAAAATGTGGATGATTTTTTTTTTTTTATGAATCCAAAATATGGGTGATAATATAATGATTGAGTGCTATTATAATAAATTAAGTAATTCATGCATTGATAGAAGTGGACTAAGGTAGAGACAACGGGTAAATCACCTTAACTTTTAGTGTTGAAAGTATTAAAGCACTATCACACGATTCCCTAAAATTAAGAAAAATTTAAATAAATCCCAAAATTCTTAGCCATTTTAACCACTTAGTATGGTTTTGATCCTTAAACAAATGTTAATATTAATCACTCAAGTCACATGTTACATGTGAAATTGAAAGATTGCAATTTCAGAAAAAAAAATTACTTAATTTTAGACACTAAAGTAACAAAGCTTAACACTTCCATGGGACACACTAGGTGATTTACTCTTTTAATAGTACAATATTACCAAAGCTTAACAGGACCCAATTCACAATGACTAGAGGTATAGCTAACTTACAATGCTGGCCGAAGTATCACTACTACGTGACAAGGTTGAGGATTAATAATGAAATTACCGAAGATGCCTCACAAAGTTTGCTTAATCAGGCGGAAATACTCAAATTGGTGAGTCGGCAAGATAACATTAAAGATAGATTAGGCAACGTAAGAGGGATGTCTAGTTGATTCAGGCCCCTTTCTGTTCCTCATTTTACATCTAAGACCAGCAACTGAGTCATACGAGCCTAGGTATTACTAATTACTCATGTCTCTAAGCATTTGTTTCAAGTTTTCAACTCTTAGAGTAGGCAAATACTTGTACGTAAATCTAAAAACTTCTATTAGGGCATGATTCTTAGAATCTACGTTTTGATTCATGGGGATGCATGCATGATGCATGTGCCCGTTGATGTTGCAAGGCAAGTACTTCTTCCCTAGGTTCATCAGTATTATGCCAATAATGAGAAGATTGTGGTTCCTCTACAAATCTAACAAAGGTTTAATTTAATGTTTTATTGTATTGAGGGCACATAGGAAAGAAAGATGGCGAGCGAGGCACCACGTTGGGCTGACCAATGGGGTGCTGGTGGTATTGGTGCTATGGAGGATGATGATGCCACCAGATCCCAAAAAGACATGCGCAAGAACAAGAATTCTGGTGGTTTTGCCAAAATTAAAAGCGGGGCCTCTATTTGTGTCACATGGATCAAAAACCAATTCAAGAGAAACAACACTTCCAAATAGTTGGGAGGATCCAAATCTACGTATAATTCTCCGAATGTCACTATTGCAATACCTTTTGAGTTTCTTTCTTTTGTAACATCTTTCGATAAAGATTTTCTATTTATTGATTCTGTGTTTTATTTTAGTATTTTTAAAAATAAAAACAACTTCAATGACTTGTTCAGAAGCAAACCCAGTTGAGGATTAGTGAGTTGATCCTATCGCTGCACACAGTAAAACATTCTGCACTTCTATTATTGTTTTCCAGTATTTCTCATTGCATTATGGAAAATCCATTCTGAAATGTAATGGATTTTTCATAATGCAATGAGAAATGCAGGAAACAATAGTGAGAGGACAGGAAGCAACAGTCCACTGCAGGATTGAGATTGGAGACTTGGAGCCCAATGTTCTTTGTAAACCATAAAATTCAATCAAAATTGAACGGCTTTCCTTTAAATTGCTTTTCGGGGTCGATCAGAATTGTGCAGTGGCAGATGACAGAACAAACGTCTATTTTAGCTTCAAACAATTTTACGATTTACCAACTTTAATTTCAGTTTGAAACTTCATTAGTAAACCCTGATCTCTTATTCACCTTCAACAGAAGAATGAATTAATAAGCCGACCCGGACAAATTTTATTGCTATAAGCCTGGTGTATTTAAAAAATTTAAGGCGTAAATCTGTTTTATTACCTATCATAGTTTTTTTAGGCTTGCACTGGCCTTTTTAAAAACCCATCTTGACTAATTTTAAAGACCCATTTCATATTAAAGTTTTATATATAACCTTAAAATAGACCAATATAAAAACTTCATTGGGACAGGAATAGAAATAGGTATTTATAAAAATCGAATCCAACTTATTTACGATATAAACTTATTTTTAAGAGTTTAATATAACCTTTTCATAATAACTTGTTTAAAAATCTTTGAAGAAGAAAAAAAAAATACTTGTTTAAAAATCAGAGTTTATCCTTCGCCTCCAAACAGGATAATACCTTCACCCCATTGATTTGTTTTTAAAATAGTTCATATGAGCCCACCATTGGGTTGATGAGAACCAGTGTTTGTGCAAATGTCAATTTGTATCAATAGTGCTCTTCCTACAATTTTCGCCCAAAAATTAGCATCACAAAGTATATCAATGTTACTGAAACCAAGCAACACAATTCAAATGCGTGGTAACCAAATCTAAATTCATCCAGTGAAGATTTGGAGTAGGAAACTAGATGTTACTGAAAACATGCGTGGTAATCAAATCATAATTTAAAGATAACATAATCAAAGTGTAGGATAATAATACTCAAAAGGCCGTGCATTGACAATTGGGTGCAGAGAAATTATATTTTGTGGGAGCTATTTACAGAAGTTAACATGCATTATGCCTAGTGGGATCCGAAGGTGTTCTCTCCACTGTAAGTCATGTAAAGAAAGCCATCTTGATCCTTATTTTCTTCATAAATAGCAGACATCAATGCAGCTGCAACAACAAGGGATTTAGTACATAAAATCATTGCTATAAAGGTAAAAAAAAAATCATTTGGCATGACTGGATACTTACCAGTTGGAGGCAGAGTGTTATTGATGAAAACAAAAATAGCCTTCTCTGCACTGAGCTTAATCCTTTTGCGGACAACATATACAAACTGGCCAACAGTCAAATCAGCAGGGACAAGGTATCTACATCATCACAACAAGAAGAGAACCAATTGAGAATCCACTAATGCACAGAATAACTATACACATTAATCAAGATTAATATAACCAATACTTTATAGCAGGAATATGGGGGAAAAAATTAAGTCTGGTCCTCCAACTTTCAATACTTGTCTTATCTCTAGCTTATATGCTTCAATGTTCAAAACAATATCAAACTAGAATCTCACTTGGAAGCAGCTTCACTGTCATGATGGATAGTTCAAAAGAGAATATTTGTTTAGAAAAAAAACAACAGTCAATATTCGTAGCCATTCTGCACATGCATATGAAGCATGCCCCTATTAACAAATCAAATAATCAAACATTCTTAAGCAGAGACTGTTTTACATTACTAACAAACCACATTTTGATCATGAAGTTATGATGTGGTATGTAAAACTATATAGAAAACATGATATAGCTTTAACAACAATACAAAATCATTAAATCTTGATTGATCACCATCAATACCAGCATTTTATATGAACATCAAAGTATCAACTCAACAGTTATTACGCACTTCCAGGACAAATTATGAACCTAACCCCCACCCACCCCCAAATAAAACCCTTCAGGCAGCAAAACAAAATCACCAGACCAGGAAACTAATCAAAAGGGACGAAATAGCATAAGAAAATCGCTCACTTTTTCTTATCAATGTCAGGAATGTCACTTCTTTCAGCTTTCTCCACAATCACCTGCACACAAAATTGCCATATATATTTAAACAAGAATGCTTCAAGAAAAATAAAATAAAATAAACAGAATATCTAAATTGAGTACAATCTTACAGGTATTCTATCAGGATATTTCTCTCTAATGCGAGAAGCTTCAGCCTGCCTTCTTTCTGACACATAAAATAGCAAGCTATTAGTTAAGTCGAATGAACAAAGGGTTTTAGAAACTCAGAAGAAAAAACTCGTGTGAACATAGTAAGCACGTTCATTCTTCTATCCGTGTAGGTAGATAAAAAGCTGAAGTCCTTGTCCTTCACCAATAATTTCATTTTTTTAAATTTTTTACGATTCAGAAGGCATGGCCAACAAAAAAATCTTTCGGTTTCTAACAGATTTTATAACAAATTGGAGAAAACAAAAAATTAAAGAAAAAAACGTACCCAAAGGATGCTGAAGCTTGAAGGAGGTTTTGGCCATGATGAAATTGGAAGAGTAATTCGTATCTGCGAATTTGAAACACCGAAACATTAAAAAATTCGCCCACCTGCGAAATCGAAAGGGGGTGGGAGGGGTTGCAAAGTATTACAAAAACAAAAGCAAATTCGCAAACCTAACAGGAAAGGATCAATGATTGAAACGAGGGGTTTGTTTCTCCAAACGAAAGAAAGAGGCTATGTCTCTGTCTGAGTTCGAATCAAAATCAAATGAAACAGATGAAGTTGAAATTAGGGTTTGGTTTGATGTTGTTCTGTTCTGTTCTGTTTTAGAACAACACGGAACGTCTACTTATAGTTTCTGTATACGCCTCGAATCGCCCCTTTCACAAGTAAACTTGGCTGTGTGCAACCTTCTTTCAATAACTGACACGTAAATATATATTTGTTTTCATTTTAGATTTTAAATTTATGATACAAAATTTAAGTTACGATATATAT
The DNA here is from genome assembly GCF_004193775.1 of Glycine soja. Taxonomy (NCBI): domain Eukaryota; kingdom Viridiplantae; phylum Streptophyta; class Magnoliopsida; order Fabales; family Fabaceae; genus Glycine; species Glycine soja. The sequence goes on along the minus strand of NC_041010.1, from coordinate 292,485 downwards.
TGATAATAACTAAAAAAAAACAAATTGAAATTAAAATTAAAGGTGTTAAAACCGATAAATTAATATTAAAAATAAACAAGTGTTATACATTATGAAAACTTATGGTACGAAAGTGAAATTTACTCTTCTTTACGACGCATTGTTAGTTTCAGTGACAGGGAGACTTCGGGGAACTCTATGTGGTGGTCACTGGTCAGAGAGGCCATTGTCGCCGGCAGCGAGAAGTTAATCCAGTGATGTATGGAGCACTTCTTGTTCATAGGACGATGTTAAGTTATGTATCACGTCTCATAGTTTCTACTGGTTGAACATTATGTCACAGGTGATTTTAATCCATATAAAATATATAATTTTCCTTATAAATACGAGAAATTATATTAATTCTTCTTCAGGAATTATATTCGTACAAATACAACAAAATATATGACTAAAAGAGAAAATAATAATAAGTTTGAATTTGAAATATAATAAATAATAAAATGGAGGAAAGAGATCGACACAAAATTAAAGTGATATAAGAATAGAAATTAAAACTAAAAATAACTACTACTTTAAAACAACATTTGTATATATTTTTTGTTTGATTTTAAATTTTAAATTAATTTTACATGTCATTAAATTATAAATTGTAAAAAGTTAAAACTATTTTAATTTATAATATTATTTAGTGTTTCACAAACACTCGTGAGAATTATTTGATGATATAATTTTATTAGTGACAATGGTAGTAATAGAATAGATGATAAAAAAAAGCTAGACAAAATGAAATAAAATAATGTAAGAAAAGAAATAAAAAGAAAAAGGAAAGCAGAATAGATAATAAAATATATTGATAGTAGTAATAGAATACAAAAATAAAAACAAAAGGTAAAAAAAAAGTTGTTTGGAAAGAGAAAAGGAGAGAGAGAGAGAGAAAAATTTTGGAGAAAAATCTTTTAATCTAGTAATGACATGCGTCCAGTTTGGAATTTGTTTTATTAATAGTAATAGAAATAGAATAGATTAATAGTAATAGATTGTTTTGGTCAGGCATGCCTTTCGTACTTTGGAAAAAGAATAAGTTAGAATCAATGTTAAGATTCAAATTCATATCCTCAATAAATGAAAATAACAAAATTAAAATACATAACAGATTAATGGTGTGAAATTATAGTAATATAAAAAAAGAAAATAATTTGAATAGGAATAATAATATGTAAAAATAAATGTACAAATTCAAATCACTAATTTCAAGTGTTATAGTTAGGGGTAGAAATGAGTCAAGTCAAACCAAGTTTTATAGACTTAGCTCGGCTTAAGTTGAATATGTAAGGCTTGAGTTTGACTATTACCTAAGCTTTTTTTTTAAGTTCTGTTTAATTTACATAAAAGTCTGACTTGGCCTATGAGTGTATTTAAAAGTCTGTTTAAAGATGTCTTTGATCAATTAATTGTTTTAAAACCTAGTGAAATACTAACTAAAAAAAGAAACTTATAAAATTTCCTATAAGTAATATAGAAATCCAAAAATAATTGATAAACAAAATCATATTAAATTCAAATTGTTAAAACACAAAGTATATCAAAAGAAAATGAAAAAAAGATCATAATATAAAAAAAATATAGATTAGAAATGATTTATATTAATATAGCCAAATAAAAATATTTAAATTGTCTAAAAATGTTTTTACAAAACACTTTTTTCTTTGAAAGTATTAATCTGGTTGCATTATCCTTTTAACTTAATCTTTTTCTTTTTGAAAATTTTTCACATGCAAGTAAACTCTCTAAGAATTTTATGTCACTTCATCCTATCATTCATAATACCATAAAAATGGTGTAGATAATAGTTATTATTATTATTATTAATATTATTATTATTACTTAAACAAGTCGACTTGTCAAGTTTAACAACTTTTTTTTATAGTTTGGCTTTGACCTTTTTTATCTAATTTTTTTTTAAAAAGCTTGAGCTTGACTTTTATAGTAAACTAACTAAAGCCAAGTCTAGCCTTAAATAGGTCGAGTCAAAGACTCCTTGACAAACGGTTCGACTCATTCCCATCCCTAATTGTAGTGATTTGAATTTAAACATTTATTTTGACATGTTCTCTATATTTCTAGTATTTTTTTGGTAGAAATTAATTATAATTTATAACATTATTTTATGATTTTTACTTATGAATAGTATATACATTTTCTTATAAATACAAGCAATAATACCAATTCTTCTTTATAAAACTAAAGGGAATATTGAGGTCTTATATTTCCACCATTTGCATGTTAAAAAGGAACATGAAAATGAAGTTTCCACATCTATTTTCATTAATTTTCACGTTGTTAGTAATCGGTTGCAATGTTTGTGAATCTCAAAATTGTGGTAGTCCATTCAAAACCATTATTGTTAGCCAATCAAGCAACGCAAGTTTCAAAACAATTCAAAGTGCCATCGACTTTGTCCCTTCGGAAAATTCTCAATGGATTCACATCCAAATTTCGTCCGGTGTTTACAGGTAATATATATGCTCATATTTATAATTATTTATTTGTATGCATATTTGTGTTGAGTTCAATGTGAATTATTTGATATATTTAGCATTTTATTGTCACGTTATTTTGCATATATTTAAGGTTATAATAAACTTAAGCATTATGTGTGCTTCGTGCAATACAGAGAACAGGTTGTAATTCCCATAAACAAACCATGCATTTTTCTTCAAGGAGCAGGTAGAAATTCCACAAGTATCGAATGGGGTGATCATGGTAATGCAACTTTCTATACAAAGGCAAATAATACTATTGCAAAGGGCATTACTTTTACGGTATGATCACTTTCAAGATATTTATTTGAAACAGGCAAGGTTATTGCTTATATTAAATAACGATATCACATTTTGCACTTTATATTCTCAGAATACACTCAACAAGCCTATAATATTGGAGGATACTAGCACTACAATCACACAAGCCAAGGCAGCTAGAATCCATGCAGATAAATGTGTTTTCTTTGATTGTGCATTTCTAGGGGTGCAAGACACCTTATATGATGATGATGGTCGTCATTACTACCGTAATTGTTATATTCAAGGTGGATCTGATTTCATATATGGGAATGGTCAATCAATCTTTGAGGTATCATAAAATTAACTTCATTTCGTATTCTTCTAATAATTTCTTCAGTGCTTTAAGTAATGTATGTTCAACTCAACTTATTTCGGAGGAAAAAAAACTCACACGTAAGAGAAATGATATTTGTAAAATAATTGGTATGATAAAATATATAATCAAGAGAGAAAAAGAGATAAAAGAAAAATCATTTAAATTAATAAATGACAAGATTGAGAAAAAATATACACATAAAATATGATGTTAAACAAATTATTATATAACTTGTTATGTGTATCATATTTTTTTATATAATAATACTTAATTCTTTATATAATAATATTTAATGTGTATCACTGTATCTATTAAAACATTTATTATATCTTATATTTCTCTCTCTTTTCAATTATTATTTTTTGCTCAATATTGAAATTTGTTGAATGAGTTTTGTTGTATAGATAAAATTCCTCCTTTTCTTGAGTACTTTTCTTTTATATATATATATATTGATATTCATTACAAGTAGTAATTTGGTTGTGAAAATATAGGCGAGTCACATACATTTTTCAATGGGAAAAGATGGTCCCGAAAGGGATGGGGTAATTACAGCACATAAAAGGCAGACACCAAATGATACTAGTGGATTTGTCTTTAAGAATTGTAACATAACCGGGGCAAAAGGAAAGACTATGCTAGGGAGATCTTTAAGGCCTTATGCCAGAGTCATCATTGCCTACTCATTCCTATCAAATGTGGTTACACCTGAGGGTTGGAGTGCTCGTACCTTTGTAGGCCATGAGTAAGATATTTAAATTTTATAGTAAACTTCAATTTATTTATTTATTTTTATTTTGAATTTTGGATCCTGAAAGTGTGCGTGTAATTATAATCATTAATCTTTAAATAAAATGGTTGAGATTATAATAAAAATACGTGCACATGCATAATAAACTTACAATCTCAATAATTGCTATAACTATACTTTTATCTTGTAAATTATACTCTCCTCACTTCAGAGGAGTCTAAATAAGAAATTGTTTTTTATTAAGTTATCTCCTATTTCAATGACCTCTTAACATTGTCTTGTACATTCATGTATAAAATAAACTTAACTACAGAGGAAACATCACATTTGTGGAGGAGGGGAACAGAGGACCAGGGGCAAATAAATCCAAACGTGTGAAATGGATGAAGCACTTAAGTGGACTAGCACTTGATCAATTCCTAAATATCTCTTACATTGATGAAGAGGGATGGATTGCAGAATTGCCACCCAAGATCTTCATCTAATTGACAGACAGATTATGGTTGTAAAATCAAATTGTTCATAGATTTTGGTACTCTCGATGGGTGTACTATCTTTTTTTTTTGGTAGGTCAAATAATATCTCTTATAATTAATCAATTAATAAAGATTAGTTCCTCTTTAATTCTTGTTTATAACTATCTTATTGCCAAGGATAATACTTAGATATAATAATATAATTATTACTGGTAATTTTCTCCAAACAAATTTAGGTATTATATTTCAACTAATAACTATTGTTAACATCCAGACTGTTGATTTCATCTTTGTACCTAAAATGGATGCAACGATTACCAACGTTATTTAGATTAGCAAAGAGTACCACAAGTACATATGTTTCTATAACTAAGTTTTGACCTTTTATTAATTGAGATCGATTTCGTAAAATAAATGGATAAATAAATAAATTTAATTGAGAAAAGTTATCGGAATTTTTTTTCCTTTTTGGTAGTTGTATGGGAAAGTTTAGTATCAATTGAAGATTTTTCAAAAAGATTTTAATGATACTAGTAAAATAGTTTTACTTATTAGTGTTTGTATGACTTAATACATGATGAGTTATACTTAGATAATTTTATAAAATTATTTTATATTGTTATTACATAATCATTTTTCCTTTAAAAAAGTATATAGAGAAATTTATTTGCAAAAAAAAAAAAAAATAGCTCATGCCACGACATTTAATATTGTTGCCAATGTGTATAGTCAATATTATTTAACATAGTGGATTTTAAGGTGATATAGAAGTGTTCCCCTTTCACTTGCGAGGGAGTAAAATGACATGCAATTGAAGTTTTCTTTTTTATCTTTTGGATATTTGATTTTTTTAGAATCTCAAGATATTTTTTATAAGTTTTGATTCATTAGACCGATAATAATACTAACCATTAGAAGTGAATAGGCAATTTAGTCCCTAAGATTGTATTCATTTTGCATATTAATCTCTAACTTAATGTTAAATTCAAAATAGTTCATATTTTTATATAAGTGTTGTAAAATAGTTTTTCCATTAAATTTTAAAGTAACACGGTTAGTGAGGTCAATTTTAGTGCCACGTGGACTATCCAACGTGGCACTAAAAGATGACGTGGCATGGCACGTGAACGTATCTCTTAAAAGATGTCACGTCATTTGATGATAACAAAATGAGTAAATAGGCAATTTAGTCACTGACTTTGTACTCCTGTTGCATATTAGTCCCTAACTTAATGAAAAAATCAAAATAGTCTCTATTTTTTGCATGAGTGTTGCAAAATAGTCTCTAACTTAAAAGATGTTAGAAATCGTGCTTAAAATATCCATACATTGCGATTATGTGTGTCAAATTTGAAATGGTTTTGATGGCATGATTCAAAGGTGGTTGTGTAGAAAGGAGCGTTTTTAATGAAGTTCATTTATTTCCGATCGTGGCCCCTTATGGCGGTGATTGCAAAGGGGTTGTATCCCATGTCATCGTTTGAACTGTGCACGACAAAGAACTCTGTGGTTGGTGGGTGGTCGGAGAATAACGAGACAGAGGGAATGAAGACTTAATTCCTCTTCTGAATCTCCTTGCTTTCAATTATTTCTTATGCTCTAAGATTTTTGTTTCTAAATTTGTTTTTTGAAATGTGTTTGTGATTTAATTATTGTTATTATTATTGTTGTTATCGTTTTGAGGAAGTTGAGATTACTTTTTAGTTTTGTTTTTGAATTTGTCTTGTGTTTGTTATAATTTTGATTTAGATTTGATTGTGGGGGGTGAGTTTTTGAAATTGGGTCTGATGACAATGATGAGTTTGACGATGCTAGAGTGGGGGTTTGATGATTTTGATTTGATGTATATATATATTTTTTGTTTCCATAGGTTATTACCTTCCTATCTGAGTTTCAATAGATGAAGAGTTGCTTTGAGTTATTTTTGAGTTCATGTGCTAGAAAACGAATCAAACAAACAAAAGGGATAGGGATGTTTTGGGGATAAGAATCATTAAAACATCATATGTCAATGTACAATCTGTTAACGATGTTAGCGATATTTACTATAATTTTCTCTAATAAGAATGAGGGAAGCATGTGTAATTTGTGTAAATCTTAGGAAATATTAGTATAATTTGCTCTAATAAATATAAAGATAAGGAAGAACATTGTACTACCAAAGGTTTATTTAGAAGAGCCAAATTTTCCTAGCCTAAGCCTAACCCACCATTTTGCACGCCGCATGTCTAACCCATGGACTACACCTCTTTTTTTTTTTTTTTTTTCTTTATAAAAATAATAATATAAAAAAATAAAAAAATCCAAATAAATTATTTTTTATATAAAAAGTTAATAAAGTATTTTTAATAAAAGATATAGGTTGTCATTTGTATTATAAAATAACAAAATTACAAATACAAAAAAATAAATAAAATATAATGCACCAATTATAACAATAAAAAATATTAGAAATTAAAAACAAAATTCAACGTGCATAAAATATTAACCTTAAAATGAATATTAACTACATATGTAATATGAAAAATATCATTTATGACTTAATCAATTATAAAAAATAATAAAAGAAAAATTAGCCAACCAACTTTGGACCAATGAAAATTGGAATTAAACTAAGCCAAAATCGGATAAAACCTTCAAACTGGACACATTTTGACACCTCCAGGAATATGATACTTCATTCAAACTCAAGTATAATCAGAGACAAATATCTCATGAATTGTGGATAAAATACAAGCAAACTTATCAGCAAGTCATTGATTATTAGACTTGATCTACTTGAGCAAATTTTTGAATTTGAATCTTATAAATAAAAAAATATAATTGAAAATAGAGAATTTCACTATAAATAATCAAAATTTCTGATAAAGATTAATTATTGATAAAATTGAATGATACTTCATATAAAAAATATGATAAAAAAATATAAGCAAAATCTTAGCTAATTTCTCTTTATTTATTTCTAAAATATATTTCGGAATTTTATTTTCAATTATCAATTTTTTTATTTTTAACATGAAAATATAATGAAGGAGAATTTTAAAATATATTTTTTAAAATGTGATTAATAATATTAAATGATACCAATTAGCTTTCTTATTAGTGCACAAACTAATTAATTTTATTTACATTTAAGTTTAGTGGGAATTGTCCTCTAATTTGATCCAATGAACAGGTTTATAAGAAATCCAATATTCACAAACACTAAACATCAACAAACACCATAATGGCATAATCCATTCGTTTATCAAATTTGATTCAATAATGCATAAACGAAATTGAAATAACTGAGACTTTTTATGCAAGAGCATGATGATAAAACACATCTTACAAAACTCACCATTTTTGTGATGGAAAATTAATAATAAGTGATGCACAATTATAGTATGTTAATAACACATAATAATCACAAAAACAATCACAAGAGGTTTAAAAGGCGTGTATCTGATTATATCTCAAAATAAATATAAAAAAAACGTGTATCTGGAGCGGATATAGAATTCATCCCAAGTATGATAATTGAATCAAGATCACACTGAATTAGAGAGATACTATGAATGAGAGAGATATTATTCTATGAATGATGACTATAATTTTCTTATAATGTTGTATTATTCTAAATTTATCTAATGAGACAATAACTTGATAATCACTAGACGAGAACATAGACTTTTCTTTTGGACACTCAGGGAGTGAGACCAAGGACATAAGTAGGTACTGTGGTAGGGGGCCTTGGCCCCTTGGCCCTCTCTCACTTTTTCCAAATTTGTAAAATTAGTAGAATCTGTTTTGTTTAGGAAAAAAGGTTAATTATATTTTGTTAAACTTTAATTATTAGGTAATCAAATTTTCATTTTGTTAAGGAGATAACTTAGTTGATTAAATAGAATATGTGAGTTATTATCAATTTTTTTATGTTATCTTCAATTTTCACTAATAAAAAAAATCAATATTTCTTTTTTCATTATGCGCTTTGTTAATCACTAATTGTGTTGTGAACCTCTCTTATTATCCTTAACTTAATTATAATGAAAACAAAAATTAAAATAAGTTAAATCCTAATTTTAGGAATGCTTATTTTTCTGGAAATGCACAATAATGGCACGAGTAAATAGTTACGATCAGTACGGCAAAGCAAAAGTTGGTGCACAAAACATATTAAGGTCTTTTTAATTTTTTATTGTTCCATATTTTGTGAATTTTTATACATATATATCTTATATGGATTGAATCCAATATATTTTTAAAATAACTATATCTTTATATTAGATAGGGGTGACAAAATAGGTTAACATGTTCCAATCATATCCTACCGTTGACTCGTTAAAAAATCTATTCTGTTTTAGATAATAAAAATGATTTGAGAACTTAAGTGTGTTCTGTATATCCTCGGGTTTGATGGATTGTCCGGTTGACTCATCAAAGACAAAAGATTAAGAAACAAATAAAATAATAAATATATTTTAATTGATTTTATCTTTTATTAGTATTAAATAATAAATACATATTAAAAAATTGAATGTATTACATTAAATTTTGAATAATATTTTATTTAGACAAAAATAAATGAAATAAAAATTAATATATACATAAAGTATCAAAATAAATATTAAATTTATTTATTAAAAAAAATGAGTTGGTGAATTGATCCATCTTTGTTTTTTCTTTATTCATTTTTTATGGATTAAAATAAGCCTAGTTAAAATGTGTTGACAGACTAAAAACCTCAATCCAACCCACAAAAATAAGTAAGTTAGCAAGTTGACCCTTCAAGTTATATCCCTTTTGCCATCCCTTCATTGTATGTAATCATAAATTTTTAGTATATATAAAATTAGATGTGCATGCATTTAAGTCAGTTGATTTTTATACTTGCCCCGGACATATAATTCTGCTTCGGTCCCTGAGTGATGCCAAACTCATCATAGGAACATTCACATAATAAGTTCAAATAATTAATATCTATCAATTAATATATTATATATTTTATTTATATGAATTAATTAAAAAAATTTCAACATTTTGAACCATAGATAATCAAGATTAATTTGTCATTATTTTTTATTTAATTTTTGCTTCGAAGATTTGTCACCATGTATAAAAATAGATTGTCATATAAAATAAATAAAAAAGATTGATTTTCAATAATTACTTTAAAATTTATCTCTGAAACTATTTTTATTTAATTTATATATATATATATATATATATATATATATATATATATATATATATATATATATATATATATATATATATATAAAAGCATTATTATATAAAACATTGTTTAGTCACATATAGAATAGTTTAGTTACTAAAGCGTGTGACTGCTAACCCAATGTTAGTGGGTTGTTATCGTTTCTTTTATCAAACTTATGTATAAAAAAAATATTTAATTACTGTTTTAGTTTTTAAATATGGGATATGTATTTTTTTAGTGTTTAAAATTTAAAAATATTTCTTTTAGTTTCTAAAATTTTAAAAAATTACTTTTTTTGTCTGTCACATTTTTGTGATAACTTTTAATTATCTTAAATTGATTTTTATTTTTACCTGTTTAAATTTATATTTAAAATTCATTACAAAATACTTAAATTTTTGTCACAAAAATGCTTAAAAATAATCACAAAGTATTACTTTATTACGTAAAACATTAAAAAAAATTAATTTTTCAAAATTTAAGAACTAAAAAAATACATATATTAAATTCAAGGATTAAAAAAGTAATTAAGAAAAAAAATATTAAAGTACATTTATTTATTATAAGACTTCTCATACATTCTGAATCTGGAGCATTCACATGAACATGAACCCCGAAGCGATACAGTTGTACTTGTACCCATCTTAGATTCCATCATTCCACGTCACAGTTAAATATATTTGCTTTGCTTCAGTTAATAAAAGAGGTGTCGACATCCCAATCTTCCTTTCTTGTCGTGTGTCCCAAGTTGCTGTCCTAATTCCAAACTGTAAACTCGTTTTTCTCTGCTTTCAGCAAAAGAACGCCTTTCAGGGGCAACACGAAACAAACAATTAATGAAAGTGAAACTGATTGACATGCCATTTTTTGCTTACCCAAATGCCAATCTAACCAAAACCAACCACCCCTTTTTCTCTTTCCTATAAAACAACCTTCCTTGGAGTTGGAGCACACAAACAAAGCGTGTGCACATAGAAGAGGTCTCGTTTTTATGCAGGGTTTGCCTTGTTGAGTGCATTTTTCCAAAGGGTTGTTTTGTTTGTTGAAGAATGGTTCAGTGGCAGGGTGATGCTGATGAGGGTATCGACTACATGTTCAAGATTGTGATGGTTGGGGACTCTGGGGTGGGAAAGTCTCAGCTTTTGAATCGGTTTGTGAAAAACGAATTCCACATGAAATCGAAACCCACAATTGGGGTGGAGTTTCTGACTAGGACGGTCGTCATGGATCACAAGCTTGTCAAGGCACAGATTTGGGACACTGCTGGTCAAGAAAGGTCCAACATTTTCTACTATGCATTCAGTTTCTTCAAAATGAATTGCTTTTTATTATTATGTGTTTTATGTGCCACAATGTCACTATGCTTGTGTTGAGCTATAATTATCATTTTTCTATTGATCATGATTGAGAATGCAACCAAGATCTGAGAAGTAGTGGTTAAGATCTGAATAGATATTTTCAGAATCGAGATAAAATAAAGCAGCATGGTTTTTTACTATAATTAAGCCAAAAGTTGCATGTGGGTGAATTATGGATTTATGGTCCTTCAAGTAAATTATAATCATCAAATATTTTATCATTTGATGGCTTCTTGGTTGCCTCGGTTGTTGCATTTTGCTGCAACAGAATAGGGAGAGTGTGTGAAGAGTTTTAACCAACGTTTTGAAAAACGGTCTATGACTGTGAGTTCAGCTGCAACATCAAGGTTTCGGGGCTCTCCGCAATTGCAATTGTGGTTGCATCAGCTGAATTTGTCTACAATTTCTCTTTATGTCAAGGATGACAACTAAATTGTGATTGCAATTGCCATTTAAATTTAAAACCTTGGTTTTAACTATAGTTACAGAATTCTCTCAATAACCCTGTGTGTTACATACCAAATTCACCGTAGCACGTACTGTGAACTGCGTGATGAGCCTTGTACCTACATGAACTGCATAACCGTGTACTATGTTCTATGTACCTAGTAACTACGGTTTTAACTAGTCTATCAAATGTCATGTTTTTATTTTTTTATTTTATCAGTTTATTTGTATGTTGTTGATTTAGTTCCTGAAAGTGTCCTTCAGATGCATGTCTATTTCATTTTCATGTGACAATGTTGGCATTCATCACAGGTACCAGGCTATTACAACTGCATATTACAGGGGTGCAACCTGCGCATTACTAGCATACGACATAACCAAGCAGCAAACCTTTGATCATGTTGAAAAGTGGTTGGATGAGCTACGGATACACACGGATAAAAATATACTTGTCATGCTTGTTGGCAACAAATCTGACCTGAGTTCTCTTCGAGCAGTGCCTACGGAGGTAGCCAGAGACTTTGCGCAGCAGGAGGGTCTCTTCTTTCTTGAGACATCTGCGCTTGACTCCAGCAATGTGGAATCAGCTTTCATTGGCCTCCTCTCTCAAGTATATAGAACCGTCAGTAGGAAGCTCATCCTTGTGGACGGACATGAATCAAATTGGGATAAAGTAAACCTTGAACTTGAAGGAACAAAAATTAAGGTCCCTTCACAAGAACCTGAATGCCAGAATGCCAAAAAGAGATTCAATTGTTGCAGTATTCTTTAAAATTTTGTATTGACCCCCTAGATGCACCTTAATTCTTGTGTAAGGACTATTTTCCTCCCCCCCTCTCCATGCTGTTGTGGATTTTGTATACATTGCCATCTATTTTTCTTTTTACTGTACTTTACCTTTCAGGAGATAGGTTTTAGGCATAGTTTTGCAAACTCAAGAATGAAATGATGAATTTGAGTAGTCTATTCAATGTATCTAGCTGTGACTCCTTTACCATGGCTGTTTATTCTAAACAGCTTTCCATCACAAGAATGCAAATAGGACAGTATTCTCAGTTATATATGACAGAAAAAATGCCATTGTTATTATGGATAAACATACATTTGAAGCCAGATAAACAATTCATTTTAAAGATATGGGGTTTGAAATGAAATAATGAATGGCTATCCTGAATCATCTCCTTGCTAAAGCTGTTACCACTTTTGCCAGGCACTACATTTTTATATTGTTTTCATTGCATACTACAATGATCTCAGCACATTCCGATTGATGTGATCATTAATTTTCATTTAGGATTTGTGTTATAATATAATTGGACCAACCTCATTGCTATATATTAGTAATTTCTATATTCTCCAGCTAACCAGATGCGAATGAGGATTGCAGAAGACTAAGTTTCTAATGCATTTGTAGGAAGCCTTCTTCATTAATATTAAATTTGAGAAATGTTTATGTGTCTCTGCAGTAGATTAATGGGGTTTTGCATTACTCTGGAATTGATGTTCATATATTTGGGTTTGATGGATCTCAATTTTTTACTATCTACAGCCTGCTTTTCATTGATAAACTTATCATACATAATTTTAATCTCAACCATTTGTTAAATATCCAATGGTTAGGATATTTCTCATAATAAACTCGTGTATATTTGACATGAGTACATGACATTTCTGGAGAAAATCTAAACTAGAGGAAGCAAGAACAGAAACACACACATAATGTCTATTCCTGCCTATCCTCTCTAACAAAACCTAATTAAGTAGTTTGCTCCTTGGCAAGTGAAAGTGCTTGTTGCATCATCATAGGCATAGCTATAAGCCTGAGGACAAGAAGCCTTGAACACCTTTGAATAGCTTGTTGGCTGGCACTTCTTCGGGCTATTGAAGTAGCCTGTGCAACAATATTCCGGCTTGTTGAAAGCCATACATGCACTCTTACAACCAACAATGTGACTTTGGTTTCTCACCTCCAATCTGCTGGGGCAGTTTCTGTTCAAATCCGACCGGCATGTAACCGCCTTACACTGCCTGGATCCTCCAGTAGGGAAGATTGACACTGGCAAGTTGTAACCATCAACAAGGCTAACATCATAAAAATCCCCTTCCTGGCTGTCTAGTGTAAACTCTGCTAGTGAAGCGGGTGGCGCACCACCAACTCCATCACACTTAAGCTTGCCTCCACAGTCTCCTGTGATGCATGTTCCACTGCCAGAGCTATCAAAGATGCATCCGTGCCGGACCATCCTTTTGGTGCAGTGATGTTTATTGCTTTGCCAGGTTTTAACTCAATCCCATCATCCCATCATCTACGAGTTGAGGTCTTCCTGCTCCTGTTAGGATGCCAGGCCACACTATGTCCCTACATCTATTTTGTAAAGTAAAAACTGTTGCATCCACTCCTGAAATTAAAAAAAAAATATATATATCATGAGGTAGGTACATTGACATAAAATTATATAGTAAACAGTAAATTCAAACACAGTTTTAAATATCAAACATCAAATGTGGTGTATTGGAAAAGAGAACATGTAATTACAATTACCTAATGAGAAAAGCATCACAAGAAGGGAAATTAAGCTGTTTCAATGCCATTAAAGTTTCTGATTTTTGTCACAATTTACGATTTGCTTGAGCTAGGTGATACTTATAAGCGAGGGAAATTAGGAGGTTCAACAAACACAATCTTTATAAAATAGGGAAAAGGTGAAGTTTAGTTTGCTTGCTTTACATTATGACAACTGTAGAGTTTATATTGAAAGAATCAACAGATTGCCGATATTTTATTTTCAGGTGCTAAACTGTCCGGATTTTTCTTAACTAAAATCAAAGACCAAAATTTGATTGTTGTGTTGGCTAAAGTCTTTTGGTTAGTAGGAGGTAGATGAGCAAATGGATGTGCCTCCTGCCTCTAGTTTCATTGTTGTTGAGATTTCTGTTCTAGTTGTGCGTTACGTATTTGAATAGAATGGTAAATGAAGTATTAATCTTAGTTGGCATTTAAGACACTAAGTTGTTGCGTATGGATGGATTATACTCCCTGGTTTCCCATAGAACCTTTATTTTATTGCATAAAGAATCATTATCAAACTTTAACGTGTGTATATATATATATATATATATATATATAATTCTAATTTTCATTAACATCAATCATATATATCACACGAAATGAGTCATGTTACATGAATGATGAATGAGCCCCAAAATCCATCCACACAGCACTATAAATACATGGCTCGCTTTTGCTACAATTTCCATATTTTTCCACTCACTAACTCTCCGGCCATCATCATCACCACTGAACAGTGTCTCTGGGGCGAGGTCACATCTATTGCTTCCTGGTGATTAGTGTTACTTATAGGAAGGCAAAAGAAAAGTATATCTGGAAATCAGTTGATTAAAGAATTTATATATCATGACAAATAATCTCTTCAAGATTGATTTTAACACAAATAATGTGTTTGTCTCATAGACTATATTACTGACAGCCATTTCCTTTTGCACAGTTCATCGATCGTAAGCATTTGCTATTAAGCAGCCATGGTTCCGCTTCTAGAAGGTTCTCGTGAGCTCCTACATTGTGAGCAGGTTTGTTGTCAAAGGGAACATGTTAATAATTTATTTATTTGTTATGTACGTGCAGTGGATTCTTCATGATTAGGGAGATGAAGAGTGCATCAAAATCTTGAAGAACTGTAGAGAAGCCATCCCAAAAGAAAATGGAAAGGTTATTATTGTAGATCAAGTGATTGAAGAGGGAAGTAAGCACGGAAAATTTAAGGACGTAGGTTTGATATGTTGGACATGGTAATAATGGCGCACACTAACTCAGGCAAAGAGTCATCAAAATGGAAGGATTCAGCTCATACACTGGAATCCATCCATGCTCTGCAATTTGTCATTATAGCTTTCTATTAATTTAACGATTTTAGTTCTCGTATTCTATGAATCAGCTGAAGCAATTAATCTTAATTATTGGAAGTCTACTGCTACGCACGTAACAATTATAAAGCTAAATCTGATATGAAATTTCCTCATGTCTCATTTTTTTAGTAGAGTAAATAACTAGAACTAATGTAATTTATAATTAGCATGATTTGCCAAATTTACTGATACACAAGCCTCCATCTAAACACAATGCATGAGTGAGGGTTATTGGTTTATGTGACAAAAAACATTGTGTAAAGATTTGTATCAACCGTGTGTAGTCTGCTGTGAGAGGGATTACATATATAATATTACAAAATTGTAATTGTGGTTCCTTTCCTCCCTATAATCATACAAACATGATTCTACCAAATTACAGCCAAATAAATAACAAGATAATAGAAGAAAATACAACACATTATGCCCTGATTTACAATAGATTTAATTCCCAAATTACTGCTAATCATATAATACAATGGGTCAGGCAAATGAATTTAAGTTAGAAGAGGGCAAACTTTTTGTAGATAGTAAGTATGAATAGGTGGTGTTATGTGTAATAGTGCTGAATGTTGATATCTGGATAATTTATACATTATGACACTTTACACGATAATATCTTATTTAACATTTTTATTGGTCATAACTCTATAAATAGTATTTTTCTATAGTATCTTATTTATGCAACTTATTTTTCTTCATACTAGTACATGAAAATTGAACTGAAAAATAAATTACACACCTTAACATTTCTCTTCCTCTCATCCTAAACTAATTAACGTAAAAACAAATAACTTCTATTTTATTTTTAAAATTCTTATACTGAACTTAAACTATAAAAATAACTTTTAATCCATAAAACAATGAGCCAAATATATCTCTATTTAAAGAATAAGATCACTTATTTAGAGATAATTATTTTAACTTAATTCAAAGGCACTAAACTTGCAGACTTTTTTAGTCATGCTAGGCTTTCAATCATACTCAACTAAGTCTGGAAAAAAAATAAAGGCCTGTCATGTAAACCGGCCTCGTCCAAACTTTAGATTAAGATGCATGCCAATCTTAGACCTTGTAAAGCCTAGTTTAACCAAGCTCTTCTACCCATGGTACAAAAAGAATGACAGTTTGTGACTTGCACTCCTGCTAAAAGAAAAAATATGTACAACATGACTAGTATTCCACTGATGTATAACCACAAGGGAATTGTCTTCTAAATACTGACCTTAAAATTTAAATTGTTAACATCACTTGTGACAAAAAAAAAAATATTACATACACTATATGTGGATGGGGCAAAGAAAAAAAAAACTTTAATGCTCCTACAAAACTTCTAACAAGTGGGTTCCCACCTAGTTGAGCATATGACTTGACAATAAACAAATAGAGGAGATTCTGCAAAAGTTTTCAACCAGAAGCCGAAGCAGCTCTCCGTTTATCACATTCCTCTTGTCCTTCCTTGGCAAACTCTTCAATTAATTCACGCTGTCTCTGTGTCAGGTTTCTGTAATAACATTTCAAATACAGGCCTTTATATTCTAAGCATCCAACAGAGAACCTAAACATGGTGTAGAAAGAGGAGCGAACAGCACATAATAAAAGACACTATAAAATATGTCATATGACACTCACGTTGGGATGTTGACATTAAAATGAACATATTGATCCCCAAATGTGCAAGAATTTTTAGTCTTGACCCCTGTTCAAAGAATAACCAAGATAAGAATGATGAAAAAAATGTGCGTAACTGCTTAAACTAGCAGCCTTTAAAAATCCATGCAGCATAATGCCCATAAATTTCAAATGTATTTTCGCCACAACGATCTAAAAAAAGTAACAAAAGTTCCCAAATTCCCCCAAATGGTATCAGATTGCTTACCTTTCTTTTTCAAAACCACTTTCTGACCAGGTTGGGTGCCTGGGCGAACCTGCCAAACAAGACTCATCATTCAAACTTCCCCAGTTACTGAAAGTGCCATAAGAAATATTATGTCTTTCAATATAATCCTAACCTTAAGTACAACATCTCCAGTAAGAGTTGGGACTTGAATAGTTCCCCCCAAAATTGCCTGAAACACACATATACACAAATTTCCAGTGTTTAGTTTAACTACAATAATGTCACTAAATGCAACATAAACAACTAACAAGATGTTTGGGATCCAAAATATTATGACAATAAACTTCCAGCACTAACAACATCCACCACCATCACTATTACTACTAAATAAAAAATTGAAATAATAATTTTCATGAAACCAGTTTTCCCCAACAGTGGCAAACAAAATTCATGCCATCAAAACTTGAACAGGGCAACAGCTTCCAACACAATTCTTAAATATTTATATATATAAAAAAAAAAGATACCTACTTCAGTACTACCAAACGATTATATATACCTCAATGATAGATGTTTAAACAGCATTTAGAACTACATTTTCTGGAGTATTGCATGTGATTCTAGAGTATAACAATTTTAGTGAACAAATTTCTTTTTAGAGTAAACTACCATTTTGGTTCCTAAAAGATAGGTGACACCAAAACAAGTGACATGATATCACCTATCTTTCATAAACCAAGTAGAAACCCACACTCTCTTAGGGACCATAATGACCGTACAATTTTTTTAGACTAAACAACTAAGTTGCTCCCGAAGAATTATAAATTAATGCATACAGTTAAGCACAGACATAAGTGGATCACAAGAAAACTGAACCAAATAACTGCATAAAACATTGCTAAAGGTTTTCTTCATCAAAGATCATCACCTGAGTGATACTTAAAACAGCATCTACATGAATATCAGATCCTTCTCTGCGAAAAACAGGGTCTTCTCTAACCTGCAAAAAGGACAAACAAATAAAAATGTCAAGTTTAAAAGTATCAACAAAAAAATAGCGACTTCCAAGCTATTGAAGTACCTTGATAGTAACATAAAGATCACCAGGTTGATCTCCATCAGGATCTGCTCCACCACTTCTATAAACCTTTATGGTCTCGTTGCTGTCTATCCCTGAAAATGTTAAAAACATAAATCAGTCAACCTCTCCATAGCTTCACCTAAGGCAAGAGAAATAAGAGACGGGGTGTGCATCCACCCCACCCACCCCCCCCAACATCCATCCTAAAATTATTTAAAATTTAGGGTTTCCTAGCTTCAATAGGACATTAGGTATCTTCTTTCCTGTGTACTGTTATTATGATAATTAAGTTTAGTGGTCAGAGGAGTGGGCTCGCCTAGTTCCTTAGATCTCGTATTCACATAGCCTACGTAACTAGTAACAGCAATGCATCCCAAAAAATTGACATGACAATTACCAGGCATAATATCCAACTTGATCGACTTCATTCCTTTGACAATCTTTGCACCCCTGCAAGACTTGCAGTAATCCTGATACCAACAAAAGACGAAAAGTTACTATTTACAAATATATTCCCACAATTTTGTAATTCGTATGAAATACCATATAATTAAGAAGAATAACCCAGTTATGTGGATCACACTATCATAGTGACTCCATCCATCATATTTTCTGAACCATTGGGCAATATACTAAAAATAAGAGATTTAATAGTACAAATGTAAAAGAAGGGGATAGTTATACCATACCGATACAATTTTTCCAGTTCCTTTGCAGGTACCACAAGTACTCTCCATTCTGAATATGCCAGCTTGTACAAATAACTGAACATGTCCCCAAATTATCAATTTTACAACACTTGTCTAATTTAAAATTATATATAAAAAAAAGATTAAATTATTTTCAAGACAATACTGACCACTCTGGACCCTTTACACGGCTTACAAGTTTCAGGCCTAGTACCAGGAGGAACACCACTGCCACCTGTAATAGATCATTAAGCAAAAGGGTTGTGGCTGAGAACTTCATTTCCAGGTGCAGTGAAATCAATATAGTAGTGACAGATAACACTTTAGAGCTTATTAATGAGCATACCACAAGCATTACAAAGCACATCCGTTTGAAATGTCAAAGTTTTGGTGCACCCTTGTACTGCTTCCATAAAAGATAGTTCAATAAAAGTCTGAAAGAAATTATTGAGATGCTTTTGGTCAAACAACACCTTAGCATACTTAAAAGAGTCCAAATATGAAGAAAGAAAAAAACCTTGACATCCTCTCCACCAATATTCTCATGGAAGAAGCTCTTGACAAAATCCTGATTGCCATTGAGAGAATTGAGAAAACCATATTAGATTTCAAATGTAGGATGAATGCAAAGGAAATTTTAGAGGCATTTATATTTAATTAAAGACTACATAATTAATAAAATACAGATTTCAGGTGATAAAACAAGCCCAATATAAACTTACAATTGAAAATGAGAAACTGATGCATAACAAGCATACAAATTAAATGGAAAATTTTGACTACAAAGTTCACCATATACATTTTTGTCCAGATGTTTAATGAATCATTAGATCATTTTATCTTTAGATTGAATTAATAATTGAAACTCCACTTCTATGGTGCTAGTACATCACAAATTTAACAATTGAAATGATATAATAATGAATTTTCCTTATTATTGTGGAGTGAATGTAATTACTTTGATTTTACAACAACAATGCAGACCAACAAAGAAAGAAGTATCTCCTAATAGAAATGATTAATAAAATAAAGGGAAGAAACTACCAAGTTCTTACATGATCACGGAATATCTGCTCAAAAGGATTGAAGCCACCCTCGCCTCCAAAACCAGTGCTTTGTTGGTTTACATAAGCATCATGACCAAGCTAGATATTTATGTTAAAAGTGAATCAAATGAATGATGCAGTAGAGACTTTAGAGAACAATCCACTCAAAACAAATTTAAAATACTCATATAACCAAGAAACATGTGCGTAAAGTATGAGTTGTACTGAAACATGAAAAACCTAAATTGTTGCTCATACAAAATACGAAGTCCTGCTATTGAGCATAAAAAGTGTAATATCAACAAAGCCAAAAAAAAATATTGGAAGCATTAGTAATCTGGGCAGTAAAATTTCACAGCAAGGAAAATTTTCTGACCCCACTCTGTAATCACTATAGATACTAGAAAATGAAGGTTTTATCTCATTTTAGATTTCACAAGACATAACACAGAAAATGACCACATTATCAGCTCTTTTAGCAATATCATCACTGTACATGAAGGACAAATACCAGGGACAGGAGAATACTCTTATTATCTTCCAATGCAAAGTACAAATGTGCCATGTTACCAACTCCCTTTTTCCATTTTTTTCCTTCATAAGTATCCTTAGACAAATTTCTAATTCTCCATGAAGCAGAACTCCACTATTTAGATCTTACTATTCCCTCATTTTCTAATTCCACTATGTCATTCATGTAAATTCATTCTACAATTTATCCCAACTTAGAGAAAAATGTGTAACAGAAAAAATTTGAGCAGAAAAGCCAAAAAAGTAATCAGGAAAGTGCTAAACCTGATCATACTGTTGACGCCTTTCCTCATCCTTCAAAACCTACAACACAAGAAAAAAGACAACAAAGCAGCAGAGAATTTGGGATATGAAGATTTGAAATAGACCTCTCTGGCTTTGGTACAAACTAAAACATAAGCAACAAGAGTCCACCTCATATGCTATTGAAACTTCTTGAAACTTCTTTTCAGCTTGAGGATCATCTTTGTTTGTATCTGGATGGAGCTTTTTTGCAAGCTGCAGACCATTAAGAGAAATTGAGAGGGAAAAAATACATATCATTTTGGAAAGATAATTCATATGCTGGCCAATCCTGTTTTATCAGTTCATGTCAAAGTAGAAAGAACGGCAAAAAGTAAGGATGAACTAAAGTACTTTCACAATTGTGAAGCATAGGGGATGACAATGCAAACATGAATATAATACAAAATTGCATATTCAGATTATAGAAGCATATAAAACAAATAACAACAATAGCCTTATTCTACTATGTGAGGTCACTATATGGATCCGATCCCATTAGATTCAGTTAAAAACCAAATTTCCAAGGATATTATCACCCTGAGACCCCTTATAATAATTTCCTTCAATGTCCTTCTTAGTCTTCCTCTACCCCTTTTCAAAGGATTAAAAATCATGCAATCTACTCTCCTCACCAATGCCTTCTTTGCATGTGTTCGAACTACCTTAACCGATTTTCTTTCATCCTTTCCTCAATAGATATCACAAATATTTTCTCATATACAATCATTTTGTATCATATCCTTTCTTAAATGGTCACACATCCATCTTAACATACTCATTTATACTACTTTTCTCGATTGTCCCTTTAAAGTGCTACATTCACTACCCTAGAGTGTAATTGGTCTGTAGCAATATGATAAACTCCCGTTTAAGCTTGATAAGTATTTTGAAATCACAAATAATCCTCAATGTCTCTCTATTTTAGTCAGCTACCTTGTATCCTGCGTGTGACATCTTCGTTAATGTCTTCATCATTTTGTAATATTAATCCCAAATACTTAGTAACATATGGTAAGACATCTCCAATTTTTACTTTCAAGTAATTTTCCTCCTAATTCTTAATAAGTTGCAATGCATATACCTTGTCTTGCTCCTACTCATAGGTTTTATCTCTTTGTAAATTATACAATTTTGAATATGTCTCTTGTTCTTATATATAGGAACCAAAAAAATTCATCCTCCATCCATACAACATTTTCTTAAATCTCAAAATCATAATAAATAGCTTAGTGAACCAAACGATACCCTGTTCTTTTACACATTTTCAAGCTTCAATAAGAATTTAACACTAGGACCAACAATTGTATTATTATTCATCTTCTTATCGACTTCTTTTACCACTCTAACTCAAATTATGCTAGTAAGCCAAATTTTTCTCATCCTCTTGAGTTTCTAACCCTTTCATATTACACATCAATCCTTACCCATCATTAAAATCCTTACAAAAAAATAATTCTCCAATCTCTCTTTGATATCTTGATCTATAACCAAAACTTTCTCTTTCTTCATCCTTAACACATCTTACTTGGTTTAAATCTATGCCCTTTTACTATTTTTGCCAGGTTTATGCATCTTATGTTTTCCATTCTTTGTCCCAAAATCTCGATAAAATTCCTCAAAAACTTTGGATTGTACCTCACTCACAACTTCCCTTGTACTATTTTTATTTTCTAGCCTTCTGATACATTACCTAATTTTGAGCATTACTACACTCATCTAAGGTCTTAGAACACCCCCTTTTGTTTCTTACCTCTCCTTCAACCATTTCATTCCACCACCAAGATTCCTCACCTCTTTTTCTCCTAAGATTACTTTAACAACATTCTAACCAGGAAATGGGTCATATAACTATCTATTTTTTTTTTCTATTTCTATCCCTCATTTCTCCCCTATCTATTTTATTCCTCATCCAAAAAAATTATTAGTGAATTGATAAAGTTTAACCAGGAAATGGGTCAGATAACTAAAGCACACATATTTTCGGTACCTAAATTTATGTATACTAACAATGGCAAGGAAAAACTTACCCCATAGTAAGCTTTCTTTATTTCAGAAGAACTTGCATTCTTACTCACACCAAGAACATCATAATAGTCTCTTGCCAATGATGCTGTAATAGTTTTTGAGGAAAACAAATAAGTCGTCAACATGCAAGCGACAACAAACAAGTATACATACGGAAGCAAAGAGAGTATTGAATGAAAAGTAATGAACTTCAAGCTCCTTCTGATTCCATGAATAGTTAAAATCAAGCCATTTATGTGATGCTGAATTTTGTAATTTATACCCGAGCCATGAATTGATCTAGATGCCCCCCAATATTTATTTGCCGCTCCCAATAGCAACCATTTCTTTAAATTAACGGCATCTCCAACTGCAAATGGATAAGGGGGACCAGGTGAGCATAAACAACAGTTGAAAAGTATATACCTTTGGGGGTGGAGAACAGTTAAATTAAATCCAGCATTGCAAGGAAAACAACCAGTAGTGAATTCATGCAGCAATTCATTGACTTATACCAAATAACCATACAACCAAATTACAAAAACCCGAATAGAAAATTTTGAAATAAAAACAAAAATTGACAATTTACTCAATTTCCCAAAGAGTCGTGTAATGAACTTAAAAAGAAAAGAAAAAAGGTTAATTTAACAGTTAACACACACCATTGGATGCAAAAGTACCAACAACTCTAGCTGGACTGCAAGGCCCAGAGTTCAATGCCCTATAACCCTTTTGGAAAAGTGCTTGATAAACCTGCAAATTAAAAATTGCCACATAATTGGAAAATGATATTTCATAGCAAAATCCTGAGAGAAAGAAAGAACAGAAAAGGATGCGTGCGTACAGAATCGTTGGCGTGACAGAAAGATCGACGAGCAAGGCGATTAATGAGGGTGACGCCATGGGAGCAAAGCATTTGGGTATTGAGAAGGAGAAAGTAGGATTATGGTTTTGGGAATTGGGATGAGTAATTAAACCCTAGATAAACCCTAATTAGAGGAAATTGATTTGGAAGGTTCTAGTAAGAGCAGGAAGATGAGCTTTGAATTGGCAAATCAAACTGCTCAGCTCTGCTCCTACGTTAATGGAACTCTGCGAGTGTTTGTGGTTCATGTCCCTCATAAGTGTTTGGCTGCGCCATCACTATTTTATGACCAGTATTTTATTTTGTTTTAGTATTGTCCAAATTGCATGTTACAAAAAAGTTCTATTTCTTTCTTTCTTTCTTTCTTTTGAATTTTGACCTTAAATCCAATCGACTTTAGTTGATGAGCTACATTGTAAATTGTAGCTTATTTGGATGTAGGGAATCCAAATCCATGCATTTCCATTTCCAATAATATACATGACACATGCCTCTAGCTTATGAGAACTACTCAAGGAATAGAATTTGGTAGTTATAAATTTATTTATAAGTTAATTATTTGGCAAAGATAAGTCATCTTTAATAGTAAAGTTCACGGCATCGCTAGTTTATAAGTTATTAATTTTTTTTTCTTTTTTATTTTTATCTTTGTTAACTTTACCAAACATTTTAAAATTAGATTAGTTAGTTTATAAATTTTTAAGACTCATAACCTACCTTTTAAGATGATATCAAAATCTATCATAATAATATGTTGTTATGCTTAAGATATATAGTTAGAGAAATGTGTATTAAAGATCTAGGTGGTTTAATAATATAGGCAAGTTAATTTATATAGGTGAATTGTAATTTCACCCGATTAAGGCTCATAATCATATTTTAAGATGCTTATAAACTAATTTTGCTAAACACACAGTCAAATCTAACTTAATGTATTTATTTTTTCATTTTGATGGTTCTCTCGTTCTTTCCTTTCCTTGGTAAACCATATAATTTCCAAACCAACTCGAAACAGGAGAGGATTCAGTGTGACTGTGGCATTAAACTCTAAAAAAAAAATTGTTACGTTTACTTCCAGTATCCTCTCTTCGGAGAAAAAGATACTTCTTTAGCCATCATATACGGAAAAAAAAAATAAAGGGACTGGGGAAAACTGAAATCGTTATATTCACTTATTTATTAATGAATTACATGATTACCCACTTCTATATTATTTGCATTTATTTTAACTATAATCAAAAGACTCAAATAATTATTTTGACTAATTATTACTTCCTTTTTTTAACTTTAAACTTGCATGAAATAGATATCAAATTTGGGAGAACATTTTTTGCGTCAAAATAAAATATAGATATTTTACGGCATTTTTTTTTCCTTTGCTAAGGTCTTCATCATGTTGCTCTATTATCTTACTGCGTGACATTTGACTTGCCTTAGTTATATGTGTCTTGCATGAAGTCATGAATGAAAGCAAACTCGGCATATAAGACAATTATAATATATAGTATTCAATCTTAAAAGGAGGATCGAGGAGAATGAAGCACAAGAAAAGCATCATAGTCTATGATATGACACATGCCTTAACCAAATCTACCTTTGCTTTCTTGCAGCTTCAGCTATGCCTTTCATGCCCCTTTTATTTCCTTTTTGTACACTTAGACATTGCTGCACATAGAAGAAAGCAATTATCCTGAAAAATGCACATATAATAACCATGCATTTGCTTAGATTAAACTAATCCCTTTAGGCCATTTACCGCCATTAAGTAACTAATACATTGACAGACAGAAAGTTTAGAATCATTTTTGCTTTATCAATAAGTTACGAATCAAACAATTTTTCCTTATTGTCATTAAACAATGATATTCATATTAGATACACAATAAAAAAAGAAAGGCAAGCAAGTAGCAGCTAAAATAACAAATTAGAACCATGGTTTATTTGTTTGCTCAGTGGAAAATCAAAATTCTGAGATTGCCATTTAGCATTCATATTATTTTTTTATAATTGTTGAAGAATTAGCATAGAATTGTAACAATTACGACAACCTTCAGACTAGAATGATCTTGGCTTTAAGTTAGATCAATCTGTTTCCCACCATTCTTTTCTGCTTTAATCTCCTATCTTCATATTGCTAAAGCTCATGCAGCTTCTCCATGAAATTATTCCTTGCTTAACCAAAATAGAAGCAAGTACTTGTGTCAATCATGAAAGAGAAGAGAACCACAACTGTATTTTCTTTTGGCTTTTGTATTCTTAAGTAGAACTTCTTTGCTTCAGAATCGAATTTCTGGTTACTTTGGAAAACCAGCTAGCTGCAACAACTTGTGGCAGTGACACCAGAAAGAAAAGGGCATGAAACTGGTTGTGGAAGTTATTAATGCTCATGATCTTATGCCCAAAGATGGCGAGGGATCAGCCAGTCCCTTTGTGGAAGTAGACTTTGAGAACCAGCTTAGCCGAACCAGAACCGTCCCAAAGAACCTCAACCCCACTTGGAACCAAAAACTAATCTTCAATTTAGATGCAACCAAACCTTACCATCGCCAAACGATTGAAGTATCGGTCTACAATGAGAGGCGACTTACTCCAGGCAGAAACTTCCTTGGAAGGGTGAGAATTCCTTGCTCCAATATTGTCAAGGAAGGTGAGGAAGTATATCAGATTTTCCCTCTTGAAAAGAAGTGGTTTCTCTCACCTGTTAAGGGTGAGATTGGCCTCAAAATATACATTGCATCAGAGTCTAATTCCAAACCAAAACCTCTTTCTCCTGTTTTCCCTTCAGAACAAGAAAAACTTCCACCTTCCACTCCACCCCGAGAACCAGAATCCACCATTAGTGACCTTCCTCCGCCACCTCATAGTATCCCCTCAGGCCTAACTGACAGAACATTAGAAGCTGATCTCAGTGAAGAACTTCCTGCATTTGACACCCCAAAAGCAAGCACAGAAGAAGCAGAAGTATATTATGTTGCAGAAGCTCGGTCTAGCAGTGTTGATATCGATCAAGAGCCAAAGAAAGAAAATAGAGAAGCTGTCGTAGAGACCGTCCAACAACTTGACAAGCACCAAGTTCTCCAGCCACAAACGATTTCAATAAAGAGAAGACCACAAGGTACTCCATCCACCATGCACTCAGTTGATCCTCAAGTCCAATCTAGCCATCACGAAAACTATAATCACAATGACACCAATCAACAGCCAAGGATTTCAATAAAGAGGCGACCGCTAGCGCAAGGTGCTCCATTCACGATGCACTCGGGTGATCCACAAGTCCAACCAAGCCATGGTGAAGGCTACAATCATAATGACACTAACCTGCAGCCAAGGATTTCAATTAAGAGACGACCGCGAGGACCGGGTACTCCATCATCAATGCACTCCTTTAATCCACAAGTCCATGCTAGCCGCAACGAAAGCTACAATAACCTCATGGGAACCAACCCACAACAGCCAAGAATTTTAGTAGAGAGACAACCACAGAATACTCCGCTCACCGTGCACCGAGTTAGTCCCCAAGTCCCTACTAGCAATGATGAAAACTACAATCTCAGTGACACCAATGTGCAGCTTGGCGAGCGGTGGCCCAGTGATGGAGCTTATGGTAGAAGAGGGTGGGTGAGTGGTAGTGACAGATTCACTAGCACGTATGACCTTGTTGAGCAGATGTTTTATCTGTATGTTCGTGTTGTGAAGGCAAAAGATCTTCCCCCAAGCACCATCACCTCAAGCTGTGATCCTTATGTGGAAGTGAAGCTGGGGAACTACAAAGGAAGAACAAAGCACTTTGAGAAGAAATTGAACCCAGAGTGGAACCAAGTGTTTGCTTTCTCCAAAGACCGCATTCAGTCTTCTGTTTTGGAAGTCTTTGTGAAAGATAAGGCAATGGTGGGCAGAGATGACTATCTTGGCAGAGTAGTTTTTGATCTCAATGAGGTTCCAACAAGAGTTCCACCAGATAGTCCACTAGCTCCTCAGTGGTACCGGCTCGAGGACTGGCGCGAAGAAGGCAAGGTGAGGGGTGACATTATGCTTGCAGTTTGGATGGGAACACAAGCTGATGAAGCTTTCTCTGAGGCTTGGCATTCTGATGCTGCCACTGTCTATGGGGAGGGCGTTTTCAACGTCAGATCAAAGGTTTACATGTCACCAAAACTGTGGTATCTCAGGGTGAATGTAATTGAAGCACAAGACGTGATCCCAGGTGACAGAAACCGCCTACCGGATGTTTTTGTGAAAGCTCAAGTGGGCTGCCAAGTGCTGACAACCAAGATATGCCCCACCAGAACAACCACCCCATTCTGGAATGAAGATTTGGTCTTTGTAGCCTGCGAGCCATTTGAGGAGCAATTAACAATCACTGTGGAGGATCGTGTGCACCCTTCAAAAGATGAGGTACTTGGGAAGATAAGCCTACCAATGACCCTCTTTGAGAAGCGGCTAGACCACAGGCCGGTTCATTCGCGCTGGTTCAATCTTGAGAAATTTGGTTTTGGAGTGCTAGAAGGTGATAGAAGAAATGAGCTCAAGTTTTCAAGCAGGATTCACATGAGAGTTTGCCTTGAAGGTGGATACCATGTCCTAGATGAGTCCACATTGTACACAAGTGATCAAAGGCCAACAGCAAGACAGCTATGGAAGCAACCTATTGGAATACTTGAAGTAGGCATCTTAGGAGCGCAGGGGCTTCTCCCAATGAAGATGAGGGATGGAAGAGGCAGCACAGATGCATACTGTGTTGCCAAGTATGGTCAGAAATGGGTCCGAACCCGAACACTTCTCGACACTTTTAGTCCTAAATGGAATGAACAATACACATGGGAGGTCTATGATCCTTGCACTGTGATAACGTTGGGAGTTTTTGACAACTGCCATTTAGGTGGAGGGGAAAAAGCTCCTGGTGACAGTGCTGCTAGAGATTCTCGGATTGGAAAGGTAAGAATAAGGCTATCAACACTTGAAGCTAATAGGATTTACACCAATTGTCACCCTCTTCTTGTTCTACACCAACATGGAGTTAAGAAGATGGGTGAGATTCAGTTAGCAGTGAGGTTTACGGCACTTTCACTAGCCAACATGGTTCACATCTATGGCCAACCCTTGCTCCCCAAGATGCATTACTTACATCCCTTCACAGTGAACCAAATAGACAACTTGAGGTACCAAGCCATGAACATTGTAGCTGCGAGGCTAGGCCGAGCTGAACCGCCTTTGAGGAAGGAGGTGGTGGAGTACATGTTGGATGTTGATTCCCATATGTGGAGCATGAGAAGAAGCAAGGCTAATTTCTTCCGAATCATGTCCCTTTTCTCTGGTATGATCACAATGGGAAAGTGGTTCAGTGATGTTTGCCTTTGGAAGAACCATGTTACATCAGTCCTGGTTCACATTCTTTTCCTCATACTGATATGGTACCCGGAATTGATCCTGCCAACCGTGTTTCTCTATATGTTCTTGATTGGTCTGTGGAACTATAGGTTCCGGCCTAGACACCCGCCTCACATGGATACTAAACTCTCGTGGGCAGAAGCCGTTCACCCCGACGAACTCGATGAAGAGTTTGACACGTTTCCGACTTCTAGATCACAGGATGTTGTGAGAATGAGGTATGACAGGCTTAGAACTGTGGCAGGTAGGATTCAGACAGTTGTTGGGGACATAGCTACACAAGGGGAGAGGTTTCAGTCTCTACTGAGTTGGAGAGACCCCAGAGCAACCAGCCTCTTTGTAGTGTTTAGCTTCTGTGCTGCTGTGGTTCTCTATGCAACTCCATTCAGAGTGGTGGCTCTGGTGACAGGTTTATACTTTTTGCGGCATCCAAAGTTTAGGAGTAAGATGCCTTCAGTACCAAGTAATTTCTTCAAGAGGCTCCCAGCTAGAACAGATAGTTTATTGTGATCTTGTTTTTTCATAGTTTTAGTTTGTTATACATAGTTACATACAGTTTTCTGTTTATTATCATTTCCTTCTTTAATATCCTTGTTACTTCCACACTGTTGTAGTCATTTGGATAGTGTACCAATGAACTTATCCTTTAAGTACCATATTATCAGAATTGATTATTAAATCATTGAATAGAACATCAAATACTTTGACAGATTTTCATGTAAAGCATAAATTGTGTTTTGGACGGTGTTATAAGATTAACTAAGTGGCGAAGGGAGAAGGAAGAGGGAAGAGGTTTGTTGGTTCGAATTCCCTCAATAACAAAAATTAATAGTAAACCTTTGCTGATAAAAAAAAAAAAAAAAAGTTGTGTTTTGAATTGGATTGCCTATGATATGACAAAGATTTATACATGCATTGTGCAAGATTCACAAAAACAAAACATTGTAGTACAGACCCCATTTAGGATCAGTAGTAAGTAGTAACACATCCCCAAAACGAGATCAGAACCAGCTCAACCAGTAAAAGTTAATGATGCCGAACCACCAAATCTCAACCGAACAAGTGGAAACGAGGGAAAAGTTAATAAGTAACAGAAGATAAAGTTCACAATGTTCAGATTACAACCACTAAGCATGCCAATTGCCAAGCTTCAATAAAGTTAAAACCATTCTGTAACCTGCAAGGGAAAGATCAACTATCTATTTTCTAATTACCACCACATTTAATTTGATTTAAATTTGAAGAATATGATAGTATAATTATAACATTAATATTTAAAAACAATAAAATTGGTTAGAATTTAAATTAAAATAAGATTTAATTTGAATTCAAAGATAAAACTTATAATAACAATAATTATTTTTCGAGAGAGAATGTATTGTTGAGTTAAAAAACAAGCGCTGGCTTTGTAGCCATACATAATAGAAAATAGAAGCAATGAGACAATGACCTACGACCTGGTGACTAAATGATTTAAAAAAGAAAGAAACCCTGTCATTACATCTCCAGAGAAATCGACTTCCTAGAAACCAAGTAACCAAATTAAGAGTTATACTATAAACCAAGAAACCAATTGGTAATCCTAAATGATTTCGTAACCAATGGAGTAATTTAACATGAATTAGAGCTACAAAATAATCCAATGAGACTATTGGTTCCTTGCACCCACCACAATTCTTTGCTGCCTTGAGTCCATACGTAGGTTGTGTGTCATCAGCTTGTAAATATTCATAATCCGCTTCACATGCCCACTATAGATTCGTCGTGAGCTTGCTACATGATAATGCAGTTTAGTTATCCCTTTGTTTCTTTAACTATAGTCCTATTTTCCATTTAAGTGTGGCATGTGCTAGCGTTTGATGTAATAAAAATTGATCTTCACAAAGAGAGTAATGTGTAGAGGCAATTTGTGATTATATGTAGCCTATAGGACACCTAGCACGCGTTTGAGGAATACATTTTTATTCTTATTATAACATTCTTTTATTTTCAGTAAGATAAGTGCCTGTTCCTACAGAAGTTATAGCAGGTTTTTATGACAAATGTAGAACACCCCACTCTTATAGTTTCCTCTGAGTGATTCTTTTGCTCAGGTTAATTACATGTCTTATAGTTCTATGATGCTTTCGTGCAAACCGCTTCTTGATCAGGCTAAGTGTGTCCCCTGTGTGACTCTATTCGTTATATATTTTACATATATGATGGACATTTTATCAGAAAAATCTAGAAATTTCAGTAGTCATTCCATATATTCAGGTCTGATTCGGGGATTTAAAATCCAAATTTCATACATCTTATAATTTATAATTTGAAATTATAACAAATAAATATATACTCCTCTCAAATATAAGAAAAAAAAAATTCCCAAAAACTAATTAACACATTTAGTTTTACAAATTTTAATAAGTAATTTTTTTTCCTTATCCTATGGTACAACTTCTAATAACGGCTCCACCTAATTATAGGCACATACGAGTTCAACAATTCATATTAGAGTGTCAAAACAGCCCTCACAAAGAACTAAACGTGGAACACCAATCCGGAACGTTTTTTTATCCCTTGGGAACTGTATTTTCATCTTTCTATTCTCTTAGTTCCATAACACAACACGGGACCTTTAAGATTTTTTTTCACAAATATTAAAGAATATAATTAATTTGTTAAATTTTAAAAAAAATATTTAAAAATTTATTAATATATCTTTTATCCTTTTAATTAATGATTCATTTTTTCTTCTTATGCACTACTCACACTAGTATTTATTAAGAATAATCTTAAAAAAGTATTTAATGTAACATTGATTTTGAAACAATTTTTTTTTTTGAAAGGTCATATTTTAAAATGGAATGAATAATAAATAATTATGAATTAAATGTGAAGTCATATATATATATATATATATATATATATATATATATATATATATATATATATATATATATATATAATTTTTGTTTTGAGTCTCTATAATTTATGTTTTTGTTATGAGTATATTATATTAAAAGTTTTGGTTTGAATATATGTAGTTAATGATTGATATATATTAAAAGAATCATTGAGATAGTGTTACACTGTTTGAGATCAACAAGAGAAATATAAAATAAAATTTGAAATGTCAATTTATGAAGAACTCAATAAAAATTAAGTGTATATATATTAATGATCTCAAACATATTTAAATCATTAAATGAAATCTGCCCTCCAATTTCCAAACATTTGCTAGTATAAGGTTATTTATACCGATGACCTATCTCATGGGGAACAGGTGGTTGTGATCAATCGGAGCCTTTTGCCAGCTATACATTCAGAATGACTGTGATTTGCTTTATAGTTTGGAGTTGAATTTTGAATCTGCTACTTGAAGTTTGACAACGACTCATTTAATACCTAGAAAGATACATCTGCCACATGTCCTCCTCACCATTCTGAACATAATATAGTACAAGGTTTTATGTTATGAGAAATTGCAAGCATGCCATAGAGTAAGTGAATACAGACCTTTAGGCATCGTATGGTAACAAATGGATGGTCGTATAGCCAATTCCTTGCGATGCTGGTTATAACACACACACAACACCCTTTTCAATTTATTTAAATGGACTATAATGATGCTTAATTCAAAGTTTCCATCAGAATGTTAACAATATTTTTCTCTTCACCAGATGCTTTAAAAGTATTTTAATCACATGTTCAGTTTCTTTGAATTTGCAACTTGTGCAAAACTCCCACTGCTGAATTAAGTGACAGCAAAAGGTGATCTTGAAAGGGCAAATAACCAATGCAAAACTGGAATTTATACAGATATGTACAACAGTATAAGGCTTCATAGTGTACTACAAAGAATTAGATGTAACAGTAACATATAACCTATACAAACTCTAAAGAATCAAAGAATGATCTGCTGTGCAATGTTTTTTAGCCTGTTCTGATGAAAATCTACATTGCCTCACAAAACATACAGATTTCGTGTATTTAAGGAATAACGTTAGTACACTTGTAGGGATAGGCGTGCTTGACATTGTGGCTCTTAAAAGATGATGCTCTTAAGAGCTGTTGTTTCCGTGGAAAATGACACCTCAAGCAATTCGCAAGGGATCAAAATCATATTGCCAAAACTAGCATTGCTTCCGTGTAATCTTTGGAACAAAAGCTTTGGTATCAAATGCACAAAATTAGGAAGTGTGATGATGAGAGTCATCATTGCACATGCACTCAGGAACAGGATACTTTGTGACATCCCTCCCAGACTTGCTAGTCCTGAATTCTGGCTGACCTAATGAATCCTGATGCAATTCCTTGATAATCCTATTGAACTCTTCTTCGGGGAGGGAAGAATCCAGAAAATAGGGGAGCATCTGTCTTTTGTTTGGGGTTATATATTTCTTGTGTCCTGCGTAGGCCCGGTGACCCTGAAATAACATTTAGTTTCAATAATTATAGAAATTGTCACATTAAGAATATGAGTTATTACAATATAATTATAGAAACGGCCATCTATATTACTTATATAAATCTTTATACCTGAAGTGCATGGCCCATATTGCCTCCATGAGATGGCATGAAAACATCACTCTTCTCAGAGACTATGTAATCAATGGCAGCCATTAGAGAAGCTTTATTTGCAAATGGTTCCAGCTCTCCATGCAAAGCAAGATCTTCTTTACTGTAAAGATGTGGAAATTCATTGATTAATGGCTGTAAGACCTCCTTTCCACCCAGTGGTTGTCCTCCAGCCCAATAAATTCTTGCATTTTTTGGAGCACCTAGACCTTTAAGCAGCCTGTAAATGAAAGGGGAAAAATAATCAGAAAAGCGTGTCACACTTAATACTTAGAAGACACCTAAAACCTATTTAAAAGATGAAAAGGATTATATTTATATCTACCTTGTAACCTCAATAGAATTCAAGGGGCAGAGGCCAGCCAGTTTTCTTTCATGGTAAGTCATGTTTGATTTTGCTGTCAAGAGTTCAGGCCGCTTTGTCCTCTCGTTGTTAACAATTTCATCATACTCAGGACTCAAACCAGGGAGACAACCAGTTCTCACCCAGACATCCTTTTCCATCCGTAGATGAAGAGCAAGGTAGGGTCCCTTACTTTTCATTCTCTCAGCAATATTGTTACCAAGTTCCTGAACAGGCTTTGCAAACCTTAATGCCTGAAAAGCAACCTGAAAGATAGACAAGAACATTTAGAATCTGCTATCAATTGGCATATAAAGTTAGATCAGAATTGCCTTTCCCTCTTTGTCTTTGACATATGAGTAGAGACTTTGCAATACCTTGCATCGAAGCTTCTGAAGATCAGGAGGAAGATCCTTTGTTAGCCTCGAATCCAATCCACGTAAAAGCAAGACACCTTCTCTGTTGAACTGCATAGAACAACAAGAACCATGTTAAACTCTTGTTCAACAAGAGCAACAACAGTTAACAAGTCAAAGCTTTCCTAGTTAACATTGCAAAATTGATACATGTTAATATTTTGGCAACATAAAAGATTGCAGTCAATAAATTGATACATAAAGGTCTCTAACTACTTGTGTAGAACACTGTAGCTCTTATTATGGTACTATAGGTAATCTCGGTTCCATCCATAAAATCTATCATAGGTGAAACTGTGAAAGTTAACATGAAACTAGACAAGAACTAAAGCCTACTAATTACAACTCAGTGCATGCTCGCAGGAATAAAACTCAAGAAGAGAAAACAAACATACTCTTCTGAGATAGTGTGACCGAATCCAACTGGGAGTGGCATGAGGGATAGGGCTCCCCTCCACAGGCCTTGTCATTAAGTGTGTTGATGGTAATGCTGAAACCACCCGCACATCATCGGCAAGAACACTCTTGAAGTGCTCCAAATCAAATATATCAGCAAATTCACTGCAAAAATGGAAACAAACCCCAAATAAGGAAAAAGACAAATCATATGTGACATTTGGATATAAGAAAAGAAATTAAACCAGTATCAAAAACAAGATTGAAACTATGAATTGAAGATTCAATCCAAAAATGTTAAACAGTTTAATTCATAATCAAGACCATGAAGAAAAATAACATATTTTTTCTTTTTTACCTTTCATCTCCCCAAATGACATTGACTTGCAATATGGGAACAACCAAAGAAGCCCCAAGAATCCTAGCAATGACAACAGCATCAACAATCTGATTCCTCTGCTGATTCATCCCTCCAGAAACCACCACCATGAGGTACCTCCTCCTGTTCTTCACAACCCCTTCACTCTCCCTCCTATACTCCTTACTGAAATTCAAACATGGCTTGTACCCTGACCCATCTGGCTGCTCCCAAAACTCACTCTTTTCACCCACCCCACTTGGAACCTCTGTACCATGTAACTGCACACTGCTAATCAGAGCCTCTGAAACACCAACATCACCACCTTGCTGTCCAAGATTGGATTTTGAGGGGTCTACTGAGGTTGCACATGGGAATGGAGGAAAAGGGGTGTAAAGATTGAGACCAAACTTGAGCATGGCAAAGAAAGCAAGGAAAAAGAGAGTGAAAAGGAAGAGTCTTGGCCTTATGCACTTGACAAAGGTGAAGAATTTGGAGTGTCTTGCACACTTCTTGGGAGATTCAAGCAGAGATTGAAGAGAAGAAGATGAGATGGAGTTGATGATCTGAGAAGGAACTGAGATGTAGGACAACTTCTTGGCATTGTTCTTGGACTTGGCCATTGCTGGCTTCTTTTTCTTTCTTCTTCAAAGATTCAATGCTTTCTTTTGGTTGGTGGGTTTTATAAAGCCTTGTTGTTTATGGGGTGTTTTGTTTAATGGTTTGTTTATTTATCTTTTTCTAGAGAGAGAAAGGGTGAATGGGAATGGTAGAGAGAGAAGGGGCGGCGGGAACACCAAGTCTAAGGCTACGCGTTGATAAAAAATTAGTTCATGTATCATGATGCCTATTGGTTACTCGTTTTCTAGCTGCTCATGTGTTGTGAAGTCTTGAAGAAAGAAGATTGTTTATTTTATTGGTGAATGAATAAATTTTACTTTTTAAAAAATTAAGAGACAAATTGATTTTAATTTATAAAAAAACAATTATTATTTTATGAAAAAATTAAGAGACGATTGTTTTGAAAACACTGTTGGACTAAATAAACACTAAATATAAATATTTTAACATTGATTTATTATAAGAGACTAAATTTTTTACTAAACTTCATCTTCATTAGTATTAAATATATTAGTTAATTAGATTCTTTGTTTAATGTTTATCTTTTTAGGATAAAATATGATATTTGAGAACACAAAAAATTACAATCTTTTTCTTTAGGAGACAAAAAATTACATTCTATTTATTGGCATGTAGTGAAATGTGAGATTGTATCTTATTATTGATTTTTTAAGAGGGTAATATTATATTTATTTATTTATCTATCCATAATTTTTCCAATTTAATAAAAAAAAACTAAATTTCTTGATTAAATATCCATGCTTATCCTTGTGCGGATTAGGGAATGACCTGGAGCTCCTTTCCTTTTCTGAACTCATCCATCATCATCAATGAATGTGGACAAATTCAGGTAGAATTTTCCACCTATATTCAGCCACTAAATTTAGCAATCATAAGTTTGTTTCACCCAAAGATGTTACAATCCAATCTCCTATGAGGGTTAAATAAATTCCAAAATTAATAGTAAGATTTTATTCCATTAGTTTCATAGTTAGTACTAGTAGGAGTATATAACTAGTTGAACAAAGTTGACAACATTTTTTTTTATCTAAAAAAGGGGTAATTAAATAAGGATGATGATTCTAAAGACAAACTTGGCGAGTAATTAAGTACAGTTCACACTCACAGTTAAAGGTAGGATGGTAAACGTGAAGAAAACAATTTGAATTTTTGAAACACATGATGGAATTGAAGAATTCTTGGAGTGTGAAAAAAGGAAGAGAAAAGGATGGTTGATGCACGATGGAATATTGGGTTAGGCAGCAGTCTCTATAAAGACATTAAAAAAAAATAGATGGATTGAAGTGTGTGTGTGTTGTTTCATGACAAAAGCCAGCTGCCAAGGATGAATCAATCAACAAGTTTCATTGAATATTGTTGTATTCCGCCATTCCAAGACACTGCTTCTTACACACACTGTGCACTTGCATATTTTATTGCTCAAATATATTTGCAACAAAATGTTAACATTGTCAATTATATATACCATCTTGATATTGATTTAAATTGGATAAAAAAAAAACATGAGTATACCATATTCTTTAATATATTTTCTGTTGCTCTTTTTTTATATATATTGTAATTGTAAAGATTTTATATTGTAAATTAATTAGAAATCATCTTAAATATAATAATTTATAATTGAATAATAAGATAAAAAAAATTAACTAAATTCAAATACAATTAGTATATTTTAATTAAATTTTATAGTATGAAAATACATCATAATTTAAAAAACATGTATTGTCATTTCAACTTTGTGAAGCTGAGCCTACAAACAAGGTTGGATTATGCTCTTTGCTCTGCTCCAGCGCCCACTTGCCAGCTGGATCCTGTTCATCCAGTGCCACGCCACCTAAGCTTTTTTTTGGGGACTCCAGAATGCTACCACTCTCGTAAAATGAAAACCAATTAATAAAAATAATCATTTGAGTTTTAATTAGTATTTGAAAATGATATGTATTGAAAGTGTGTTTTAAATTACAAAGAAATATTGTACCCAAGAAAATTACAAAAGAAATCAATTTTATACTGAATTTAACCAAAAAAATAAATATAAATATATTAAAAAGGTAATTTAATTTGATTTATAAAATTAAAACTAAACTGAAACAAAGCAAAAAAAAGGATTTTTTTTTTTACAATTCTTTACGTTTATTGATTTGATCAGCTTTCATTTTTTTTTATATCAATTTGAATGTTTAAAATGATTTAGAATTAAAAAAAAAACACTTTTCAATAAGTTTCATAACTAAACTCGTATCATAAAATTTGATGTACTAAAATTTAAATAAATAAATACGTAGCTATATTGTTTACTCAATGCACCCGAAATTTAATTAAAAGATTGGTTTTTAAAAGAAAATGATCAAGTTAAAAATAATTAATCAATGTAAAAATACCAATCATTAATCATTAATAGCTACTATTATAAATGCTCAATCAGATTAAGTTAATTGATAGAATCTATCATAAAATTCGATAAATTAAAAATATTCTTCTGAAAAAAAAAAGATGAGATGATCATAAGCTAGAGGCAAACATTTCAATCCAACTTTGCAGGGTTTTTCTATTCGAGATAATGGCAACCGTTGATGATGCATCGTAGGGTCCACATGTTGCTGCAGGTTCTGACGCATGAGGAAACAAAAGTAGTTGTAGTATTTTTTGTCAGAACCAGGCAATGAAGAAGGTTCCTCGTTCTCTTTTATGTTTCACTAATGACCGCGTATAAGAATACAAGATTATAGCCACATCAGTTTCCCCCGTAGAGCACTACATTATGAGTATATATAATCACAATCAAACTTGTCAAATTAAGATATCATTAAAAAAAATCTCTAAAAATTAGATTGATATCCCCATCATAATTAAGGGTTATTTATCACACCAATATTTTAACAATTTCAGCTTTAGTTGAATATTGGGTATTTTAATTATCTCTTTTCCAATGTATGCAAACAAAGATTAATTCCATCTAAATCCCCCTTAAAAAGAAAGAGATTAACTGCGTGTGTAGCCTCCAAAAGACAATTTTTTAAATCACTTTATTTTACTATTATATTGATAATAAATACAGTATAATATTTTCCTTCCATTCCATAATAAGCATATAAAAATCGTGCGGGCATGTGAATGGAATTTTCAATTTAACACATATGCATATACAAACCTGGCAGTTGACATGTAAAGATAAAGGCATTATATCTCTGACTCCTGGATTTTTAATTTAAAACATCATGAATAATGGCCATTATCGCGCACAATCTCAAGTCACGAGCATGATCTAATTTGTTCATGATTCTAATATATAACAATTGAATTATAAGAGGGTTAGAAATACTTATTTATTTTATAACAAGTGATTTATTCCTCTTACGACCCGTAGTCTACGCATAGCAGAAGCAATAATTAGTTGAATTGAAGCTTAGTATTTAATGAAAGAAAAGGTTTTCCAG
Organism: Glycine soja; assembly: GCF_004193775.1. NCBI lineage: Eukaryota > Viridiplantae > Streptophyta > Magnoliopsida > Fabales > Fabaceae > Glycine > Glycine soja. Next base: position 253,310 of record NC_041010.1, on the reverse strand, counting down.
TTTGGTTTTTCTTTCCTGTACTAATAAGTAATACCAATTATTACACCAGCATTCTCCAACCTAAAAACAATAATTGATGTAGAAAATTTTTCAATTATTACGAGTAATAAACATCATTAAATAACATTTTAATATGTTTGTGTATTTTTCTATCGCAATTTATCATCTCTTTCTTTGATGATAACCTATTTATTACCTTTTAGTTTTTTTTTTTTGACAGGTTTATTACCTTTTAGCTGGAAGTTTCTTTGTTGACCCATTCAAATATATATACCAAAGTGGTACTGTGATGTCACACAAATTTCTTGCATGGACTTTGTTTCGGACGTATATGTTCCTCAAATTGAGCATAAATAAATAATCCTAGAATTGACAAGATGTGTGTAAACAAAATAGTATTAAGAACTGATAGTCATAGCTTAACTACACCGTTTGGACTAATGAATTGAACCTCGATCTAGAATATAAGATTATATTAGAGATTAAGGCTTGTGATTATTTATGATTATTAGGTGGTTATATGTAATCGTCTCTAACTGCTTATAAAACATGCGTAACAACTCCAAAATATTGTCCTATTTTGGTGAAAGTGGGTGTACCAATCTTATTAGTTGTCTTAATTTACAACTTTATTCATTTGGATTCTGGCTCGAAAGCTAGCAATGCAAGGTTGTACAGATAGTAGCTGATGCAATTTTCTGCCGATCAACTCCTCATACTTTAGCCCAAAAGGGAAGAACAGCTATATATATAACTAACTATTTCATTTGATAATTAATTGTTCCATCATCAGGAATTAAGATTAAGAAATACTTTGTTGGAATCAAGGTGCAAGTGGAGAAAAACTTCTTTTTTTCCTTATAAGAAGGAAATTATTAGTGGACCTTGACTTTAGGAATATGCCAGAAACTTCATAATCAATTGACAAAGAAGAGAAAGCTAACTATCGTTATTATATTTAACTATATCTTTCTTTTCTTAGCTGAAATTGGATATCTCTGTAGATCGACTTCATAAGGTTATGGTTTCATTTAGCATTTCGGTAAATCTAAAAACACAGAGATAGTTAACTGGTCAAAATCATAAGAGGAAATCAGGTTATTAGAATTATATTATCGTTTGTCTAATGGATGAAGGGCAAATTATAAAAGGTTAATTAGAAGCATACTCAAATTTAGAACACCAATAGTGTAAAAAAAAACTTTATTAGAAAATGACATACTTACAAATTAAAACATTAACCTAATATATAGTAAAAAACCTAATAAAATATTAAAAAAATTATACACAACTTATTAATTAACTTTTAAAATAATTATTTTAAAGTAATTTAAATAATAACATGTGATTAAATAATAATATAAAATTATTTTATATTATCGCTTAATTGACATTAAACTCATATATATATATATATATATATATATATATATATATATATATATGTGATTTCAAATTTATAATAGATCACATAATTATATAGATTTGTAGGGGAATCAAATTATTCATTCAGATCGTTTTTATAATTCTAAATTCTCCAATTAATAGAAATTCAAATCTAAAGAGTTCTAGAACAAAAACAAGCAAACTAAAAATTAACAAACTGAAGGTGTAGAAGGTGCGGTTTAATTAATAATTTCATGACACGTTTTCTTTTGTAGGAAGGATTGCAAGACAAGGTTGAATTACGCCATTAACTACTCAAGTTCTTGAAACCTTTTCAATTTGGTATTATTAAGCAAGGAATATTGCACAAACAAGTAACCATTTGGATTGTTGAGGTGGTGGTTATGACTTATGGCACTATCGTTTTCTATAGTGTACAACTATGGTCGAATTAACTACTCTTTTTTCCAAGTTATTGGTTAAGAATATGTAGTCATAACCCTACTATTTTATATGTTCACTTTGAGTATGATTGAAGAAAATAATGTTACCAAGCGTTCTGTGGATGAAAATCCGGCTATGGCACAATCCTGCTTAGGCGAAGATGCCAATCCCCAAGTAAAAGATCTTCAGTAATATAAATTGAAAGAGTTGAAGTAGGAGCACTTTCCATAGAGTTCTACATGAGAATTTGTTCCAAATGTGAAAGAAAGTTTAATTTTCATGCCGTGAGAGTAAACAATTTTATATTGTCAACTATTTTCTTTGGTCTTTTTATAGGAAATAAGTTTTAGTATAAAATATATTAAAATTTGTTTCTTATAAAAAGAATAAAAAATAATATTACAAATCATTATTAATAGAACTTAAGTTATTATAAAACTCAACAAACTCATCATAAATTATAATCTTAAATTATAATCTGTAATGGCATAATAGTATAAAATAAAAACTTTCTTAAAAATGACAAATAAAAAAGGGTAATAAATGTTTTTTCTAATATGAACTTTCATTTTTTTACTAGTTCTTAAAATATGTTCATAACTGCATGTTTGACAAAATCATAAATTAAACAACGTTTATTTGGCTAGAAGAATACTGAATCATAGAAATGACAGTATTTGTGTGAAGGATACATAGGCCATTAATTTACATTGGCAGCCTTGTTAAATGGATTGAATTCCACCAAAGCAGGCTATAATACCCACAAGTTAACTTATTCCAAACCCATTTATGGTTTGTACCCAGCTTGGAGGACAAGCAAAGCGACCAATTAGTACAAGCACCTGAGCAATTAAGGCTGCATTATTGGCTGAACACCAATCATAGCTTTGCCTTCATCATTGGTATAGAATAGGAAAATACAACAAAGTGGCAAGTGGGTCATTACTCACTACTCACTAGTTTGGCAATGGCTTTAACTAATACTCCTACGCTATAAGCTTACTCTAACATGTAAAGATAAATGTTAACTAATGTTTTCAGAAATTTTAAAATAAAAAGGTTATTAAGATATGTTAAATTATAATATTTATGATTTTTTTTTGTTTTTATATGACTTTTATAATAAATATTTTTTAAATCTTTAATCAGTATCCTTGATTAACAAGATCCATATGTAAATTAAGCTACCATATCACGTGTTTAATGCTAATTTGGTGAATAAGCCCCCTTTTTTTTTTATGGAAGGGCTCTTTTTGCAAGAAATTTGAAAGGTCCTTCATGCATTGGTCAGAACAGACAAGGATGACCCATTTGAGACTTTGAACTATGTGTCAGTGGCAAAAGTGATGGGTGAATAATTTGGCAAAAGGGGATAAGGAGAAGGGGTGTGATTGGCTGCACCATAAGAAAACCAAAGTGGGAATGCTTTGCATTCAGGAAGCAAAGCAGTGAAGGACCATGTTTCTTACATGTGAGGATTGTCCCTCTTCCATGTGCATTTATTGAGTCCTTTTTTAGCTCATGTCTACTTGAGCAAGCATTTCATCTTGTTTTTATCTAACAAAAGTGCTTTAAGTAAATTCTCAGGGAAAGGTTCAGCATTGTGCATTATTGGAGGTACAATATCTCATCATGATTACGACTCTGTTAATGTAGACCAAATAGGAAATATATTTAACATCTTAGGTAAATACGTTTCATAGGTTAGATTTGAAGTGATCTATGAGCCAAAAGGAGAAGGCATTAGTAGAGTTCTATATTTATTATAGTCTTATAGACGTTATTTAATTTTGCTTTGAATTTCTGAGTTTGGTGAGAGAAGAAATTGGTTCCTTCTATCTCCATTCCTTACTAAATTTTGGAGATGAAAATTCGCTTTCAAAAGCTGTGCAGGAGCATGTTTGTTGGCCCTAGGCCTAGTTATTAGTTATATATATCCATGATGGTAGAGAAAACAATACATTATTGATGTTGCCATGTTGGACAACAATTACAAATGCAAGAAGGGGGAATTAAATACACTGTTTCTCTCAAACGAAGCACTACAAAAGCATCCAATGAAGTTATATTTATAGGGTTTATTCCAGAATTTGGTTTTGATTTTTTAGAGAATTAAATTGATGTCATTCTTAACTTTTTATAAATTAGATTAATATCAATTACAATGAATGCCATTAAACTTAGATTAATTGTCAACTTGGCTAGAGAGAAATAGATCATCAAATCACTTATCAAACTGATTAAACATTGCTTACAACCCAATTATTTAAGAATCGAAAATGCTAACTGTATTTAAGATTATACACAAAGTTTGAAACAATTTTAGTTGTTCCATTACAATTCTTCCGACTATTTGCAACAGCAATCTTTAGTTAATTAATGTCGAGCTTTCCTTTTGATTACAATTTTGTGTGTGAAAAAATTGGTAGAACAGAGAGACCCCGAATACCACTGAATGGCTGTAAATGACATGTTAGTAAGCCAGCAGAGATCCAACCGGACAAAAGTGTGCAGTGAAAGAATCTAAAAAACTTGAGAGAAATTTAAAAATTGAAAGGGAAAAATAAAGAAAACCAATTAATCAATATAGGCATTGCTTCCCCTCTCTCTCATCTGGGATAGAAACTGATGGGCCTGCCTTTCTGCATTAGATACAACTTTTTTTTTTAAATAATATTAATTTGTCAGCTTACTGAGAAAGCTTTTAAAAATTAAGTTGATAAAAATTTGGTTAAATTGATTTTTTAGTTCCCTAATTTATTTTTTAAATTCAATTTAATCCTTTATTTTTTTATTCAATTTAATTTTCTAATTTTTTAAATTGATTCAATTTTATCCTTCAATCTAAATTATAAGAAATTACACTTTGTTTGAATTGATTTATTTTTTAATTCAGTTTTGCCCTTCAAAATCATCACAAAGTGATTTTAAAATACCACAAAATACACATTTTTCAAAATCAATTTTAAAAATTAGAGGATCAAATTGAAAAAAAAAACTAAATAACCAAATTGAATCCAAAAAAATTAGAGGATCAAATTAAACATAAATAATAAATTAGAGGACAAAAAAACTAATTTAACCTAAAAAAATTCCGGAAAAAAAAAGTGAGAGTGAGTTAATAAATGTCTTAACATTTTAAATTCATGGTCTCTGTAACCTTCTATTTACTTCTGGCCCAATAATACGGAACTTGTGTCCTTAACAGGATCCAAGTCCAACAACTATAGCAACCGTGACCGTTCACTCTGGTCAATGACAACAAATTCATAGATAATTTAAATTTGTCTGTTCAGAAATAGTGTGACCAAATAATGGTAAAATGTTGGTGCAAAAAATATGATATTAATATTGAATAGTAAGAAATATTTTCACTAGTTTATCAGTTGTCTTGAACATACGTTTTTAGCTTATATAACGGATTGATCAATTATTATCATAATTTTGAACATAAGTTTTCATCTAGAACATAATGCTGAGATGTTAATCAATTATTATATGAGATTAAATGCAATGAACATTTAGAAATCCAGTTGACGCAATTAAAATCTAGGAGATCAACCACACATGTAATACTTTAGAGACTAAAAATATATTTAAACCTAATTAAAACATGTCGGAGGCCCTAGAGAGCTCTTGGTTGTCCTTATATGAGTGTTGGGGTAGGGACAGGAAAACCAAATACAGAAACTTATTAATGGAAGTAAGTTATACAGATAACCATGAAGCCTCACTATTGGCAGGCTGTCAGAAATCATCAAAGTAGCTCTGCTTAGATCTTACAATGGCCAAAAGAAAATGACTAGGATTAAGAAAGAAACAACATATTCTTATTTCTTCCCCCATCAATTCTGTCTTTCACTACCAAGGATCATTTCATTGGTGAAGAAATATTTTGAACCACAAAGCTGATCTTTTGCGGTATCTTTTCAGTCCATTCTTGTAATCCACATACACGAGCCCAAACCGAAGACTGTACCCTGCATTCCATTCAAAATTGTCCAACAATGACCATGCAAAGTATCCTTTCACCCTCACTCCATTCCTACCAGATTCAAAGTTTGAGCCTTAGCTTACAATTGTTGAGTCCAGAAAAAAAAGAGGTCTAAGTAAATTTCATAAGAATTATAACTAAAATGTTCACTTTAAACTCACCTTATGGCCCTTTGAAGATACAAAAGATGGTGACTGATATAATCAATCCTCGTTCTGTCATTAAGTAACATTTTCCCATCATTAACCTCATCAATTCCTGCAAAAATTCAAATAACACAATTCATGGAAACGGAAAAACTAGCATTTTTTACCATGGCAAAATATCAATTTTAGGAAAAAAAAGTGACAGAATATTGCAGAAAATTTTACCATTTTCTGTTATGTAGATAATTGGGTTGTTAAATTTCTCCTTAGTGTATTCTAGTAGACCTTGAATTCCTGGTGGATAGACGTAGAGCCAGTCTGAGGCTGCCTGCAAAATTATTCATTTCTCAACTCCTTTCTGAAAAATTCTTATCGAGTAGGTATAGTGAAAAATAAAGTGCAACTATTCGTAAATAGAGTAAACTCTTGGTTAACTAGTACTAATGAAGTGATAACTATACAAGTACCTTTGGACCAATGAGAAGCCCATTTCTTACAGCTGATGCAAGTGCAACAAAATGAATCGTGGGTAAGCAAGTGAATGAGGAAAATTCAATAGAAGTTAATAGGAAAGTGTGTAAGAGCTTCACATAGAATGACTTACTAGTAAATCTAACGCAGGCGTCTGTAAAGGCAGTTGGCCTTTCACGTGGGCAAGGAGAACTAGTTGCATAAGTTGAAGTGTAATAGTTTAACCCTATGAAATCATAGGACCCTTTAACCATCAAGTATTCCCTTTTGGTAAACTTTGGCAAACGACCTCCAACTCTGTTAACCATTACAGCAGGATATGTTCCAGAGTAAAGTGGTTCCATGAACCTTGAGTAAACACAAAAAGAGGAGTTAGACCTGACTGTGTCACCAGAAAAGGTTAAAAAACTTGGAGTTGTTATGGTATTCATACTTGTTAACTGGAGAATGGTAGTATGATTTTGATTAGTTAAAACATTCATAGGTTGCTATTTATACTGGATTCTCAGTTCCCACAATAAATTCTTAATCAGCAACCAATAAATGCTTTATGATTCATTCATCAAGGTACTAAAATGCAGGATAAATATGAGTACTGCCGTACCAGAGTAATCCCCCAAAACAAAAACAGCACAAACTGATGCAGCTTGCATAGTGAAACGGAACTTGCAATCCAAAAGCTCTTTAATTTGTTCGAATACTGAGAAATTGAATTTGTAACTGAGAAAATGCTCAAACTTTTTTATTTTTCCTCCCCTCCCCAAGTCTGTTATTGATTACAATATATAGAAGTTCAAGTCTCTATTGAGTTGAGGAATTTCTAGGGTAAATCTCAGACAAAATCAAATTTAAGGCATTCCTAATGCTAATGGTCAATGACATAATGCTTAATAAAAGGAAATAAATTAGTGGCTCAAAAGCCTCAGACTTTTTAAAATAAAAAAGGAAACAAAGAAAGGGCTAATTTTCTGCCACGAAATCCTACTCTTTTTGTACTGCATCACAAGCTGTTGCGAAACTTAACATAACTGGAAACAAGAAGAGTGTTTCTAAGTGGCAAAGACACTTACCAGTCATACATAAAGGCAAGACCTCGATATGCAGCTTCTCTGTCCTCTTTTGATTGAGAAAGTGGCACAACCCAAGCAGAATTCAGTGTTACCCCAATTTGACCCTTCTGAGAAGCCTATTAGAAAATCATCCACTGTCAATTAATCTTGTACTGACCACATATTGAATGATTTTTGTCTTAAATTCTAACCAATTATATTCGCTGTTGTATTAAAAATAATTATAATAATGCATTTACCTGGAACTTCTCCCTGTAGACCTTTACTGCTGCAGCATGAGCAAGAATGAGGTGGTGTGTAACTAAATAGGGCTCGGTAGTAGAATCACCAGCAGTGCAGTTAGCAAACCACTTGGAGCATCTATTGGGTGGGGATCCACCACTTCCATAACCTCCATTGCTATATAGCACTGGCTCGTTTAATGTAATCCAGTGCTTAACCCTGTCACCAAATTCCCTGAAGCATACTTCTGCATAATTTGCAAAATCTTGCCTGTTTGCAAAATCAAAGTACCGATTCTTCATCAGTTGGGAGTAAATAATAGGAACAAGTCCATTTTCAATCTATTCTAGATAACATATTTCACTATTGCTTACTCAATTTTGGGACTAAGAAAACCACCATATTCGTCTTCAAGAGCTTGAGGGAAATCAGAGTGAAATAGAGTTATAAAGGGCTGCTGTCCTGTAAACCAAAAAGGTATATATAATTTAGTTTGATTTGGAGTATCATGAGAGAGAGGAAGAGAGAGAAAATTAACTTCTGCTGACCATTTGCTATCAGTTCATTTATGAGATTGTTGTAATATGTGATGCCTTCTTGGTTAACTCCTCCCTGCAGGTTTCCACCTAAATTCAAGGTAGTTTAAGCTTAATTGCATTATGAACACATCGATATCTATGTGCAATTCAAAGTGCTAATAATTCCCTTAAAATCATGCAAACTAATTATCCAAAACCTAAAAAATAAATAACTATTTATCAAACAACTAATCTGAGGATAATTAAAGGATGATTAGAGTTTCTCACGAGGTAGTATCCTTGGCCAAGAGATGGAGAACCTGTAGGCATTGAATCCAATATCCTTCATCATGGCCACATCTTCCTGGAAAAAAAATTGTGTGAGCAAACAATAAAATCTCAAAAGCGAAGGAAATTCATCTAGATCTCTAAACTCAAATTAGAAGAATGAAAGTACCTTGTAGCGGTGGTATGAATCAATGGCAACATCCCCATTACTGTGGTCTGCTATTCTATCTGAACAACAGAGAAAAATGTCTCAATATTTGGAGTTTGTTTCATTATTCAGTAAACCAACTCTGTTCTATCTGAAAGTACCTTGTATAGACCAACTTCAAAATGAGAAAGGACCAAGAAACATTGCTTATATTGCTAACAGAGATAAATTGATGATCATTGTTTTTCTCATTCCACGTATTAGCCCCCCAAAATCAATTTGGTCAAGCAAATAAATGGAATGGGGGGTCATTGAAGTAAATCTTCTTCAATGCTAACCCAATAAATATTTTACCATTATCCTTATTATTTTTGTTTTTAACTTAAGCTTGCCCCATTCAACTCTTTGGGTATTATTCGTCGGTTTAATATATATGGTTGCCCAGTGGTTGGGAAATGGTCAAAGGAGAAGGGAGGGGGAAGAGGTCGCGAGTTCGAATTATCCCGAGTGACATTTCTACCAAAGCTAACAAACCAATATTTGTGGATAAAAAAAAAAAAAGGTGGCTACTACTAACAAAACAATGAAATATATTGACAAAGGGAAATAACCATGAAACAATGCTACTCAAAATGAACAAACAAAGAAATATGATGGGAAAAAGAAGAGAGGAGATGCAAACCTGGGTGGCTATGAGTGAAGGTGTCCCATATACTAGGTCCCTTGCCACCTTCACGTGCTGCACCTTCATACTTCACATCCCAAGTACATAAAAAGAAAGAAAATGCAAATAAGATCCAACCCTTTTACATAGAAAGATTAAAAGACTAAAGATTTAAACAAGTTGGGACAGAACAAAACCTGGTAAGCTGAAGAAGCTGTTCCAAAGAAGAAATCTGCTGAAAAACTGCTACGATTAAGAGAAGCTGCGGCTAAGTGAAAAAGAGAAAGTGCTGCAAGGAGAAGAAGAACAACCTTAACCCACATTTTCAAATCTGAACGAATTCAATTCTCAAACTTTGGGTTGCACCCTTAAACTGAACTTTATATTATTATATAGTTTATATTTATGAGGGTTCTTTGTCTTTTAGCAAGTGAAAAGGCAGAGAAAATGCAAGAAAAAAAGGATAACTTTATTATACTATACTATTATTATATTATATTGTTTTCTTAAATTATATCATTCGTTAAAGTTCTTGAAATGAAAAGATGCCATTATTCTTGAGAAGGGAAAATAGGTTCCATGCTTAAACTACCATATGCCGTCTTCATCGTACCATTCGAATTGTGTTGGGAAAATTTGTTCCCTTATATGCCGTCTTCATCGTACCATTCGAATTGTGTTGGGAAAATGTGTTCCCTTTTATGGAAGTCGGTGAAACCTTTGAAGGAGGGTGAAATAAAATCATTATTTTAAGAATAATAATACTATATGTATTAATATTTATACTATCGTTTAATTATAAATTATTATTAATAAATTTATTAATTTTTATAATAATTACTTATAAAAGATATTAAGATAAAGTTTACCCATGTGTTAATTTGTTTGCATCTTGAACAAGTCTATTTTGTTAATTCAGCTCCACCAAAAACAAGGCTTGAGTAGATAATTTTTTTGGTCCTAATAATAATTAGAGGTGACTTGAATGGATTCAGCTTGATATAATAATAATAATAATAATAATAATAATAAGTTAATAAGCCATCAACTTCATCAAAATGAAAAATTTATAAAACTAAGCATTAAATGTTATAATTAAAAATTAAGAAGATAAAAGTTTTAATTCAGTTAAAACTTCACTAAGACTATTAACTCTAATCTAATTGGGGTATTATGATGGTAGAATCACACAACCATAAATATAGAAGAGAAAGAGGTATTTATGAAGAAGAGAAGAAATATGATATTGTGAAAATTTATGATTAATCATTTTTAATTCAATTTTTTTATAATTAATAATTTTGATTAATTTATAATTAATTTGATAACTCAATTAATTAAAATTATTTGTTAATAAGACCAAAATCACCTAATTTATAAGACTAGAGAAATCAAATATTACAATTAAAATTAAAATTTATGAAAACCAAAATCATAAATTTGAGATTAGGGTAAACAAAATGACAATTTTTTCAATAAATTTTCTAGTTGTATTATGTTATTGAGGATTGCAGTATATTCTTTCTCTTGTATGAATGATTATGCGGAAAGGAATTGGTTAGTTTACTTTAGTCCCACAAGGTACCGATAATTTTCTAATTGTTTAGCATCTCCAACTTAATAGACTAAACCAAACATGATGCAACACACGCACTATAAGCGATCTCAGTAAAGAGAATCAGTAGTCATAAACATACAAATAAAATATATACAACAAACAACTATGATCATAGAAACACTGATCAACAATTTAGTTACGAAGTAAATGAAATTTCAAACGATGATGAACTGAATATGGAAGGGCGAGGTGGCACAGAAACTGTTGTCACGCCCTCAAGCATTTGGGTAACCTTCTTCATGGAGGGTCTCAACGAAGGATCCTCTTGAATGCACCAAATTGCTACCATGACATGCTTTTCCACTCTCTTTATATCATTCTTTGCCTCCTCATCATTTTCTACCAATTTAGCCACCTTCCCTTGGCTATAACACCGATATGCCCAATCTATAAGTGCCTCTTCATCATTAGCCATCGCAAAGGCAACGCTTGACTTGCAACATATGATCTCTAACAACACCACCCCAAAACTATATACGTCTATTTTAGTGGTGATTGAAGCTTTCCTAAACCACTCAGGTGCAAAGTAACCAATTGTCCCTCTCAAACCCGTCTTAGCAGCTTTTGATTGTTCAGCCAACAACAACTTTGCCAACCCAAAATCAGCAATCCTTGGCGTGAACAACTCGTCTAAGAGTATATTCTGAGGCTTTATGTCACAATGAATGATCTGAGTGCTGCACTCTTCATGCAAATATGTGAGACCTCTTGCAATCCCCAAAGCAATTTGCACTCTTTGGTTCCAATGGGGCCTTGATATCCCAAAGAGAAAGCTAGCCAAGGAGCCATTGCTCATGTGCTCATACACCAGAAGACGATGCTCCCCTTCGTCACAATAACCAAGTAAACGAACCAAGTTCCTGTGGTGGGTTTGTCCAATCACACTCACTTCTGTTTTGAACTCCTTCTCGCCTTCTTGCACCACCTTATCTAGCCTCTTCACAGCAACATACCTGCTTGTATCTGATGTTAACACCCCTTTATAGACTGTTCCAAAAGCACCACGACCCAACATTTGTTTGAACCCCGTGGTTGCTTCTTCAAGCTCCTTGTATGTAAAAGATCTTATGGTTGCAGCTGACAATTTTGGATTATTCAAAAGCCTCTTGTGGTAGAAAATGAAAAAAGCAACAAACAAGGCAACAAATAGAAGCACATTGAGAAACACTGAGCTCCCAAGCAATATTGATATGACAAGCACAAGTGTAGTCTGTTCTCTCCCACCCCTGTCCAAATCTCTTTTAGGTACCTTGACAAGAGCTATTCTAGTAACATTAGGGTGCTTCCTTCCATTACTGAAAGGATACTTCTTCTTCCAACATTGTCCCTCACCATATATGGCTACAGCACAAAAGCAATCCTCAAGGCACTTTTGTTTACACATATCCTTGTCCATAGCAGTTGCAACCAACTTGTCATAATCAGAGAGAGGCCAGTCCAAATTTGTATACTCTTTGAAATCTACAAGATCCTTATTCTGCTCCCACCCGTCTTTGTTGCAGCTCGGCAGGGGAAAATCTGGCCTACAACCTGTGAGATTGTCATGTTCAAAAGAAGAATAATGATCCGGGCACTCACACTCAGGCTTCCCATTGATGGTAATGCAGTAGCTGTTATAACCACAGATTACATTCCCAGTTTGTTTTGTGAAGGAAAGACAAATATCTTGGGGATACTGTTGCACCACACTCCACCACCCCGAACTGCAACTATCAGCAACTGTGTTCTCACCTGTGATGCATAGATACCATACTTGTGTCACATATGATTGTATTCGATATGACAATATATAGGATAGTACAATAGATGTAGTGATTATATAATTGCAATTCTAGGAATCCAAATTTAAGAATTACCAAAAACATTCTTCTATTTAGATTTTCATAACATTTTTAAAGGCTTAGACTCTAAGCCTCAGACACTTCATAGATACGTATCGATGAAGTATCATTCAAAAGTATCGATACGGATACAGATATAAGATACATAAAAACTTCGTACCCCGTTGTCCAGAGGCTCTTCGCTATGCGAAGGTATGGGGGAGGGATGTTGTACGCAGCCTTACCCTTGCATATGCAAAGAGACTGTTTCCGGATTTGAACCCATGACCAACAAGTCACCAAGGCACAACTTTACCGCTGCACCAGGGCTCGCCCTCAGATATAAGATACATATCATATAAAAATACATGGAAAAAAAAATGAAAACATTGGTGCTTAATATATAGGTTCTAACCTTTCGGATGCCGATATAATCTGAAAACCCCATCAGGGTCAATTCTAGCCATGTAGAAGAACTCTTCTGGTCCACTGTATGTGATTTCACTGATCACTGTACCCGTGTCATTTTTTATGTACATGCGTCCGGACTCATCAAAGAATAGTTGTGATTCAGTTTTGAAAGTTCCAGTGGCCCAGTAAGCTTCACCTGTAGGAGATTGAGAGGCTTGATCATCGCTTGATTGTGGTGAATAGTAAAGAACCAAGTTGCTATCGTTCTGCCAACTGAGTTCAAAACCCCCATTATAAAAACTTGTGTCAGATTCACGTGCTCTGAAGGTTTTAGGCTTAGCCAGATTCTGACCAGGCAAAATGGTATCTGTAGGCTCTTCAAAACTCTCCCAAACCTGCTTCCCACTTTCATCAAGAAGCACAAAACTTCCATTGTCTAACATAGAAGCACATGATACTAAGGCAATAGTAGTGTTATTTTCTGGACGATGCCACATCTCATGACCCTTTGGATCGTTGACTACAATTCCTTTGTTTGTTAGGTTTACTGTGGAACCGGAAGGAAAAGCAGGACTTTGTTTTTGTTTTGCATACCATACTATGGTTCTGTTGGGGTCTTTGGCAAACCAAACTGCAAGCACGGACATGAACTCCTTGTTGTCGAATAAAACACTTTGGAAACCAAAGGCAAAGTGACCAGAAGGTGAATTCCATGTGCCATTGGTGACCAGAGAGGAATTTAAGTCTACATTACAGTTTGAAGAAGTAGCACTAAACACAGATGGGAGAAAGGGGAGAATAATTAGAAGAAGAAGCAGAAAATAGGAACGAAGAAAAGTTGAAGAGGCCATCTTGGTGCTCTCTAACAACATTGTAATTCGTCAAATAACAATTTATAGCATGATAGTGTTGTCAAATTCTCCTGCCACGGTATTGTTTGATTTGGTCTTGGTCTTAAGTTTTATTTTTTTTCTTATAATAAAACACTATAAGTTCTTTATAGGAAGGGTAGTTAGATCCTTAATGAATAAACAACTAATAAAATTGAATATATTATGGAGTGTATCATGATTAAACACCGCGACGAATTGAAACCTTTGTCCTTGTAAGTCACATCAGACACTTACACTATAATTTTCGAAGAGAGGAGCCGTAACCATTGAAATGCTTTACTTACCTGCTCCTATCAACTACCGAATTTTCTTATAAACTTTCTTCCATTAATTAGTCTACAAAAGAAAGGTCTGCTGAAATGTGAATGAAAGTCAGGGCATGTGGTCAAATGCCTTGAATAAATAAGCAATAATAATGTGCTGGCCGGTTTGTTTTATTTTCCAGATGATCTTATTTTCTCTCTATATTTATTAATTAATTACATAAACTAATCTTATAGCATGGGGTATGCGACTCAATGAACTGAGAACACTAGAATGTTAATATATTTATGATTAAACTAATCGTTTAATTCAAATTAACTGACAAGTAACATTCATTTCAAAATAAGTACTTAAGTTTTTATAAGCTTTTTTCAGATATCAATTAAAACTTATGAAACACAATATGACAATAAGGATCAATGTATCTAATAAAACTGTATATGGATTAAAATAACTAATTATTTTTATATAAAAAAACTAATTATTTCAAGCTTAACTTTTATCATGCGCTTTTTTATAAAGAAACTTTTATCATGTGTTTGTTATCTATTTTAAATTTGATCATTTTTATGTTATTCTTAATTAATTCAATTAATATATATATATAGTGTTCAGACGCTTACATATGTCTAATTAAGGATGTTTACACCGGGGTGGGGTAGCTACGTTAATTACGACCGGGATATTAAAGAGAAAACCCAGAAATAGAATAAATACAATTATGATTTGACCAAGTACGTAAATTAGAATAACTTTGTCGAAGATTGTTTATCCAGTTTCATGATGTCATGGTAAGAAAGAGAGAATTTATAAAAGTAAAAGTGCGACCAACAGAAATGAAAAGTAAGCAAAATAATGTTTTTAATTAGAAAAATGTTTTATCTACACAAATTAACTTATTCAACTGAACAAATAGAATGAGAGTAAAAAATTAGTGAAAAATATAGGTGTAATAAAATTTATGATACGACATAAAAAGAGAGATAAAAAAATAAAAAATATTGACGTGATATTTAAATTAAAAAATATTTGTGTACTAGTACGGTTTAAGTTAACATGATTTATGTTTTATAGTTATCAATAACAATATTACTCTCTAACCATTAAAATTAAGGGGTTGCTTTTGGCCCTTGCACCATTTGCTATTGGTCCTTATAAAAATAAAATTTCTTTAGAAAAAACTTTCATTTCAAACCCACCACCCATCCATCTTTAATTCCCCCACCCCAAACCTTCTTTTTATTTCCAAGATATATTCGAGTTTTCATTGTGTTTTATAAAATTCAAGAAAATCTCACATTGAAAATACAATTTCATTGTGTATTTGTAATAAATTCACAATAAAATTATATTTTTGTTGTGTTTTTTTTTCTTTTAAAAAATAACACAACAAAAATACAATCTTATTATGTATTTGTACCGAAATTACAATGAGATTGTGTTTCCACTATGGAACTTTTTCCGGTTTTAAAAAACGCATAACGAAAATATAATTTTGTTGTTCATCTAAGGAAAGATCACAACAAAACCATGTTTTTGTTGTGTGATTGTTTAAACCTCGAGACTTCTCTTTGCATCACTCCACCTTCGTCCTCTAGCAAAATTGTTGCACACACCCCACCCCAACTAGATCCGCACATGAACCACTCAATGCGCCACTACCCATCCAATCACTGCCACACCATCTCCACCCTATATTTGAACCCAACCACTCTAACCACGCACAACACCACCTACACACCTCTGTCCCCGCGTCCTTACCACCTTTGTGTTCAAACACCTATGCATCAATCAAGACCCATGGACCTAGATCTTCACCACCATGTCCAAACAACACAACATAAGTATGATTCTATTGAACATGCACAACGAAATCATACTTCTCATGCATTATTTTTTTCACACCCCAACATTGCAACTAAAGTATGTTTATCTATCTATCAATATATATGTGTGTATGTAAATTTTACTTGAAGTTTTTACAGCCATCAGATCAAAACTTAAACTTAAAAATAATTGTTGATCTTATTCAATTATGTGACATTCACTTTAACATTTTTGAGTCACTAGATTGAAATTTCTATTTAACAACCATTGATATGATTTAATGTGATATGAAAATATCTATATCTATCTATATAAGTAAATTTCACTTGAAACTTTTACAACCGTTGGATCAAAAGTTACACTTTATAATAATCGTTGATTTGACAAAATAATCTAAACTTAAAACTTAACCATTGATCAAAACTTAAACTTTATAATTTGAATCAATTCAATATAAAATTATTGGAGGATTAAATAGCTAATATTAATGATTTTTATTATAAAATTTAAGCACATATTTTTTATATACAACTAATAAATATAGCATGCTAAAATATCTATTTGTTCATTTATTTAAAAAATTTATGTATATAATTTATACACATATTTATAATATCTATTTATATATTATTATTATTATCTATTTTTACACAATTTAATAATAATATACTTTTAATTTTTTTTAAATAAGAAAAAATAACATCATTATAAATACAAATGTATTAAGTGTCTTTTTTATTTAAGATATAAGTAGGTGTAATGAAAAAAAATGGGATAGTCAATTTAATAAAAAAAATATTTATTAAATAGAAATAGAGAAAATTAATAAAATAAGAGATAATGTAACTACTATAAAATAGTAGTATTTGTTCCCACTTGTTTATTGTTATTATTTTATTGCTAATCAGTTATCTAAATAATAAAAAATGATGATAATAATAATGTTATATAATTTTGATGAGACTAAATGAGAATGTTTAATTTATGATGCGACAAGAATAGTCAATTAAAATCTTCAATAATATCACATAATTAAAAATAATATCTTTAAAATTATTAATAAAAATACATTGTTTAAATAAATTTTAATTTTGATAATAAATGCAGTTAAAATTTTTACATATTAACATTATAACAACAATAAATAAAATAAATATAAATTTAATATTTATATTGTATTAAATATTCATATTTATATGAGTGAGAGATTGTGTGAAATTACTCACACCATTATTATAATTTTTAATTTTTTTAGAACCATTATTACAACTATATGCTATAAAATAGACCCATGTCTTTAAGAATTTTAGAGTTAGGATAATTATTTTCTATTTTCTCTTTATTTAAATGTTAATAAATATGGAATATATAGTTTACAAGGAAATATTTGATAAGCTACCTTAATAAATTATAATATTTGATATATTTTATTTTCCAATGATAATCTCATGAAAAAAAATCAACAATCAATCTGCTTAAACTTTTATAAAAAAATTCACACAATACTTAAAAACTCCATTTACAATGAATTGTTTACAATAAATTACAAAATGATAACAATTTTATTTTTAAAACATTATATCTATATTTAAATTATCTGCTTATATTCAAATAAACTCGCAAAACAAAGGTTAATAAATTTTAATGAAAATAATTATAAATTTACATGAAAGCAAAGTCTCTCTACTCCGTTCTCATTATAGCTCTACAACATTTTATCCTTGGAGACTCAAGAGGAGCACAACTTAGTTGAAGGCACAAGCAAATCCTGAATGATACATGTACCAAATATTTGCATGAAGCCTACCTCAAAGTTTAACATATCAAAAAATTCTTTCCCTTAAAAACAATACAGAACCTTATATTTCTGGTGGCAGCTCACATGAATTTATCGAAACACTCAGAATAGAACTAGTTGAAGAGTAACTTTCTCTACTCCTATTTTCTCTATCAGAAATTGATGGCGGCAATTATTAAACACTTCAACAAAGCCAAAGAAAGATTATTGCAACCAGCAAGAACAAGGTTTGTCAGACTTGGAGCCTAGAAGAAATTGAGCTTTATTTTGAAACTAGTATTGTGAATGAAGACAGCTTTAGCAAAAGGTTGAGTTGCTGTTGAAAATTAGTGCTTCATATTTTCTAGGTAAAAAGAAAAAACCTCAACTCAAGGACATTGCATTTTACATTTGGTACTGCAAAACCAGGTTGATTACAATAATGTAATTGTAAGCTATACTTAAGCAAGTGCAAACAGAGATTCTATGGGTTGAGCCTATGCTTCCTTCTCCAAGTGAACAGAGATTTTATGAGTTGAGCCTATGCTTCCTTCTCCAAGTGCCCGTTGCACAAGTGAATTTCAGTTGATGAAACAAATGAACATACACTTATTCTTCCTTCAAAACTAGGAATCCTTTTTATGGTCAATGAAACTTTTGAAATTCAGTAGATGATATAAAAAGAGAGAAAATTAGTATAGTTGGGAGATATTGACTGGAAAATGGGTGGAATTAGTGTATAAATAATCCAGTAGAGTCGGAATCCATCTAACCAATAGTATGATATTTGTCAGAAAAACATGCAAGGATTCATATTGAAGGGGCTAATAGAAGAAAAATATGAGAAATAAAAGGCTGTTAGGCGTGCATCACAGTTACTTTTCAAAGAAAAATAATTTTTCATAACAAGCAATCATATTCTCACCATATTATCATGCATATCAGACTATCCTGCATGCAAATCTGGGAGATACTTCTTCCAAATTGTTTCAAAGTTAGCAGCAAATCTTCCTGGGATTCCATACCACACTTTTGGTTCACCCAAATGCATATAAGATAATGAGTATAAGTGGTGCTCTTCAACTTTCTGTTTTTGTCAACCGATTAGAAAGAAAAGTAAGCAGAAGGGGTTCATTAATTATATTTGAAAATTAGTTGGGAAGTTTCTCCCAGAATACCATTAGGAGAATGAAAAGATATTGAAAACAAAGATGTGATGTGCATGCAAGTATAAGGCAATAAAGCGATGGCATACCCAGTTGAGTGGAGAAAAGCACATTCCCACGTGAATCTTGGGGGCAAAATTACGTGAAGCTTCAGAGCTTTCAAAACAAAGAAGGGAACCTGACAGTGAAAGTATATTATTCATGTTCCATCCAGATTTCAAATATTCAGGGTAAGTGCATGCCTCCACAGGATCAGAAAGTGTGGAAAATCCACTGCTAAAAACTCCAGCCTCCAAAGTGTTAATACGAAGCACCTACCATGAGGTAGAATGAGATAAATTAGAATTTTCACAACGTATCAAAGACTGAAGATGGACAAGGTACTGCATGTTTCAATTTATCCTTCAATATACTTTGATTTCTTCAGTTGGATTTTGAACAATCCGTCCATATTCACCCTCAATATTCTTCACAGATGGTTCCCACTGCTGACGTATATTTTATATTGGAACCTATAATCTTCTTATTATCCTTGTAACTGAAGTACTGGCTCTTAAATATGTCTGCATATTTCTTAAATGTTTTGAGACTGAATGTAGGACCAGGTTCAGACTGACAGTCACATTTTTCAACATTCTGGGTATTTGGAATGCTGGTGTTTCTATTCCAAGCTGAGAGTCTAAAGCTACTTTTACATCTCCTTTTCTCTTGGTTTTTGTATTTCCACGAGCACTAGCCGTAGTTTCTTGTGCATTCTGAACTTGGTGTCCATCAATTCGCTGAATCTGAGCAACAAATTCAGACTTTTCCCATAAGTTCTTTTTCTCAAGAGAGCATGGTGATTTCCAGCAAGTAGGAGGGACAATACGGCAAATTCCATAAGGTTCTGCTTTGGAACGTATGCTTGCAATATATTTAAGTGTGTCTTTGAATTCCTTCATAATGTACACAATTCCTCAAACATTTTATTCTACAATCTCAACAATCATAAGAATCCACATTTGATGACATAAATGAAGAAGTGTACATTAAAACACAAGAGTGTTTCCATGTACACGTCTTCTGTTGGGTGGTAGGTACCTCTTCTGTTGGGTGGAAAATAGGAGCTTCTTCCAAAACTCCTCTTATGGCATCCCTAGGATGCCACCTTGCTGTTACCTGGTTCAAGACATTGATAAACAAACAAAAAAAGGAGACATGATCATGACTGTTCCAATGTGGAAAGGTAAATTGAATGGTACATACCTTCACACAATTACTGCAGTTTGGACATCCATGTATGGCCCCTTTTGGACGACCAGCATTTAAAGAGGGATCCTCGCAAAAGAAAAAGAAAACACAGTTAAAAGATTATGCTCACAAAAGCACGTGGAAAATTGGAATCAGTCATCCGAAGTAATCATAAAAGATTATTCTACCAATATCAGTAGTGAGATATTGCCTAATTCACACCTAATTCCAAAACAAACAAAAACATAGGCAGTTTAAGTACACTATCTGCATCTAAATATGAGTCCTAATAACAATGCAGAACTTGAACAAGATAAGATCAGCAAGATTCCATTCCAATTATTGTAGGTTACCCTTACCCACCACCTAAGGACATGTATAGTATCTTGATTCTTGTATTTATTATTGAAATTATTACTCAATATAAAACAAACATCGACACTGATTTTTTAATGAACAAAATCATTAAAACTTATTCATATTGCCATATTCTCATTCATGCATTTCATTTCAGAATTCAGATTCAATATTCTGGGTATAAAGTATCAATACAATTAACTTATGGTGCAGCAAGAGCCATTGTCTGCTCTGGGACCATAGTTATAGAATCTCATGATTCACAATTCGATTCAGCTAACTATCAATTTGTATCATTAGATGAATCTCAAATGACTTTGAACCTTACAATACATGAACGAATCAGTACAGTTTCGTATCATTGATATAAATCACATGATACAACAATTTGTTACTTTTACTTACTTTTCTTTCACCAATTTCCATGAAATAAATTGAAAAGTCAAATAAGCTTAAACTGTTAAATGGAAAGGGATTGAAGGAACACTTCTGAACTTATCCTATTGGATTATTTCACAAATTTATTTGTCACTGACTCTCACTTGTCCAATGCATGCACCCTGTTTTGTTATTTCATTGATTCGCTTCCATTCTTGTAAAATAGAGACTTCACAAACTTAGATATAACTATTAATTTGTAGATGAGCTTTATGGCTACGTTGTTTTATCTATTTCTAGTTTAAAATTATTAGATTGAACACTATGCATCAACTATGTGATATATTTGAAGTTATATTTCATTGTCTTTGAATCTTACAATACACTTATACACATTATGATTCACAATTCAAACTTATGATTCACTATTTGAATCTTGATTTGATCATCTTGTCTGGGACTATGCCTTTCTAGTTTGATTTTATCAGTAATCTAATCACTAACAAAAAAAAATGCCGTAGGTGTGAGATTCCTCAGGTTTGCGGTGGTTGCTCTGGTCCGAGATTATCCACGGCCGATGCATAAGAACCTGTCTATAAGCAGTAATGTCATTCATCTCGGGTATAGTCTCCATGAAGATTGGCTCTTGTTCAGATGCAATTCACAAGGTTGTAGATTTATCACTTTTCTTAACATTTCCACCCCTTTTCAAAATGAAAGATGTCAGGGATGTAAAACCAGGGGGAACTGAAAGATTTTCTCTCTTCTCAAATTTGGTGCAATCCTTTCCATAATCCGCTTCCATAATCACTGCAGGCAAAAGCCAAGCAAATATTTTCTAGAAAACCATTTTTAGCACCAATGGGTACTTGGAATAGAAAATGAAATATTGGGATAGAATGAATTTAATATGATTGCAGACAATTTACTACCCTGATAGAATTATTATTCACTCAACAGTTCGAAATTCAAACCAGTACAACCGCTCAATAAAACATCCAGCATTTCAATAGGAGAAGAGAAGTGTAGACAGAAGAGGGAAGTGTGGACAAAGAAACCAAAAGCTAATGAAATTCAACTCTAAGGAATGATACAGAAGTTGTGCATCTTAACATAGAGGACACAGAAGCAACATGTACAATAATGTGTCAATGAGTGATAAAAAAATTAGACATTGTTTTAAGTTAAGAATATATCAGAAGCAAGGTAGTCACACTCAAGATTTTACTCAGACTTGGAAAGGGGACACAGAATCGTAAATCAGGGAATCATAACACGAGGCGGAAGATCCTACATCCTCAACCCTAAACCCTAAACTCTAAAGTCATCCCAAAGTTGTTGTCAACGAGCAAAACGTGGGGACCCATAAACCGGAGTGAAGAACCAAGGTTGTTCTTGTCTGCACGAAATCTTCGTATGAACAACCTGTAACAACACTGTTGCGTACTATGTACGATTGTAACCCAAGCTTTTTAAAGTACAGAATATATCTCGACTACATTTTTTATTTCTCTTGTAACGTCACTGTGTAGTGTATGTGTGCGTGAATGTACATTTTAACATACTGCAAGTACATAAATATGATACTCTAAACCCTAAACCCCAAACTCAAACATAAACCCTAAATAAGCTCTTCCAATGCCCCTAGTGCCCAAACCTTTTCTTAAATACAAATTATTCTTTCTAAAGTGAAATAGTATCAAGGTTCAAAAATATAAATTATTCTAAATCAGTATAACATTGGTATTGATAAGTAATAAGCACCACACCTTCCCAATACATATGGAATAAACTTAACAGATGTCAATCAATATAAATCTGTTATGTAGCTATGATAGAAATGCAATTATCACAAACACCTTTACATTAACAATACATATTTCTTGTTTCAACCAAAAGTTTGACAATCTACCACTAGTTCAGTGTGACAGATCATTATCTACGACTATAAAGCCTGGGAGACCTCCTCACTGGAGAAACAACAGTGGCTATTGTAGCTTTTTCATCTTCTTTAGGCATTGTGTGACTTCTTTTGGAAATGCTTCTAGTTACCATCCTATTACAGGAATTGCTGGCATCTAATACTATCTTTTGTCTAATTTGTTGCTTCTCCTTGCGGTCCATTTTCTCTTTGGAAGTTAGAGGTTTAACCGTGCCTTTTCCAGAAGTGCTTGTACATTTGTTAGAATCAAACATACTCATGAAGCTTTTTTTGTTTCCAGCTTGGCTTTCAACTGCAACATCTGAGATTCCTTTTTCACCAACCTGCAGCTGGGACGCTGTATTGTTACATTCACATTCCATGTTATCAGTAGATTGAGATTGCTTGGAATGATTCCCAGAAGAAATTCCCAGTCCATGGCAAATATTCTTTGAACAAACACTTGAGTCACCAAAAGCATCTCCAAAACTATAAGCTGAATACTTTTTCCAATCATGCGGAAATCCAACAAGGAAGTGTTGGCATACCTGCTAAAAGAGATTGGATTTGGGCGACCATTTTGATGAAAGAATGGAAGAGAATAGAAAAATGATTGTAACCTGAAAGGGGACGCCATTTTGAGATGAACGAGAGGTGTTAATGAAACCACGGAAAAGAATAGTGATACCATCTTCAGAGTGGAGGACATTGGTCTCTTCTCTGCCTACAATCACGCTAGACAAAAACACTCTTTCTCTATCTGCAATTCTGCGCATTGCAATTACAGAATGAATGAACAAATTCAAACCAATAAAAAGAACAAGTAAACTTACTCGACAGAAGCAAGCCCGCCAACGGCTAAACCCTTGCGTTGCTTGACAAGCCACCATTCATGTAAGAAAATCTACAAACAGTAACAGTAATAATGAATGATTTATTTCATGACAGTGAAGAAGAAGAAGAAGAAGAAGAATTAATACAAGAGATTTAGGGGGCACGGGGATGAGAGGAGTAGCTGAATTGCATTTGCTGGCCGCCATTTTCTAACGACGGTGGTTGCGGCAGAAAGCGGCGGCGGCGGCGGTGTTTCCTGTGTTCTTAAAAAAAGTTAGGCTAGCACGTGTCTATTCGTGTGTTTCGTGCAAAATAGCACCGCTCTAAAGCTTTTTTGCTTTGCCCCAAATATGTGAAATTTTAATAATTTTTTATAACATCAAATTCTAATCACTAAATAACGTGTTTCCATTTTGTGACAATAATTAGATTCACGATTATGTACATGTATCTTTACGACTACTAATCCCAAACAATTTTTTTTTTCTTGTTTTTGATAAAATTTTGAGAATTTATTTATATGTCATTTATTGGAAATGAATTATGGCCTATCAAATTTAAGGTACATATGGTCTTGAAACATTTAGAATTTTTAATTATATATATAAATTGTTTTAACTAATAAGTAGTTCTTCAATCAATTAATTTGAATAATTTATTTTAAATTATAATATAGTAAGAAAATAATGTCTATATTTACATTGCAGTGAAATATATTTTAATTTATTTATTTTCAAAAAAGAATATATTTTAATTTATATAAGTCGTCTCACAAAATTTGTTCATCTTCTCCGTTTCTAAAATATTAACTTATTTTGTTTATATTTTTTATGTAATTATAGAAACTAATAATTTTTAGGCAAATTTTTATTTTTAATCATTTCTAGTTTACTATTTTCTCATTTAACTAAATTATTTAATATTTTCTTTCACCTAGATAATGCTTTTTTATACATTGATATTGAAATGTAAATTTTTTAATATAGAAAATATATTTAAAACATAACACATGGAGATGATTTCTTTTAAAAAAAAAGAAAATATTATAATTTACATTCAACTCATTAGAAATGAAATTTTTACTTAAATCACATTAACACATAACTTATTAGTGTAAACTATTTTTAAAAAAAATTGTTATAATAAGTTTAGAACAAATATTTTAATATAAATATCTATTATCATACTAATTTTAATATAAATATATTTTCTTCCTTCCTATCTTTTTGGCTTAATGACTTAATTTATTCAATATTTTATTTTATCTAGCATGGAAAGTATGAATATTTTATAACAAACGGGATAAAAAAAATCAAGAGTGTAAAAAATTACACTTACATCATAGGATTAACAAACTAGCTTAAATCACATTAGAGAAAATGGATTATGAGAATGTTTTTTTTTTATGAAATCAAGTATGAGATTTATATTTAACTCATGGGGTTAATAATTTACTTGAAATCATATTAACATCTAAATTATTAGAATAAAATTAGTTATTTTTTTCTTTCAATTCCTTGATATAATAATAATTTTAATATGACTGTATTTTTATATTAATTTCTATATGAACAATATAATTTTTTTAGGCAAATCATTATTCATTTCTTATTTATTATCTTCTTACTTATGTAAATCAATACAAAAATTTCTTCATGTACGTAAATCCAATTTTTTATACAGTGATATCTATTTATATAAATATGTTGACATGTAAATTATATTTAAAACATGCAAAAAAAAAACATTTTTTAATGAAATCAAATGGAAAAAATTCACAACTAAGTTAAATATTCGAAGGGAGAGTTCTATGGCCTACAGTGATTCATTTGACTCGAACTCGAACATAATTCTCTTCCCGTGCAGTGGAAGATATATGTAGTCAAGACCAAAAAATGAATAAATTTTCTCTTAATTTACGGGGTGAAAGTTTACCATAAAATGATTCACCCACCTATAGTTTTTTCATTAAGTATGTAAGTTGTTTTCACACTTTAATAAGCATTTTTTTTAATTACAATCACAATATTATATTTCTTTAACCTAATAAAAATCTTTTATTCTAAAAAAAACTAATGAAAATCTGAATTTCTAAATTAACTTTTTCTCAAAATATGTAAGACTGGTATTGACCAAAAAAATGAAGAAATTTTCTCTTAACTTATGGGATGAAAGTTTCTAATCATAACATAGGTCACCCACCTATAGCTTTTTAATTAAGCATTTAAGTTGTTTTCACACTTTAATAAGCATTTTTAATTACAATTGTAATATTATATTTCTTTAACCTAATTTAACGCAATGAAAATCTTTTATTCTAAAAAATAACTAATGAAAATCTAAGTTTCTAAATTAACTTTTTCTCAAAATATGTAATCCTGATATAATTATTAAAGAGATTTAATTCAATTAGCTAAATAAAGTAGATGATTTCAATTAGTTGAACAAAGTAGATGATTGTTATAAATTATTTGATATTATTTTTAATTCTTACCAATAAAAAAATCATACTATAATTTTGACAATTTAATCAATCAAAGTTTTTCAATAATATTTGTAAGTATTTTTTATATGCTCACAACAAAGACAAGTAAATGTCTGTGTTACCCATTCACTCACGAGTCAATATACTAAGAATGTGAATAACGCATAAAGGATGTGAATAGTGTGTTATTTGTTATTGTTGAGGGTAAGTAATATA
This sequence comes from Glycine soja, assembly GCF_004193775.1. NCBI lineage: Eukaryota > Viridiplantae > Streptophyta > Magnoliopsida > Fabales > Fabaceae > Glycine > Glycine soja. Next base: position 226,762 of record NC_041010.1, on the reverse strand, counting down.
TGTTTTTAAGTTTGCAGTTTAATTTTTTATAATGTTTGTGTTACGGTAAGTAAAAAAATTCAAATATTGTATTAAAAAACTAGTATGATTAAAAACAGGAAAGTAGTATCATTAAATTCGTAGTTATAAATATTGCTTGAATTACTTTTTAAACGAGTATTTACAATTATTGGGTTTAATTATTTTTTATCTTCCATTTTCTTTAGGTTTAATTTGAAAGGTTCACTTAAGTATTTTATTCTTTAATAACAGCCTGAACCTTAAATTCAATACCAGGCAGTGGAGCTTGCTGTATATGGTTTTAGTGGCCGCTGGAGCGAAACGACAGTGTTTCAACAGATGCGAATAAAAGGAAGACAAGAAAAGGTTTGGAGCTATGCGGACAAATGAACCCATCACCACATTTACACTCCGGCCGGGGCTGGGGGTCGCAACAGCTCAATATAATGGTTAAGAGTAACATTTATTTCCCTTAAGTAACATGTTAAAATATCATTGTAATATTTGCACATATGCTGAAATATAAATGATTAATATTTTGCCTTAAGAAAAAATCAATTGGACCAATTAATAAAAGCACGTGTAGTATTGACAAATGTTTTTATGTCTATTTTTTTATTAATAAATTAATTTTTAAATTATAAAGAATCAATTTTGTATTTTTATATTTTCAAATTAAAAAGGTTCAAATATATATGTTTTACCATCTATTTACAAAAATTGTATTTGTCATACCTAAATAGTGAACATTTTTTTATAACCCCTTACACCAAATAAGTGAAATAATTATCCGACAAAAATTTAGAGAAGGATATGAGATAGAATAGTATTACTTAATAGTGTATTGCTTATTTTCTTTTTCCCATTAACTATTGGTAGTAACCATCGTCTAAGATAATTTCCGACTTTGGCTTTTCATTTTCTTAAATCTTCTTTCTTTTTAAAACTAAAACCAAAATACTTTTACAAATATTCTCCCTCTTCGCCATTCTCATCATTAGTGTTGTTAATAACATTCTTAGAAATGCTTTTATTTAAGTAATAAACCGTTGAACATGTGTAAATGTACACTGACATTAGATTCACATTATCACATCAGACATATAATAATGAATGTTGTGACTAATGACTTAAAAAACTTAGACGTCTAGGTGCTTGAACCTCTATGCCAAAACTTTTTAACACCAAGGTAATTTTGACTAAAAGTCACAATTCAACCCCCTTTTTGTTTTGATCACTTCACCTAATACTCCCAAAGCTATTCTTATGAAAGTTCATCCTTAATCCGAAAATTAATTCAAACAATCTAAAGATAACTTTGATGGTGAGAATATTTCTCATATTCGTCTCCCCAACAAAGATAATGTCATCAACGTATTGTAAGAGACACACTTCACACTCCTATCTTTCCATTAAATACCCATTAAACAAATTCTTCCCTTTTGCTTGTCTCATCAAGCCATTCAACCCTTCTACCGTCACCAAAAAAGGAAATGAAGCCAAAGGATCTCTTTGTGGAAGTCCCTTATGACATTTGAACTCTTGTGTTGGCTTTCATTTACCAACACCGAAGCCCAAGAAGATTCAATACATTTTTTCATACACTTGATCTTGTATCATGGAAACCCAACCTATGGAACATGTATAAGAGGAATTTCTAAGAAATCGAATCATAGACCTTTTCAAAATCTACTTTAAAAAGGAGACAAATTTTCTTTCTCCTTTTACCAAGTATAAGAGTAATCTAGCTTTATGTCTCTATGTAGTCTAGGCCAACTACCATGTTCATTTCTTTCTACTATTTTCTCAATATGATTGGACCTATTTTAGAAATATTATTATGTTTATATCTTACATTGACGCATATTCAATGATGGCAATGAATATTTGAATTGGTTGCAATTTTGTTTCAACAAAGGAGTGTCAACAAAACATTCTCTAACACTCTTTTTTACAGTTGGTGAAAACTACAAAATTAAATTCATGAGAAAGATTCATTAAAATAAGCAATGTGAATGATTTTCAATAAATTTCAAACAATAATAGTATGTTGCTAACATTTTTGTTCAATAAATTCAAAGGTTTGTGTTTTGAGTAATGATATTTTTACCACTAGAGATTCATCACTTAATGTCTACTTGTCACAAGTAGTTAATAACGTGTGTTAATATGATTAATTTTATTTTATAAGTAGTTAAAAATAAAATAGTGATTATATATTATCAATTTGTCATTAGTAACACTAATGATTAAACATATTAGCAGGGACACTAATGGCTAAATATGTCTCACAACTAGTAGATTATTGAAATGTCAAAATGGTTAAGAGGAAATAAAGGCATATAGAGAAATTACAATTATCAATATGTACATAGTTGGCATTGGTTTTTTATGCACATTTCAAAATGAATTATGTATATTAATTATAAGTAAAGGGAGAGATCAACTTATACAAAGTGTAACTCTTTTAGAGTTATTCTTGATCCTCATCATTCATTTTCTTGACATCTAATGAATAAGGTTATTGAGTTATTACTCATTAGATTTCAAAAAAAAAAAATGATAGGAAACTCTCAGTATAAATTAAAGTAAACATACTAAATTCATCCAAATAACACACAACCATAAATTGAATATATTAATCCTTAATCAGAAGTTTAGTTACAATGAAAGTGTATCGTTCCTCTTGAAGAATGTGTTTTGCGGGAAAAAATAATGTATGTATTATTAGATAGACGAAAAAAATTCTTGAAGAGATAGACCATGTAATTTATTGGGAAGACAATATAAGAATAGAATAATAGAAATATAAAACAATATATATTAAGTTTTAAAAAATTATGAATAAAATCTAAAAGAAACTAGGAATAATTATATGAAAAATCTAAAAGTAAAATTTTCAGTTTTACGAGAATCAAATTGACTAGGCACCAATTGCCAAATATGCTAAGTAATACCAGGTAAAAAAGCCATTACAATCTCAACATGAGCCAGTCAGTCTAAATTATAATTATTCTGTATCAAGAAGATCAACGGACATTGATGAAGGTATTCTGTGACGCTTCAAAATTCTAGAAGTCGCAATTTTTGCCGTTCCATAGTTCAAGACAATAACTCGATCATCCTCCAAATCAAGCCGCAAGAATTCTGTGTTACAGCTTTCAACAAGTTGGCGTAAGTGTTCTAGGTTGTCAATTTCCGTTTCATTGACCTTCAAAACCTGGGTTTTAGAATTTAAATATTAAAGCAAATAGGGATTAAAAGATCATCCATTTTAAGCGAACAGCATTAACTTGTAACAATGATCAAAATATGTATAGAACTAGTAATGAAGATTGAAAAGTGAAGAAATGGCAAAAGTAAAAATGCAGCATGGGTTTCAAATGTTTAACATGCGTTCATCGGTACACATTAGAAAAACCAAACTTCCTATAAATATAAATATATAATTCTGATGATCATTGAAATGATAAGCTGTTAGTTTTCAATATCTACTTAAAATCAAAATCTGTCACTCAAGAACTGATTTTGCTAAGACATTTTGTTTTTAAAGGATAGCTCTATGTTGAATAATTTCTAAAGCATCCTATAGTAAGAATTCTCTAAGGGGTTTAGTTAATAGAAACTATGATGTTAATGTGGCCATAACATGATTTACTAAAAGAATAAAAGAATAGATAACTTAACCATAGACAAGTTGGCACCTGTAATTCTGCGAGACGCTCATATCCAGCATTGATATCATCCATCAGGACCTAAAACGATCAAGATATTATTAAAGAAGCAACTCCTGAACCATGCATTCATTTGCTAAAACCAACTCATAAGGAATCTCTACCACATAGTAACTTAATAGTTATTTTTAATGAGACAGATCACTGTAGGGTCCCCGTAGAACTTAGGCAAATTATTTTCTCCACTTACGTCTTCTCTCCTTTGTCCAAGTTATTTCTACTCTTGTTGAATTTTGATATTAATTTGACATGGTAAACCTAATCATCAGGAGATGCAAGTTTTGTGCAATCCATTTGAGTGTATTACAAATAAAAATATCATTCACAGTGGCACAAACTAATATGTTGCTACTTAACAAGATTGCAGAGGCATCATATGGCAATCCTTCTTTAGTCAAACAGAAGAAGTAAACTTCACGTGGGGTTAATCATGTCAACGAGCTTTACAAAGGTAGACACTATTATAATCTTAAGAAAAGAAATATTATTTGAAAAGCCAAGGAATGAAACAGAAGAGCAGATGATAATCCTCCTAGTCCCAACAAGAAATTAAGAAACCCAAAAAAGCCTGAGCAATCCAGAAAGACACAATGCATGGGGAACCTATGCCATATCTTGGCAGTCAACAGTGGCAAGTCTGGTATTGGGCAAGCACATAACTAACAGAGGTACGAATAGCAAAAACATCAACTATATAAGATCTGCACTAGAATTAAAAAGACTTTCACCTGAGATAGGATAACAAGTTGTTGATTTGCTTTCTTTGGCAATTCCCGCAGTGCCCGTTCACACAAACGACGAGGTGAAGTATTATACCAGTCCTCCCCATACTCATGAAGGTATGGCTGAGTGAGTGGAATGAATACCAGACCAGCAAAAATGTAATAACTTGGAAGTTTATCGAACTGATGAACTGGAACTAAGGGTTGGATCTGAAATGTTGATAGCAATATATTTAACAAAACTATTGTTTAAAACCAATTCGTAACACAATTATAATTAGTTGGAAATGGATCCACCTGCACTTTGAGGGAGAGGGGGGGGGGGGGGGGGGAGGACTGCAGCATTGTACAGTTAACAATCTCCCCGTTCAAATAAATCTCTCCTTTCTTCATACATTATAAAACATTTAAACTCAATTAAGGGTGCCATCCCCTTATGTTTAAAAGAAAAAATGCAGGGGATCTTAATCCATTATAAGTATGACAAAACAGTAAAATTACAGAGACTAAAGAACTATAGCTTGAAACTTAAATTCAAGGTTATACAAGTTTTAAGCAGTAAAAAAACATGAACACAATTTTGAGGAGACTTTTAATACTGTCAATATCAGACATCGAATGCCATCTCTTTAGCACTTACTCCATTAAATTAAAATTTACAGAGTCAAACACGAAGGACAGAAATCATTTCAACTTGTTTTTGCTCTATAGTGAAAGCATATGCACAATGCTGTCCTATAGCAAGTGGAGGGCAATCATTCATTTATTAAACAGAAGAAATACATAATAACTTACAGGTTGGAGAATGATACTAAGCTCCTGCTCTTGGCCATCCCGCAGAATTCTGACTAATGCTTTTTCATTAGTTTTCTTCATAGACACCAAGTGATCAAATGTTATCCGTTCTCTGTTTCGAAAAGGAACTGCAGTATACATGCCATATTATGCCAATGAACTTAATGGAAAATCATTGAACAAAAAACAATTCATGAAAGCGTTAGAAAATATCACAAGAAAGGGGATCACATTTGCTATAGGCACACCTGAGATATTTTAAGAAAAAACACACCTGTCCCATCATTTGCTATAGGCACACCATCAAATGAAAGTATAATATCATCTTTCTTCAAAACCTTGTATGCATCTGAAAGTGGATTAATTTTGCTTACAAGCACCCCAGTCATGTCAGGTAGCATGCTAAAATGGTTTCTGAGGTGCACATTTTCAGTAGTCTGGCATGACAAACCCAGAGAGCAAAATCCAATATATTTTCCATTTTCTTCTACACCAGATATAAAATGCTCTATTACAGGTACAGGTATAATGTAACTGCAACATCCAATATGAAAGGAAGTAATCTAGTATGCAAAATTTATGTTTGATCAGAAAAACAGAATATATAATGCTTCATAATAGTTTGCATGGTTGTACACTTAATCTAGTAACTTGATCATGATAGTTTGCAGTGTTGTCAATGACATTCACCATGGCAGCATGGTATGGCATGTATTTGCTTAGTTTCTTTCTTGACCATCTGCCTTATTTTTCCCCATCCATTTGCATGGTTTTTTCCCACTCATTTGGTACATGTGTGATCATTCATGAGAATAACTGAATATTCATATGAATTTTTTTCATCAGCAAGAATTTATTTATGAACTTTTTAGCCACATAAATTTTTTAATGAATGCTAGTTTGTTTCATGGTTTAGTTTGTATGTTGTTTCTTTTCGTGAATTATACTAGTATATGTGAAATAAAAACTACTGGAATATTGAGACTTTAATAAGAGCTTTGAACTCAAGAATAATAAAGGCAAAGAGAGTCAGACTTACCCTATATTCTCGGCACCTGAAAGATTTTGGAATGCTACTCCAGCAACCTTGCTGCCCATAATTGCAGGGCCACCACTGTTCCCTGGATTTATGGCTGCATCAATCTGTATTGCCATCAGCTGTGATGCACCATGAACATACTGTGTGGGTTCAACCCTGGAAACAACTCCTTTAGTAACTGAAATGTTGTCACCACCTGCAAACAAACAACTACGTTAATTCAAATGTGTCGTCACCTCTGCCGCAGGTGTTTGCAGATTCCCATGGAATGTATGCCTCATATAACTTTGCAGTAGCGTAACATGCCTGAAAGCTTTTTATTTTTCTTTTTGGGAGGGGAGAGTTTTTCAAGAGAAAGAAGTACAAATGAGGGTAAGAAATCCTCAAAGAACCTCCCCCCTCATAAAAAGGAAAAAAAAGTGAAGCAAACAAGAGGAAAATTGGAAAACATTATGTGCAAAGAACCCTTTAGTTTCTCTTTAACCACACAATCATTGCAACTCATCCAAGTCCCTGGAAGTTTATTTCTCAAGGAAAACCTTCTTTTAGACCATTAATTATCACACATAAAGTATTTGGGGGGGGGGGGGGGGGGGGGCATTTCAGTGAGGGATATTCTTCCTTAGAGGCTTTACCTCGTTTCTATTGGCTCTTTTGAATAATTCTCAATGAAATATTTTTCTATTTTAGTTCAACAAATATTTCTTGAGATTTTCAAATTAGAAACCTGAATGATGAAAAAAAATAGTGAATTAGAGTTGCTAACTCTTTCACTCAATCCTATCCATCTCTTTGATCCAAATCAAACATAAGACTTTGAACTTTGATTCTTTTTATCTTTTGGTGAGTTTTCTTGTGAATCTTTTTTCAGTTTATGCATCTCCCTAATCATTAGGGATTTCTTCTAGACAAACTGGCATAAAACCACCTCTTAGGTGAAGTCTTTGTTCGGAACCTGGGACAATTGTACTAAATAGGAACCATAGTAATGTTAGATTTGTTGGCATAAAACTCATGTATTTGGTTAGACTGTTAGAGAGCTGCATCAGTTTCTGTTTGTCATGTGTTATGGGATAGGAAATGGGATTGTGTTTCTAGCTTCTTTTCGGTGCTATGCTCAGGTTGTTTCCAGGGAATTCAATTACTGATATCCAAAGAAATTGGACAGATTTTGTGCATTTCTCAGCCACTTTGGCTTGCTTTTATTATTATATTTATATCTGAATTGATTACTATTATTCATGAGGATATCTTGTCTTTCTTTTGTTGTAGATTCTTTTTTTTATTCCTAGTAATATACAATTCTTTTATCCAAAAAAAAAAAGGAATACAACACAAAATATGTAACACAAATTAATCCATACTCTATTGCTACCTTGAGGATATCCCACAACAGCAACAGCTTCTTGTAGAAATGGGACATCTCCAAGTTCCAAGGGATTCATACCATCCCAAAACTCTTTGTTCTCAATAACCAATATAGCTAAGTCACATTCATGACCAACAGCTTTGACTTCTGCTCTATATTTGGTGGGACAACCATGCTTCCTTACAAGTACAAAAGAATGATCAGCTACCACATGAGCATTTGTAAGAATCTTTCTACCGAGAATTACAAACCCTGCATCACCGTCATAAAGATTTTTTAGAGAAAGGAAAAGGCATAAAAGTAACCAACTAGGACAGCATGGCCAAGGGCATACACGCTTCAACAAATTTATAGAAAAATACCATTCCTTAAAATATATGCATTTTCTCAGTTTAGCCATTTAGTCTAATTTTATCAATTTTTTTGTTACACTTTTTATTTCAACTTAGTATAGTCCAGTCATATGCATCAAATTGGTACAGAACCAAATTGAGATAATTAAAAACATGCAAGCATATCAATAATATATGAATATTTCTGATTAAAGAACAGGATTGATTTTAACATAACTGACACAAAAGAAGAAGCAGACAAGATGCGTGTTTAGAAAAAGTCAGTAGTGCATCAGTCATAGGATTGGAAACTTTCGCTGTTACATGGTCAGAGAACAAAAAGCTCAATACAAAATAGATTACCGCTCAATATTTTCCAACATTTAATGAACTTCAACATTCAAATTTTAGTCTCCCTTAAAGAAACAGAAGTTCCCTCCAACAGCTATTTCTTCCTGCGCTTATAAATAGTCAATAGCTTGCGGAAGAAACAGTTTTTTTTTTTTTGAAAAGACTAGGAGGAGTCGTTAAAAGGGAGTTACATCCCAGCTATGTTGGCACCCACATCCCTAACACACTCAACTATATGCATATTTATTGATTTTATTTCCAAACGTTTGCGGAAGAAATAAAGTTAATATGTGTTAGAAACCACAATGAGGAATAAGAGAAAACAGTGGAAGTAAAATAAACTGACCAGAACCCATTGTTTCCCGCTGGGACTTGTTCTGCCAAGGAAGTAAGTAGTTGGGACTGCAGGAAACAGTGAAAATTTTGACTACAGAATTGAATGCAAGCTCGACCGCTGTAGTATGCGTGGCGTTGGCCTCACGATGCTTCCTAACCGGCGTTCTCCCATACCTGAACTTGTAACTTTTGAACACAGACGCCGAAGACGTAAATAATTGTTGGCTGACATTCTTCGACAATGACTGCGAACAAAAGGAAGACCATAAAAGGTTTCGAGCTATGCGGACAAATGAACCCATCACCACTTTTACAAATCCGCCGCCTGGGGCTTCAATTAGGGCGCCATGAGTTCCGCAGGTTTGTTTAAATTATATGTTCTTTTTATATACTTGTATTTTATTGACTTTATAAATAAAACTATCGGTTGTTTTAAATATTACATATAATTATACTAACATTAAGGAATATGATTAATAAAATTTTATATTGAAATTTATTATGACTTATTTTTCTATAATTAATAATTATTTTTCAATACCATAATGTTATAAGAGAAAAATTTGATGAGCTTGTAGAAAGAAAGAAAGAAAGAAAAAAGCATATCATTAATGGGGCTTGGAGTGATTGGACTTGAAGGAGTAGGGGAGCCCTAAGCCTAAGCCCAAAGTGCACAATGCAAGGAGTGAGTTTTGGTTAGCGTGCATGCGAGTAGGAAGACAAGTACGATATCGATTCCGTTTCTCAAATTTGTGAGTCCAATGATTCATTCTTATTTGCTTGCAGCAGCAGCTACGCTACGCGACGCAACGCAACGCAACACAACACAAGCAAAACCAAAAAATAAAAAATAAAAATTAAAAGAAGGCAAAGTTCTCGTGTTTGATTCCTAATGGTGACGAGAAAGCTGATTCGCGATTTGTTACTCTCCAAACGATCCCTTCTTCTTCTTCAATGAGTTCTCTAAGAAGATTAAGGGCGAAGCTGTTAGGTATTCCTCTTTCTCTCCTTTTCTAATTCAATTGCACCATAACACTTATAACAGCTATGTTCGAGTTTAACGCGATTGGTTAGTGAATTCTGTGAGCTTATTTGTAGGCGAACGAGACTATTTTCTAATTCAATTGCATCACACTTTTACTATGCCTTTTCTCTTCTTTTTTCCTTTTGTAAACCAAACGAGGGAACATCTTTTCCCTCCACTCCATTCCCTTCCATCAATCGAAACAGACCTTTAAATGACATAAGTGGTATTATTTTCTCAACACTCTCCCTCAAGCTCAAGCTTATTATGCTTTAGCTTGTTACAAGAAAATTTATTCCCAGCAAGAGGATAAACAACTGAACTCCACTAAAAACAATATTTTGAAGACAACTGAGGGATGTTGGTGAAATCGGGGAATATTACTAGAAAGAGAGAGCTGGAATACCCATCAGCCTAAGAAAATTCAAAGTAAGTTCTCACTTTCTTAAAAAACCAGCATTTGGAAGATTCAAACCAGTATTAGTGAAGACCCAAAATTATTTAAACTGAAGAGAGGAAATCACCATATCCAGCAAAGCCCAGAAAAGTCACCGAGAAACACGCTGGAAAATGCCAGTGACAAAAACGGCAACCAGAAAATTCTTTGCCGTTAAATAAGCAGCAAGCTGAAGGCGATGGCCAGAAAAAGTGCTGGAAAAAACGGCAACATGATAGGTGACCAAAATTCTTCCCCGGAAAATGAACAGCAAGCAGAAGGCGGTGGCAAACCACTGGCTAAAATCCTCAAAGAATCCGTAACAACCATAAAAGTGCAGAAAAGGATGAACAAACAGCACCTACAATGTAAGAAAGAAGCTGGAAAACTGGGTTACAGAGGAACATCTCCAAAAACAGCGCGGATCAGGCCCAAACTCCAGGGTTATGGTCGCACAAAAGAGGCAACCACTGTGTGAAAAACACGACCTGAACGGACGCAGGACGCGCTGCCACGTGCCGAGAGACCTTCTGGCACTGATGCTGTTTGGTGTGCCTAGCAAACCTGCGTGAGTGCATCTGATGTCAGATGGGGACGCCGTTGATGACGGCAGAGACGACATTAGTGGGTTTGTCTGCTGGAAAGTTAGCCAGAGAGACGACGGCAGTAGGCAGAGAAATCACCGGAATGCGGAAACAATTTGCTGGAAGAAGGGCAACAAGTGGAAAAAATTATAGAAGAAGGGCAGTGAGTAAAAAGGCTCACCGGGGACAATGGGTACCAGTGAGGAACGATTTGTTGTTATTCCTCTATCGAGTTCTAGATACCATGTTGAATTACATAAATCAGAGGCATAGTAGGCTGAAACTGTGTGTCTGAAATACACCTCGGATGACTGTATATATAGGCTTATTGCATTAAATAAATAAATCGAGAGAATTTGTTGAGATATGATTCTGGTATGTGTTGAGATATAATTATGGTATGATTGTTTCCTTATTTAATATTTACATTAAGATTGCTTCCTTATTTACATTATTGATTTAGTTTCCTAGTTCCTACAATTAAGGGATTAGATTATTACTGTAGGACATTCTCTGTAGGCATTTAGAATATACAATTCAGATATTCAAGTTGGTACCAAAGCCTGGTTGAGAGATAACGAAAAATTGTACTCCACCAAGGACTTGCTGATCCCGCTGGACCACTTTGCTTGTCCTCTGTTTGTCACCCTTCTTTCGGCTGCCTATTTCCACATTCCAGTGGACCTTTATACTCGACGTATCTTTTCCAGCAATGCTTTTTCAGTGACATTTCCAACCGGTGACCCCATTACTTGACTCGTCTTCTGCCAGTCTACATGGCGGTGGACATGACTTCGGTATCCGACTTGTCATGCGCTCTTACGTGCCTTTCCTTCTATGCGCCAAACAGCCCCGTGCGAACCTTTCGTCGGCGTGTGACGGTGCATGATAATGTCCTTTTTTGCCGTCGACATCACGGGCAGACTCACCTTTCGTCGACGTGTTTTTTCAGTTCCTATCTCTCTCAACAATGACTTCCACTGCCCTATCTCTGTCCCACATGCACTGGCCTCGTCTTTGTCCTAAATGCCTTGGCCCTTGTCTTTGTTCCAGTTGCACTAGCCCTTGTCTATGTCCCGGTTGCACTAGTCCTTGTCTTTGTCCCAAATATATTGGCCCCGTTTATGTCCCAGGTGCACTAGTCCCGATGATTGTCCTAGATGCATTTGTCTTGCCTTCAATTTGAATGATTATAGGTCTTCCACGAAAGAAATTGAAATTGACTGTCTTTTTATGCGATAGAAGATAATTTATGGAGAAGTTACTACCAGATAATCTATACCCTTCAGCTTGAGGGGGAGTGTTGAGATATGATTCTTATGTGTTAAGATATCATTTTGATATGATTGTTTCCTTATTTAATATTTACATTAAGATTGTTTCCTTATTTACATTATTAATTTAGTTTCCTAGTTATTATTTTTATGTAATTGATTTAGCTTGATTGTTATCCCTACAATTAAGGGATTAGATTATTACTGTAATTAAACATTGATTACTATAAATAAACAGTAAGGGGACATTCTCTTTAGGCATTTAGAATATACAATTCAGATATTGAAGTTCCTCTAAATGGAGATAATGTGCCTATAAACTATAATTAATACAATGAATGTAAAATATTTGATTGATTCTCAGCATGTGACATAGTTTGGGTTGACGAAAATTTCCTATGCTGCCAAAATTTCCTTTCTTTCTTTGAAGTATGTCCCCTTTTCCTCGTTGGTGACTTCTCATAATGCCATGTAAGAAGCCTTACTTGTTTTTAAGTGATATGACTTTTCATGCAATGCAAGAAATACAGTCTAATGGCCCGACATATGGGAATTCAGTATCATATTTATGTACTTGCAGTATTATGTTAAAACGCACATGCACACACACATACACTACCCAGTGACGTTACAAGACAAATAAAAAAATGTACTTGAGATATATTCTGTACTTTAGACAGCTTGGGATACAATTGTACATAGTTATTTTCCAAATGTTTTCTCCTTTATCTCTTCTAATATGTGAATGAAATATGAAAGGCAGATTTTCTAAGGTTGGATCATAGTTTTACTCATAAAAGATGCAATTCTGTTTTAAGTACTTTTTTTGTTCTCTGAATTTATCTTAGTTAAGCCAATCTGGCATTCTCTTGTGAATCTTACACAATTATTTCTACAGAAAAATATGATTAAGGCACTTGTACCTACTAGGATTAGGATATTTAGTGTTTTTTTGGCTTTTAAATATTTAACTCTATGCAGATTTTGCATGTATCTGATGTGGAAATAAGAGAGACCAAGATGATGGGCTCATCTCCAGTAATTATTGTAATGGTATGTAAATTATTACTTCCAGAAATTCATTGCTAATTTAGAAAATTTATTCTTATGCAGTAGAAATGAAAACTTACATAAGTGATTTTGTTAAATGAATTTTCACAGTTTCAAACACAGCAAATCTATTGTGTACGTGATAGGAATGGGGCAATTACAGAAGGAGGCAAGGTAAATACTGTGTTTTTAACAGTTTATATTTTTTAATTGCTACAATTTTAAAATGTTAGGAACCAAGAATTGAAATGAGAAAGAAAAAGGATTTTATTGACTAGTAAGAAAAGAACTGAAAATAGGAGAAAAACTCTCCTCCAAGGGTTTCTCTTTCACCAAGGATTTTTCCTTTCACAAAGAACTAATGCTCAATCTACAAATGATAAGATCCCCCTCTCTTCTATCCTTCTTCCCCTATTTATATCTAATATACCCCTCTAACTAACTAACTAACCCGTTAACTAATCAATATCCTAACTGTAGTAACTAACTCATTAATAGTCTAACCATCTTAACTAACTTTCCCTTCTCCTTATAGCCTAACAGAAAATGCTGTGTTTAAACTTAAACAAACAAAATCGGTAAAATTTCAATTAGTTTTTTCTGTCCCATTTGAGAGTGTGGGTGCCCCTTAATAGTTAATACTTAATAGTATAAGCATTTCTAATTCCATTACTTTGCACATTTTGCCTTCCCTTTCCCTTAAAATCTTGAATTCTTGATGTAATTTTTAGCCCATTCAATTCTATGTTGGGCTGTTCACGTCATCTCCTATCTATTAGAAATTACGGTAGGCATGGATCAAGTAAAGATGGATGATGTATGCATGTTTATACTGTGTGGAAATGCTTGGTTCCATAGTTGCACTATATATAAAATGGTTTGTTCTGTAAAGAGAAAGACATGCAAATGGCTTAATAATTACGCCCTTATGGCTCTTATCATGTCTCAATGCTTCCTGCTCTCTTATCTGGGGCTTCAGTTTTGATTTTTGTTCATGTTTTATGTTGTCCCCCATTTAAGTAGTAAATTTATAGTGTTGTCAATATACAAGTTAATGTACAGCATAATCTGGGACGTGTGTAATAATACCATTTCATGAAGTGAATGCAACCTTGCTTGTATGATTCTGATGTTATTTTTTTCTTTGCTAGGATACAATCCACACTGTATTCTATTTTTGGGCATTACAACAAATGGACCAAGAAGATCGTGGAGAAGATGGTATTTACTTAATGTGGAGACTAAGAGAGATGCAACAGCAAGGCATCCAAGCTCTCATCTAGTTTTTGACATGATTGCTTTTTCAGGGATTTGTATAATTGAACCTTTATATTATATACTACATTTACTCATTTCATTTCTTGGGGCCAAGTTGTTATATCCCGATCCTTCAATTTTTTTATGCTAACTAGAAAAATAGTTTGCACTTTTGTGTTCATTGATGTATGTTAGATGAGCTAGGCAATGTTTTTACTCTGCTCTCAAGCCTGGTAAATTGTCTATATTGTGACAAGTTATTTATTTCTTTTTAATTCATAATAATGATAATAATAACAACTTGTACCCTGCCTGTACGGTAAGCATTTTTTTCTGTTTACCAAAAGGTTTGGATATGCAGATTAATGTGTACAAATTGGTGTCTAAATACATAATTTGCATATAAAAACTCTAATGGTCAATGATGTAATGATGTCAAAGAAAGAGCCACTATTGAACATCATCTATAATTCTATAATTTTTTAATATTAGTATTACAGGGATTATCCATTTTTGATATTGTTTATTTGTAAAGGACTACTGAGTTATGTATTCGAAGACGTAAGGATAAATTTTAGGATAGATTCGTAAGTACATAACTACCTATTGCAATAATTTATCATATTTTAAAAAAATATTAAAGTATGATTATAAATACTTAGGTTTAAATAAATTTTTAGTCTTTATAATTTAACATTTTTTTTATTATTGTAATATTTTTAAGTTCTTGAAAACTTTTTTTTTTCCATCAAGTAGTTTAGGTAGCACTTTTTCACTATTCAATGTGCTATTTAAAACACTTTAAGGAAAAAAAAAAAAAAAAAAAGGTATTTAACTACTATCTCCATCCGTGCTCCGATTTGTTGCATCAAGGAGGCGACGATGGAGACTCTCAAAAACTACTACCTCCTCATTGACATTAACTACAAAGGTTTTTATGAATCATCTTTTGATCTAACTTTTTGCATCTCTGAAATCTCTTATGGTGAAGCAATTCTAGGGATTCACCAAGATACCTTATTGCATCCAATTTTTATAGAGATTGGTGGGGGCAAATCAAACCTAAAGATCAGTATTTACACAAGCCTTGGAGATTCGCTACTTCTCCTTTCTTTGTTGCATAACCATCACCACCAATTGCACAACCTCTTTCTTGGTACTCCTTGACCAAATCCACATTAACACTAGATCTCCAATAAGCATGCCCTCCGACAAGGACAAGTTTGACCTAGCGAAGCTCGCATTGTAACGATGGTGATGAGTTTGGCCCAGTAAATCTTGCATCCTAGTGCTTTTGCCCCAAACATTGTTGTTCTCGTGCTCATCCTAGCAGAGATCAAACTCTTAACCACCGTGTTCAACAACATTGCCATGGATCCTCCTTGCCAAATGCAAAGGCTTACACAAGGAGGGAGGATGAAGACACAAGAATTACAAGTTGGATCCTCCCAACATCAAAGTTTACATCCAAATTAACCATCGTGATATTCATACACATTGTGTTTTGGTCACATTCTTTTTTTTGCTTCTATTGATGCATGTCATTGGTACAAAAAGAGTTTTTTGTACTAAAGAATCATAGATCCTAGGAATCTTTCTTGAAATCATGATTCCTAGACATAATTAAAATTGGTTTGATTTGTCTTAAATATTTTTATAAATATTTATATAAGATTGTTTGAAATCAAATATTAACGTGATATTTTTATTGAAAGATTTAAATGTTTACCAAATTACATATTTTAATAGTGATATGAAAAATTTGAATTATATTTATCACAATATTTTTTTTTAACTCAAAAAAGTTAAATTTTCACTTTCTTTCACAAGAATGTTAGATTATTGAGAATGATTTTTTAAATTTGTATACCAAAACGTATGAATTAAAAATTTCCAACTTAAAATTCCTGCAAACTTTCCTATCAAATACCCTCTAAAAGTTGAAGAAGATTTATTTTTTTGGTCCCATGAAGCCACATTACGGAGGCAACCGACTTCACGTTTGGGACTAATTTGATTTGAGTGAAGAACATCAATTTTGGGGTCTTTTTTTTAATTTCGTTAAATCTAGGGACCAAAATGAGAGTTGGTTACAAATTGAGGGACCATAGTCGAGAATATATAAGGAAAAAGTGAATCTCTTGAGTGTTGAGTAAGCAGGCGGCATGGCATTCTCAGCGGTCTGGCGACTAGCGAATCTTGGGCGACACTTGGATTTGAGTGAATCAGTGAACAAGGTATTGTCGCATAATCATCGTTAGTATTTGCTGCTATACCAAGTTATATTATTCATATGCAAAGTGTAAAATGGGTTTTGATATAGGCTGCGCCAGTTGGGTCAATCAAGTTGAAGGTAGCTTCAGAGGTTTCTGAAGCATTATCACTGGGTCGTGCTGTTGTTGCTCTTGAATCTACCATTATTTCGCATGGTTCTCTCTACTTCCTCTTTCACCTCCCAATACCCACAACTTAGTATTTAGACTATACTCACTTTTGTTTGTAGGGATGCCATATCCCCAAAATTTGGAAACTGCAAAAGAGGTGGAACGTATTGTAAGAGAGAACGGTGCAGTTCCTGCAACCATTGCAATTTTAGATGGCACGCCTTGTGTAGGTCTTTATTGTCATCTTTCCCAACTCCATGCATTCAATTCTTATTTCACATTTTATCATTCCACTTGCAAGCACAATTGATCAGGTATGAGCAGAATGCTGGAGAGCTTGCACTTAACTACTTGTGGATTTCCTTTTTCATGTTGTCTTGTAAATCAAGTTTGGTTTTAAATGGGTGCTTGGAATGTAGAGAAGAGTAAAAATAGCAAACAATATTGATTCACAAAACAAACTAAATGGGAGTTAGGAAATCCACAAATTGTGAACTGCAAGCACTGTATTCTTATACCAGATCACTTGCTTTATGAGTCATTTGTTCACAAAGTTGAAAAATCAGATGAAGAGTTTGTCATCCCATTTTGACTTTGATTCTGCAATGATAATATTGTTTTATTGTATTTTTTTTGTTTAAAATGGACAATTTTTCTTTTCTTGTTTGTTTCATGTGGATAGGCCTAAGTGTAGAAGAACTTGAAAGGCTAGCTATTTTGGGAACCAGAGCTCAGAAGACAGCTCGAAGGGACATCGCACATGTTGTGAGTGTTTTGGCATCAGTATGCTCACCATATTTATGTAGTGTATAATTGTATACGTCTATATATGGATGTTCTTAGCAACCTTACAGAAAGAAAAGTAGAAAACTCATTATAGCCAAAATGTTGTGTAGTCCAAGAATTTTAAGCAACTACTATGTATAGAAAGAATTCCTTGGAATTATAAGTTGCCCCTATCCCACCATTTATTTTTATTAAAAAAAGTTAACAAATATTTTCAGAATATGTAACTATCATGAGGGACATAAAGTTATTGCTATAGTAAAGTTGAACTAATAGTTGAAAGAAAAAGTAAATCAATGAAAAGATCATTCAGCTTTATGATAAGGTTCATTTACTTATACTCACTCAAACATGACTTCAATGGTGCAAATTTTACTGCTAATAGTGATGGAAGACTTTGTTATCATCTTGCTGGTTCTTCCCAATTTGCTGATTACTTTTTTTTTTTGGCTGATATATTGTTCAACTAATATCTTAGATTCTTGCAACCATTTTGGATTGGTTTCTTGAATCTTGGGTTGACTAATAGTCTGAGACTTTTAGTTTTATCACCATAATATTTTGTACTTCTAATGGGCTAAATTTTGCTTGACTGGTTTTCAAATTTGTTACTGCCATTATATTCATCCTTTTAGGTTTTTTTTAATGTTATAAAACTTTTAGAAGTGAACTCTCTATAGTAATGGCATATTGATAAAAAAAATTATTACCTTTCTCATACCCACAACTAGTGTGCACATTTATGGTTTTTTAGTGTTTCACTACAGTTTTCATACTAACATATGTAATTTTTAGGTAGCTTGCGGTGGAAATGGTGCAACTACTGTTTCTGCAACAATGCTTTTTGCTTCAATGGTATTATTCTGATATACTGTCTCTTCATCACTGCTTGTATCGTGCATTTTGGTTTCACAGCCTATGCTTTTTAAAATTTTCTGCAGGTTCATATTCCCGTTTTTGTTACTGGGGGGATTGGGGGAGTGCACAGACATTCGGAACAGAGTATGTTAACCTCCTAAATCTTACTACTAGAAAGAATTGGTTTTCATAAAGGATGCTGACAAACCTTGTAAGATGACACATTTCAGATCAAATGAATCAACCAGTGCATGTTTTATGAATTATTGTCAGAATCCTTAAACAATGAAAAAGGAGATCTATTGCACCTGTCGAAGTTTGACCGTTCACAGAAAAAAACTTTATAATTTCATGCTGCCATCTACAAACATAAATGAATTTTCATTTTTTTTTTATATTATTGGGGTTTATGGAAATAAGTCTGGCATGTCTATTGAGCATATTACTTTTCATATTCTTGGGCAGCTATGGACATATCTTCTGATCTCACTGAGCTAGGCAGAACACCAGTAACAGTTGTATGTGCTGGTGTAAAATCAATATTAGATATTCCCAGGACGCTTGAATATCTGGTACCCATTTACTTTTGTGTCAATATTACTGAAGCAGTCATCTATTATAGCTTTTTATTATTTGTTTTTATCTTGAATAGGAAACACTAGGAGTTTGTGTAGCTGCTTACAAGACTAATGAGTTTCCTGCATTTTTCACGGAATCAAGTGGCTGCAAGGTATATTAAATTGCTTTCTCATAAGGCTTTCAGTTTTCTTAAGCATATTGAATACTTGGTGTGGTTGCACTTCAGTAAATAGCTTAATTACGTGCTTGTTTAGGTACGGTTGAGCCTGGTTTTCTTCATCTTAAAAGCTACTTTGAGGAAGTTAAAATAGCAGAGGAAATAAAAATGCACTATTTGGTAAATTATATATATATATATATATATTTTGGCGTAAACCTCCGTAACCATTTCTCAACTCAAGCTTCTATCGTAGGGGCGGACCTATTGTAGGGCTGTGCATGTTTTTTTTTTTAAAGGTTCAGTTTTTTCAAAGAACCGAACCTAACTACTTTATGCAAACAGTTCAGTTTTTACTTTTTATGGTTTGGTTTGGTTTTTGAGCAGTTCAGTTTTTTGGCAACCCCTAAAATGTAGTAGATAGATAGATCGCTAGGAATAAAGAAATCAGAGAAGAAAAAATCTCTTCCAGACCATCCAAAACTACCCAATTGATCGTCTACCTCTCATTTCCGGTTCAGTTTTTCAAAGATTAGAACCAAACTACATTATTAAAACAGTTTGGTTTTTTTGAACACCCCAAAAATGTAGTGGATAGAGAGCTAGTAATAAAGAAATCAGAGAAGAAAAACATCTCTTCCTTATGGCAAGAGTCATCCAAAACTACCCAATTTGATTGCCTACCTCTCATTTCCTCCCTTTTTCCCTTGTATTTGGCCTCAAACTTTATGTCAATGCTTCCCCTTTAATAATTGGTCATGAATATATAACAGTGTTTAACTGTAATGTTGTGTCTTGGATGACCACACTAAGCCTTTTATTTAAAATGAGCAAATAGGATCAGTATTAATTGCATAGTATCAATCTCATAATGAGTAATAAAGATTAAATCACTAATTGCTATCTAATCATAAATAAGAGAATAATATTAAATCTAACATAACCATTCACAATACATTTCAATTCATGATTTTGAAAATAGGCCTTCTGATTCGTGATTAATAATTTCACAACCATGTTTTCACCATCATTATTATGATAGCATTTTAGTATTTAAATAGAATAATGTACCAAGAAATGAGTTTAATTGAAAACATCTTATTTGATCATTTATTCATTGTAAAATTTCCAGGTCTCATGTCGGGTAGATACCCCTGAAGACTGTGCTTCCTTAATAGGCAAGGAAAACAATCTTTTTTTTGGTAAATTTATATTTTATCTATTTGATCTCTTTTAATTTTTATTCTTCTAGCAGAAGCAAGCATCAAACTCAAGCTTGGAACTGGAATTTTGATAGCAGTTCCTATTCCTCAAGAACACTCAACTTCTGGACACATAATTGAATCTGCCATTCAGAAAGCCATTAAAGAAGCTAGGTAAATGTTTTTGTTCTCTCGCTTTCTCTATCCATTATGGCATAATATGTATGTTGTACATTAAATGGTTTTCTATTGTTTTCATCATCCACTTGCAGGGAAAAGAATATAACAGGAAATGCTGAGACTCCTTTCTTGCTTGCTAGAGTAAATGACCTGACTGGAGGTGCTTCACTTGCTGCAAGTATCCACTTTTAAAGTTTTCCAACAATACATTGTCATAAAAACAATAATTAACAAAGTACTACCTTTGGTCCTCTATATATAAGAAACATAGGACTAAATCATCAAGAACAAGGAATGTGGTTAAATTAGTTGTTTTTATTTCATACTAGCGTAAATTCAAATTTTATTCCCAAAATGCCCTTAAGATTAATTGTTTTAAGTGGTAGTTAGATATTGACACTACTCATAATCCAAGGAATACCAATGAGTTATATTGTTAATAGCTCATTAAATGCATCCACTTTCATGGGGAATGAGTGAAATCTCATTAATAGACTTCACAATAAATTAAGGGTATAAAAGGAAACTAGTCATTAATACATTTAAAAGAGGTCATATGTTTCTTATAATTAGGACAAAAAAAAAATACTACGATTTGTTTCTTACATAAAGGACCAGAGGTAGTATGTTTTAATATAAATTTTAGTCTATTGTAACTAATATGATTTCAAATGTAATGTCCAAATTAAATATTTGATCTAGTGTTAAAGTGAATCTTAACAATAATTTAGACATTGCTCTTGTGAAGAATAATGCTCTTGTTGGAGCTAAAGTTGCTGTAGCCCTTGCTCAATTAAGAGAAAATTGTCAAAGGTGAGCTTATACCAGTTCAGCATGAGCGGGTATATGTATGACATTGATTCTTATCTTTGTAGCTGCAAATTTTACTTAACATAATCCTGAGAAGGTTTCTCCGGTGTCAAATGTTAACATCTCTGTGTCTTATCTATGCAAGATAGATTTTCTTTAATGAGATAAATATGTAATATTGAGGAAATTTTTGCTATTACATCCCAAATTAACTTGCAGGAAGCATGTAGTATGGAGTTTTTGTTTCGGGAAAAAGAAAGCAACTAGATAAGTTAGGAGAGAAACTAGTTCTGCAGTTCATGTAGAATTTGCTGTCACATATGTACATAAAAAATGGAAAATGAGGAAACAATACATGTGCTTCCTGGATTGCTTAGAAACAGGACAATAGATCATTTTCATCAACTAAGCTATTGTTATCGCAAGCATTGATGGGTAGGCAAGGGGAAAGCGGCATAGTGGAGAAGGCACTGGAGTGAGAATGAGAAATTGTAGACAAGGGTGCTTGTGGATTGGTTTTGAGAAAAAATTCCTACATATCTAATTTAATCAATTTTTATAATATTATCTTATTGGTTTGGTTCAAATGTAAATATCCAATTCAATATCAGTTTGGATTAGACTGGTTATTCAATTTTTTTTTTATAGAAATTTAATTTCATCAAATACAAGTCTAAACTAATTCATCAAGATACAAATTTAAAATCTTTAATTTAATTCCAAATTGATTGATCGCTACTGTTTGGATCCTATTGTACAGAAGGTTTCTTTGTAGACAGGATTAAATCCCGGCAGTAGGAGATTATTAGGTGGTAAAGGGATATGCAGCAATTCAGGAGTTTCCTATTTTACTTTGGATTCTAGTTAAAGAGGCACATGCTCTTCTTACAAAATTGAAAGAATCTAGGTGTGAGCAATAAAATAAAAAGTGTGGGAAATTGCGAGAAACTGTAGAGTAATCTTTGAGAAAATCTATGCGAAACTTTACATTCATATCTGATAAAATACTCGATGAATTCTTGCATCTAGAGTCTGGTGCACAGTTTGAAAAAGGTTGCAACAGCTAACTAACTCTAAAGAAGCTATTACAACTAGCTAACTTTGAACAACAGCTACAAAGGGTTTCAACAGAAGTTAGCAGCTTCTCTAGCTGAACTGGTAACTAGCTTACTCTGCTACACGAGTATGTTTAACATTCCCCCTGCTAACTCGTTGATAAAATTGGTTGAACAGGCGGTGTTTATCTTTAACATGACAGTTCCTTAGTGAGAACATGACATGATTATAGATCCAACTGACTCAACAAGGCTCTAATGGTTTACTCTTGTCGGTTTACACCCACCTTAGAGGGGGAATATATGTATGCACTTATGCGACAACTAGGATTGATGGATTGAATCCACGCATATGACATTGACATGGATGCATTGAATGAATTAAGGATGACTGCCTATAAATTTTATATGAAAATGAGATACTTTATCTAAGGAGATGGAGTCTCGGTTTATGTGACTTGAGGGAAGATTTATGTTAAATTATTATGGATAATTATGATGTCAAAATTTAGTGAAACTTGCATGACTTATCTTTGGATTGTAGTGGTAGACGAGTGCATGATATATTGATGTATATTAGAGAATATTCTGGTTGGAAAACATGATGTGCTGTTTATTTCTTGGATTATATTCAACTTATTTTAGTTCTTATTCTGCTAATTTTCCTAATTCCTATAAAATAAAGATTACTGAATCATGCTTCCTTTAACTTATTCTGCTCCAGAAAAGGAAAGGCACTATATGATGACCATGGTTTTGGGTTGTTTCGAACAATGTGGCATATTAATTGAATTATGTTTCTTGTAAATTCCTTATTACTTTTATGTTCATGTTTCTTGTAAATTCCTTATTACTTTTATGTTCCTTATAATGATTGGATGTGTATGTTACTCCTGATATGGGTTCCTATCTTATTATCTGTTGTGTGTTTTTGTATAAATAAAGATCTTAGAAGTTGGAAGATGGCCTCCACAACCAGTCTGATCCAACTACAATTGGGAGCAGGAACCTAGAAACTTGATCACTCTGCTAGTGCTTCACTTCTTGACGTTTTGTGTTGTATTATCCCCCCGGTTTTCCTTGTGAAGTGGATTTTTTTTTTTGCTGTTGTTGTTCGTTATGCATTTCAAAATTGCAGAAGTGGTTAGTGAACTTGACAAAACATATATGTTGTGAGAGGGATACTGCTGGACAGGAAAGATTTAAAATTCTAATTCAATCTTTCCAAGCTAAATTAAGGACGCATCTGTTGCTGTCATTGTTTATGATATTATGATCTTTCATTGTTTATTTATAGTTAATTAGAGTTTTTTTCTCTCTTTTTGGATGTTGGTTATTTAAAATGGTGAATTTGAAGATCTGACTTTGTTATTCATTTTTTTTTCGATAGAGGAATAAACATATAATCCCTAGGGGTGTTCAAATTCAAACTGATAAAAAATAAAAATAAAAAATCTGAAGACCGAATCAAATCGGTTCTTTTTGCATTTGTTTGGATGATTTTTTTTTTCTCAAACTGATTTGTTTGGTTCAGTTTGCGGTTGTTGCTTTTGAAATTGAATCAAACTACAATACTTATATTAACACTTGTATTACTTTAGAATTCATTTGGGAGAGGTTTTAATTTTGAGTTTCAAAATTTTTAAAAATAGCAATCAGATTTTAGTTTTAGTTTCAAAAAAATTTAAACCATTTTTAAAATATGATTAGTTTCAAATAAACTCATTTTGAAATTTCATATTAATTTAAAATTAGTTTAAGAGTGTTTTTGTGTGTAGTGACGAGAATGATGATGATGATACCAATAACAACAACGGTGATAGAGATATTAGTGATAGTTGTGGTGATAGTGGTGGAGGTGGTTGTAGTGGTGACAAAGGTAATATTAATGGCAGTGATGGAGGTGATATCAATGATAGTGGTGGTGTTGGTGGTAGTGACAAAGGTAGTATTGTTGGTAGTGGTGATGGTGACAATGAGGTAGTAGTTACATTAATGATAGTGGTGGTGGTGATGTTAGTGACTACAATGGTAACAATAACGGTGATGTTGGTAATGACACTAGGTGGTGGCAGTTGTGATAACATTGGTGGGGTGGTAGTAGTGTTGGTGATTGTGGTAGTGGTGGTAATCAGTTATGATGACAACAACAATGATAATGATGGTATCAATGACATAAGTGGTATTAGTGATGGTGATAAAAGATTGTATTGGTGGTGTTAGTGGTCATGATGATGGTGGCATTAGAATATTTTATAAACAAATACGTTATAATCTCTTTAAACCAATGATACTTACACATCATAATTCTCTTTGACCCAATAGGGTAGAAATACTAAAAAATCATGTGTTTTTTTTTTCACTTCTAATTTCCAAAGAATTCAGGAAAATCCTTGAAAGAAAAATAATTATTCATTTTTATAATTTATTATTCCATTGGCATATTTTTTAAATTGTAGGAGAGCTAAAGAACATGTTAAATGTAATTGTCGTTTAATTTATAATTATCATTTATGATAATACTATACATAAATAATATTATTTTCCTTTTCCTTTTATGTATGTAATATTTCTTAACATATTTTTGCTGTATAGGTCGAAGAGAAGCAAATATTGATTAGCGTGTGTCTTCTGTCGTCAAAGGATTTGAAGTTTGAGAGTCTCCTTCACCTCCTGATCCAGCAACCTATATATTATTGTCGAATTCGTATGCATCAGAAGGGAGGTGGGATGATGTGGCAGCCTTAAGAAAAAGCATGAAACAATAAAACCAATTTTGAGTTTAGAGTTCTTGGCCTCAGGTACTGTAAATTTCGAAGGGTTATTTAATACCTTATCTTTTGCAAGAGTTATTCACTTTTTTGCTGCTCAGACTATGCAAAGATTGTGAACGAACCACTAGCTAATTGCTAATGGTTGACAAGCATTTGTTTTGAATGATGAGGCTCGATGCTACCGTATACGGTACACCATTTTCTTGTTTATGGTGCCTTATTCCACATATAATATATTGTGCTAAAATAGCAGTCTAAACTGTACTATTGTCAAGCCTTGAGAGATGACAACAATCTCTGAGCAAACATTTCAATTTCAATTATAGTAGATTTTTCACTATAAAAATAAAATAAAATCACATCCGCAGAGGAGATAAGGAAGTTCTAACTATAATCGGGAGAAAAAATTAGAGCAATCTGGATAGGCCAAGATCATTGATATATGTAACTTCCCGTTTGGCTAATAAAGCATAAACGGAAAAATGGTGATGATCCGTAATTAGAGCAATCAATATAGGCCAAGATTATCAATTTATGTAAGTCTACGAAGTTAGGAACAAGCACAGTAATAAAATTATGTTTTTTACATTTATTATTTTAATTTAAATTATAATACAAATAAAATAATATTTTGAGTTGAAATAAAATAATATAAAAAGTATTAATACGTGGGGTAGAATCACAAAATTATGTTAAGTATTCACTTTAAAAATCTTAACCATAGAGTAATTTTTTTACGTAAAGTATTTAAATTTATGTGACATAATAAGTCCCACAAAATTATGATAACTATGCATATGGATGGGAGTTACTCTAATTGAGTTATTTGCATTCATGAAAAATTAGAGATTTCAAAAGGCAAGCAAAAGATATCGCATCCAGTTCTTTTATAAAATTAAATTAACTAATTCATTAAGATTAAAAAAATTAGTTATATTATAAAGGTCATGTGGATTTTTCCTATTTACCCCTGCTAAAAACAGCCACCCTAAAGAGTATCAAACTTAAAAAGTAAAATCAGCACTAGAACTCATTTGTAAATTAGAGTAACAACTAGACTTTAAGTAATTGGGTATCCAAACCCACACGACCATGACACCTTACATGTGGAACCTATGGAACTCAAAGGCTTTTCCCGCCAAAAACAACTAAAAATAAGAAAGTTCCTATCATGTATGGATAAAATCAACTCAGTCTTTGCAGGAGCTACCACTGTACACATGGCCTAAATCCTCTTGTGCATCCCACAAGTTAATTATTTTTTTCTTCTAAGAAATAGACAAATACCAAAAAATTTATAATAATTCATACACTACGTTCAACCAATTAAATTAAACTCTCTTGATTTACAACAATTTAATTTATTTAGTAATATTAAAATAATTAAACTTAAATCAATTAATCAAAACAATCTAGGACAGTATAAATGCACTTTTACCGCCATTGAAAAACATTGAAAGACTGCTATAAAAATGCAGAATATACAACATATACGAACTTCTGTTCATAAAAAATGATTTAACAACGTAGACTCAATCGTTGTTCCTTTCGCCGGGATCTCATAAAAGCAAAAAGGATGAAAATTAATGTCAATTGCCTCATGTTTTCATAAGTTTGTGTTTCTCCAAATTTGATGTAGCTATATACAACAATCTAACAGGTTAAACAGTTTCGAACAGAACTCGGCGCTCCAATAGTTCTGATAAAACACCCCTCATTTTGTCAACAGAAACAGGTTTCAATATAAGGCCATCCATACCAACCCTCATACAGTTTTCTTTTGTTACCTTTTTGGTGTTTCCAGTAAGAGCAACTATTAGTGGTCTATCTTGATGTTTAGTAAACTTTTCATGTATGCGGATTGCAAGTTCATAACCATCTAACCCTGCACAAACATCCATGAAGACCACTTCATGTTCCAGAGAAACAACACGCAGACATTCTTCACTTGAGCTTGCTGTGGTTACATCACATCCTAAATGCATAAGAAGTCCCTTTGTTACTGTCCTGCTAACCCTGCAGTACCATCAGTAATAAGTAATCAACCTAAGTTTGCTTTTATATGATATCCAAAAATTCTAATGTTTTACTTAGTAAGTAAATGATATAGAAACATATATCAGAACTGAAGGTACAAAAATAAAGCCTATGCGACCGACCCATTGTCATCCGTGACAAGAACTTTGAGCCCAGCAAAGTTTGTAGATCCATGATTTCCCGGTACTTTAGGTACAAAAGGTAGCTTAAATTCATTTGATCGGTCTGGGATTCCAAGTTTTACAATAAAAGTGACTGTACATCCTTTACCAATACCTTCGCTTTCAACCCAAATATGTCCTTCCATAAGATTTACAAACCTGCTCACAATTTAAAAGAACAGTACATAATGAACAGAAAAATCTCGAATAGGAATTCTAAAAAGAACCTGATTCCAATTTTACAATATTCCAAGGAATAGAAAATAAATAACTGTGCTTCACGTCCTAGTTTAAGGCGGAAAATAGTACCTCCTACAAATTGCCAGGCCAAGTCCACTTCCAGCAGGATTTCTTGTTGTTAACGATTGGTTTTGTGCAAACTTAGTGAATATCTTTGGGATATCTTGTGGATTAATTCCTGATCCTGAATCTTTTACCTATGATGTGTAAAAAATTAAACTCCATCATTGTAGTCAGATAACAGAGAACACAATACCCTAAGGAAGAAGTTTGTTAACTAAGCTTGAAGAAACAAACCTGTACTCGCAAATAAAAGTGGTTATCACTTAGCACTGGAAGAAAGTCAGGAATTCTAGCATCTCTAAAGGATTCAGGCTTTGCAACGAAAGCAGAGATGGAAATGCAGCCCTCTTTTGAGAACTTCACAGCATTACCAACAACATTCAGAATAGTTTGCATGAGACGTTTTTCATCACCAATGGCATACATTGGCAAATCTGAGGCTATATGTGAAGTGAGTGATAACTTTTTAACAGATGCAACAGGCTTAATCAAGTTAAGGACCTGCAATCAGGATAACAGATCAACATCAAGCTTTTAAAGAAACTAAAGATCATCAGCTCGAAGTCAGACTAATATAATTAAATATCAGGATTTAGCATGAAAATTTCACCTCTCTGAACAAAGAATGGAGGTTAAATGTTGTTGCTTCAAGTTGAAGACTGCCATCTTCAAGCCGTGAAAGATCCAAAACGTCATTGATGAGGGTAGCCAACAAATTGCTGCTTTTCAATATTGTCTCCACCATCAGACGTTGCTCAGCCGTCAAATCTGTTTCCTGTAGTAATGAAGAGAGTGCAATAACTGCATGCATGGGAGTTCTCATCTCGTGGTTCATAACAGCCAAAAAGTCATTACGAGCACGAATTGCAGTTTCTGCTTCTCTTCTTGCTAGATCCAATGCAACATTCTGCTCCATGAGCTGATCCCTTGCCCTCATTGACTCTTCTAAGATTGCAGCATGTGAAAGAGCAACAGCTACCTAATGCAGGAGACAATTGTCATAGGTAATTTGAAGGTATATTCAATTGATAGACTAATGAAGTACAAAAACTGATGGTTCCCACAAACATATTTTTATGTCAAATGTTTCACTACGCCATAGTACATCATTTAATAATTAATTCAACAGCCACCACCAGCTTTTTCTCATTAGTTAGGTTGGGTTAGCTATAAAATAATTTAAAAATATAATATAAAACCGTTCATGTGTATTCACTTAACTGCTAAAGGTTTTTGGAGAGTGATTTCATCACATGATATCAGAATCCCTATACTATGACCTAGTGGTCTAGAGTTCAATCCTTGTTGTCCAAACATATTTAAGATAAAAATAAAATAAAAAAATTAGGCACAAAGTAGTTGGGTCTGCGCATTGTCCATGCTTCAAGCTCAAATGGCTCTTGTGTGATAAAAATATAATATGTTGAACTTGAGAGAACCATACATGAATACAATCTATCAAAAAACTTAAGCTCATCTATTAGAGATAATAACAAAAAAATATATAATAAAAAAAATCACTTTGCCACGATTCCAAAATCTAGAAACTTACCCAAAAAGTAATGAATGACAAATATATCCATGTACAAGAATTGGGAGCGACTAACGTAAAGACATGTAACATGTAAATGAAATTTGCTAGAAAGGCAGCTGAATAAAATGGAAAATTGCTAACCTGGTCAGCGACTACCTCAACCAGTTCTAACTCATGCACATGCCATTGCCTAGCACTATCTGATGGAAGCATCAAAACCATCAAAGCATAACTTCTTGTCGAAACCTCAGGCCAATCATATATTTGGAAATTAGAAAGATGTAGGAGAGGAACTCGAACAGCTACTACTGCCCCAGGCATGTATTTTCCAGCATAAGGTCGTAATCTAGCAACTGGACAATTAGGTGAAATTTTTACTGCCCTGTTGCTACTAAATACTTGATTGATAACAGGAAGATGAATGGGTACTGTGTATCCAACTGGGTTCTGCTGTCGCAATGTGTAAGAGAGTTGAAGCTCCAAACCAGTTCGTGTTGGCATCCATAACGCACATTCCTCTAGTGCCAAAGTTCTACCCAGTTCAACAAGAGTCGTTTTCAATATTGTGTGTCTATCAAGAGTGCTTCTAATCTCATGAGTCAACATCCTAACATGTCGACCAGTTTCTTCTTGTGTGCGAATCAGGCCCATTTCTCTATCAAGCTCTGCAGCCTTGTTCTTCAAAAATAATTCCCTAGTTTTAACACTTAATAAATCAGGAATAATATGTACCAGCATGAGGGCAGTTGCACACGATACCACAGCAGTTAAAACCTTAGCAGTGGTCATTACAACAGCCACAGTTCTTGAATGAATTCTAAATGTCCATAAATTAATTAGATGTGTTGCTCCACATAAAACAATGAAAGCACCAAACTGAACAAGGACCCATCTATATGGAAATACTGCTGATTTCTTAACAAAGTAGATAAGCTCCAAAGGGATTGAGAAATAAGCAAGGGCAATGAAGAAATCAGAGATATATTGGTATTTCATCAATAAGTCATCAGCTGGCACTTGTGGGTCAATACAATTGCAGGATTCCATAGTGTTTGAACCACCTCAGGCGATTTTTCCTTTTTCACATAACTACATTAAAAGATGGAAAAGTTAAGCATCAGATAGATGGGAATGGAACAGATGAAAACAACAATAATATTCGAATGAAAACAGCTATCAAATGAATATTAATGTCAGAACATTCTGTCATTCAATTCCCCCTGGCATGTGTTTCTAACCACAGATAAAAGAGGAAAATCGAATTAAAATAAGATAGTTATGTACTATAAAATCATAAACTATAATGTTGAACTGACCTAATTAAACAAAGGCAGCAAAATGAGACAGTAAGTTAGAGATGTAGTAACAAACCATTCATGTCTTAACCTAACATCTTAAGCATTTGGGGATAGTTGGTTCCTAACATGGTATCCAAGCCTGCACGGTCAAGTGATCGATCTAAAATTCGATCAATGTTGCCCCAATTATTCTAATGGAAAGATAAATTTCAGCGCAAGATAGATGGGCGTGTGCATTATCCACATTTTAATCCCAAAGGGCTATTGTGTGAGGGGGCATTTCAGAGATGCAATATAAAATCATTCAAGTTCACCCAATAGCTTAAGCTTTTACGATAGTTTATTCATGACAGAGTACTACCGGTTATACGATATAAAACTTTTCAAGTCTTTTTAAAATAGAAAATGATATTTTATGAGAGAAGACAAACTGAAACAAGGGGAGGATAAAATATCCTCCAAAACAAATTAAAAATTCAACAAAGCTGTCCAGCTCTCCAGTCTCTCTCCGTATGATAAATGAAAACTCCCTCAAAAGAACCACAGGAGAACCAGATAGAGGCTAGAAGACAATCTTATTCAAAAACAATTTCTGAAGCATAAAGATGCAATCATTCCTCACCAACCAAATACACCATATAACTGCATGTATTATACACTGCCAAAAACTTTCAATCTCCTTGGCTTTACCAAATGTAAGAATTTCTTGAGGCTTAGGATACATGGCAATAATACCATACTCGCTCAGAGCTTCTAGATGACCTCTTGTTATGCTTTGTTTTCCTTATTTGTGACTATAAGAATAGCGAAGGAAATATTTAATTTCTCTTATTATTTTTGAATGACACAGCCACTGATATATAGGCAGAATTAATGCCGAAGAGGAAACTAAATCTGCAGTAATCAGGGAGAAAAATTAGAAAGTAACTGGACAGCCATGGATATTTAGTTTCTAACCTTACTCCTGTGAAGGTGTCCTTCTTTGGTTACGAAGGTGCCCATGCCCCCCATGGACAGTGAAACATCTGCCCATTTAGAAATAGTCTATCACCAATGGTCATAATTCAGATTTTATTCAAATCTGGTTATGAACAGATTTATTACAATATCAAATCAATACATAAATTATGAAATGATTGCTAGAAAATTAAGGACCAAATTGCAACAATAACAATGTTGTGAACATTTATATGCAAAGTTCCTAAGAAGGCAATACAAAATAGTCAAATACGTGATGCAGAACTGATAACAATGTATCAAGCATGGCCCATGTATTTCATGGAGTATAAATTAAACACGGCACCATCTATGTACAAAAAAAGCATTGCAAACGTGGCGAAGTGGATGAAAAATGGAACAAAGTTGTGAAAAGGCAGAGATAGAGAGTTCAAAGTAGGGTCTTCCTCAGCAGCCAATTAGAGCATAAAAGGCTTGCCCTTGGGTTGGGTCAATTAAGAACAACAAACAGTGTTAGTTATTTATTCCATAAAAAAATAAACAGGTTAGTACTATCCCTATCCTTAGATTGAATCGAACGCCTAACTCTTAAACACATGTGATATTCCTTAAGAAAATTAAGGCATCGGAGAAGGAGAGCAGAATATAAAATATCTATGGATGAGAAACTTACATGGATGGAAAAGCAAGACAAGAGAAAAGAAATGAATAGCAGCAGAACAAGTTGCTTAAATTAAATGTAATTTAATATTCTTATTCCTATGGTCAAGTTCAATGAATTGCTTTGTATCCAAGAGGAGCTTACAAAATATGATGGAGACAGATCTCTGCAAGTCTCTAATTCAATTTTACATTAATGTTGTTGTAAACATCAAATCAAGAGGGGAAAAAATGTTGTTATAAATATATATATATATATATATATATATATATATATATATATATATATAAGTATATTTTTATTAAAAAAATATAGGCTAAATTTTTTAATTCTTAATTCGTAATTAATTTCATAAGTTATATGAAAATGATTTATAATTTAAAAAATGATAATAATGAGACTAAAACATTATTCCTACAATGAAATTGAATATAGTGAAAGAAATTAATCTCCGTGATGAATCAAGGATTTATAAATATTATAATATTAAAATAAATTACATAAACTTGTAATTTTATATACAGTATAAAAGCCTTACAATAACATTTACTTAGTAAAAATCATTTAGGCCAGAAATTGATACAAACACTAACCCAAATCAAACCCAAACAACCAACCTCAAGCATTATCTAACACAAATTATCCAAATCAAACTCTTTTCGAACAAGAACACCACGATCCTAACACGTCCAGTTAACAAGTATCCCACAAATTTAAGTATAAACCCAGACCCTTAAATGGCAACAAAGCCACTCAAAATCTAACCTTGAGAAGCGAGAACACGCAACCAAAATGGGGTCGTTTAACGCCAATTAAATCGCCAAACTTCTATAACTACAAAAGAGAAAAAAAGGCAAATTCTACAAAACAAAGTACAAAAGAGAAGCAAGATTCGAGTGTGTAGGAAATCGAGGGAGAGAGAAAACTATCATTTGAGCATGCCGGAGTGAGGTAGAAACGTCTGATGCTGATTCCAATAGTCGTCTTTGCGAACGGTCCAGGTTTTTCAAGTGAGGTGGGAGCGGGGTTGTTTTGTGTGTTTTGTTCTGAACATGTGGATTTGGTTCACGTGGTTGTTTTGTTTTTTATGCATGTTACCATTTCGATGGTTCATATCAACTGGAGAGGTTGCTTGCGAGTTCAAAGGTAGTTTTGGGTTTCAATTGTTGATTTGGTGATCGTGAGGTTGCCAGTGGTCAGAGATTTTCAGGGTTATCTGCCAACAAAGTTGCTTTCTGTTCCCAACACAGTTCTGACTGTATTTATCTCTTTTTTTCAGAGAAGAAAAAATAGTCAATTCGTTTGCCTCATAGGAATCCGTAAGTCTCATATCAATTCATATGCTTATGGGCTTACATATTGGCAATTCATAATCCATAGGGTTATACGTAAAAAATGATAAAATTAATTTTTTTTTACGATATGTTGGGTATCAAAAAATTTGAATGGTGTAAAAAAAATAACCCGTGACTGTATCTGAAGTCTGAAATGACAAGGTGACCGACCATGTTGAACGCTTCTTGAAGGACCTGCACTTTCACAATCCCCGCACCCTCAAATTAACACAGTTTGTCCCTGACCTTAAAAACTTCAAATAGTTATTAGAAAAAAATATCGAATAACATTTGTTAAAGTTTGAAATTATTTTTTGCGTATGATTCTTTCCATATTTAATTTATTGTGCGTTGTCATTGATAAGAAATAATGTGCATATATGTTAAATTTAAATTGACAAGAACCCTCAACAAGTTAAATTGGTAATTGAAAAAAAAAATTACTCCATCCATATCGCTCTTAAAAAAGTTAACAAATATAATTTCGATAACATAAAATATAATAATATCAAATAAAAAATATTAAATTAATATTTTTATTTTGTTTGTTATAAATATATATAATTTGTTTTTAGATTTTATATTTTATTTTGTTTCACAAATAAAACTTTTTTTTTTACTTAGCCTAATCTCTAAGTGTTTTAGGTCTTTTTACATTAGACGATAACACATGTTATTTGTTTTAAGAAAAAAAAATTAAATTTCTAAAAACACAATTTAATCCCCCCTTCTTATGTTATTTGCTTATATACAAATTCTATGAGAATATTTTTTGCATTAAAAAATCTTAAACACAAATTATTAGATGAAAGTCTTAAATGTATTATTTAAATGTTATGTTAAATCGTCTTAGGAATGTATTGTTTAAAAATAAAGATGCATCAATACATATTATGATCGGATAGTATATCAGACACAATATTTATCATTTATATTTATTTACATCTAATCA
Organism: Glycine soja; assembly: GCF_004193775.1. Classification (NCBI taxonomy): domain Eukaryota; kingdom Viridiplantae; phylum Streptophyta; class Magnoliopsida; order Fabales; family Fabaceae; genus Glycine; species Glycine soja. Next base: position 192,437 of record NC_041010.1, on the reverse strand, counting down.
AAATAATTAAGAGTTTTGATTCATTTTTAAAATATAAATATCTTTTAACTTAACATATATAACACTTAAGAAAGATAAAAAAAAAAAAAAAAAACCTTACCCTATATGCTATTCTCTTTCATGCTCACATGAACCCACCCCAAACGACGATGTCACTAGCACAACACCCTTGTCATCAATAACATTTATTAAGTAAGAAAATATTAATATATTTAAATTATTTTATAAAATAATATTTACACATGCATGACTCAAGTCATCTACTCTAGTTAATAGCATATAAGATAATAGTTTCATTTGGTAGAAGATTTGATTTGGAACCTTATAAAATATTGTTAGTAATATCAGATTTAACATTTTCATTAAATGACAAAATTTGTAGGAGGAATGTAAAAATAAGAGGGACAAAGAATACAAGTCAAAAAATATGATTATGTATATACTAATAGTTTACGTATAACATGAGACTTGATTGAAAATTTAAAAGTATTTTTAGAGATGAAATAGTATTTGATTAAGTTTGGAGACCAAAATGTTTCAATAAATAATTTATTAAGTTCAAAGTCTAAATTAAAAATATAACTAACAATTATCAAGTATCACATCATCACCGATGATGACATGTAGGTACGCAAGTTAAGGATGACAAAAAAAAATAATGATATAAATAATTTATTGTACTTTTTACCCATTTAAGAATTACATTCAATTTTTTTATTTTCATGAAGTCAATATGTTAGTGTTTTACACTTTTAAATATTAAAATTAATATTTATCTTTAAATTTAATTGTATCAATTAAAACAAAGTATTTATTACAAATTATACCTTTTATTAACATTTATATTGTTATAAATAAAATTTTGTAACAATAGTCCTTTTTATTCAAATACTGATGATTTTTACTTTCAATTTTTAACACAAAAAATTGAGCAACACGAAAAACAAAAAACCACGCCCCTACATGAAGGCAACAATTATGGCACTATGGCCGAAAAAAAATCACGGCAACACCCATACCTGAATGCCCACTTTATCTATATCTAACATACTGCAGTGAAATAAAACATTTTTGCTTAAATTAATCTTTTGGTACTATTATATAAAATAAAAAAAAGTAAGAATCACAAAATGAGAGAGTAATTTAACTCATATTTTACTTTAATGGCATTGAATGCGACTTATACAACCGGTAACCATTATGGATGCTGGCCCTCGGATTCAAAAAGAAACTTATCTAACGGCCGAGGGTACTTTCCCAAAATGGGAGACATGTCCAGCCGACGCCTTATTTCATTCCTATAAAAGTGAGAAACCGTGTTCTCTAAGTCAGACGATATTCCAAAAACGATTTTATTAATTGTTAAAATGAAAAAAAGAATTACTTTATCCACCTCCAAAGTGAGTTAGTAGTTGATACTAACCATATATAGCCACACTCCTCAGCTACTCTGATCAAAACAAGGGGACATCTTTGTTTGTGATGAGCATGAACATGAACATGGCTCTGTTTCTGATGTTCCTTGTTCTGCACATAGCTTGGCTTGTAGCATCATCGGATCTCCGAGCTGGCTTTTACTCAAAAACATGTCCAAAAGCGGAAGTCATAGTCCGAGATGTGATGAAGAAAGCCCTTATGAGGGAAGCCAGAAGTGTTGCCTCTGTCATGCGCTTCCAGTTCCATGATTGCTTTGTGAATGTAGGTGCTAGTAATTGAATTGATTTGAATTGAATTGAATTTGATTTGATTTGAATTTGAATTTGATTTGTGAAGGGGTGTGATGGGTCTATGTTGCTTGATGACACAGCAACGATGCTTGGGGAGAAAATGGCCCTCTCAAATATAAATTCGCTGAGATCATATAAAGTTGTTGATCAAGTCAAGCAAGCGCTCGAGAAGGACTGCCCAGGAGTGGTTTCCTGTGCTGACATCATAATCATGGCTTCCAGAGATGCTGTCGCTCTGGTTCGTTCCTTCCTTCCTTCCCTCATACTTAAGATGATCATAGTTACAAAATATTATTTTGACACCCCTAGACTACCACTCAGAACCCGAATCACATTAAAATAAAAGAGAAGAAAACCAACAAAACATTGAGAGACTAGGTTACAACAAATAATAACAAAGAATCAAAAAATGGGTTAGCAAAACATATAACTAGGTACATATGATCTGTTCTGAAAGTCTTTCCAAAATAAAAGACAGTACAAGATCCCACCAACAAAAAAGAGAACTCGAGTTTGCCACAAAATTGGCCAACTTTTTGGCGCAAAAATTTCCTAAAATTGAAAAATTCTTGCAAAGATTAATAAGTATTGTTATTATTTTTTTTAATATCTTCTTATTAATTTGCTTAAGCATTTTATGAAGAAAGCATGAAATGAAAAATTAAATGCCTTTCTTATTTTTCAAGAAGTTTGGTAAAATATCTTCTTTTTAAAGTGTATCTGATACTATTTCAAATCATATAATAATGAGTGCAGTATATTACAGCAACAATATTTAGAGTAGTAGAATCTTTATTGGTCCATCTTAATCTTAAACTGTATGCCTAACCACACCTGATTCATTTTATATAAAAGTTTATTTTTAAAATGCTTGGTACATTTATGGATATTATAGATAATAAATCTGATGTGATTAGATATATGATTTAAAACTAAGATTGACCATTAAAAGTTTTACTGATTCAAATACTACTCTAATATAACGGAGATGATCTACATTTATGCAGTAGTATTCTTCGGTTTCTTTTCACATTTCATTTTGTGTAATTGCACAAGGATTAAGTAAACAATTAATGAGTCAACCAGGTCCACTGCACGTGTATTATGGAAAATTTGTTCGAAATTCAATTTTAAATGCCACTGTTCCCCCCGCTAGAATTTAATGTGATGTACTGTTAGGCCAAATGTTTATACTAGCATTTATTGTTGTGTTACTGCATCATTTAATGGATTAATTATTAACATATTAAATGCATAGACAGTTTTCCTTTTTCTACCAAAAAAGAAATGCATTGACAGTTTTTTTAATATTAACAATGCATTATAATTAAATTTTTTACTTATAAATTTATATTTAAGTTGTTAAGTGGTTATTTTTTTGGGTTCTGAATTTGGAGTTAAGCCTTTTAATTATTTTTTTAAAATATATTTTTATTCCTTCAAAATTAAATCATTTTCTTTTTAGTCATTCAAATTTAAAGTTATTTTTTTAATCCTTCAAATTCATAAAATAACCTTTTTAATCCTACCGGCCAAACATAAAAAAAAATTCACAATTTATAACAACTTTTCATTGCCAAAATTTGTTTATCATTCTATATTTTAAACTATGTTTCTGACAGTTAAAAATTGACATGATCAAGTCAGGATAAAAAATTAAAAATTCATTAACCACTTTAAAAATTGTTTTAATTTTTTTATTGAGTTGATTATTGACAATCAAATATAAAAATAGAAAATCAAATTATAAGGGTCAAAAATTGTGAATCTCTTCTTTTTTGTTTGGCTCACAATTTACAAAAGGACTAAAAAATATTTTATAGATTTTAGGGAATAAAAAAATAACTTTAAATTTAGAGGACTAAAAAAAAATCTCACATAGAAGACTAAAAAACATATTTAAACTTTTTTTGTTTTTAACAACCAATTGATAATTAATACTGTTAAAGTGTTCAAAATATGCTTTTAAGGTAAATTATGCTAACCATTCTTTAGCCTTTTGGTATAGTAATGACTTGCATTGCAGACAGGTGGACCCGAGTGGGAGGTGAGGTTGGGAAGATTGGACAGCTTGAGTGCGAGTCAAGAAGACTCAAACAACATCATGCCGAGCCCAAGAGCCAACGCAAGCTCTCTTATTGATCTCTTCCAGAAATATAACCTCAGCGTGAAAGACCTTGTAGCACTCTCAGGATCTCACTCTATTGGCCAAGGTCGTTGTTTCTCCATCATGTTTAGGCTATACAATCAATCTGGAACTGGAAGGCCTGATCCTGCCATTGATCCTAGCTATAGGCAAGAGCTTAACAGGATATGTCCACTGGATGTTGACCAAAATGTCACTGGGAACCTTGATTCCACGCCTCTCGTCTTTGATAACCAATATTTCAAGGATTTGGTTGCTGGGAGGGGCTTTCTCAACTCTGATCAAACACTCTTCACATCCCCTCACACAAGGGAGTTTGTGAGGTTATTTAGTAGACGCCAAACTGAGTTTTTCAAAGCATTTGTCGAAGGAATGTTGAAGATGGGTGACTTGCAGTCTGGTCGTCCTGGGGAAGTTAGGACTAATTGCCGGTTCGTCAACGCTCGCCCGGCTAATTTGCTGCTTCAGTCTCCACGCGACATGGAGAGTAACGATAAATAAAAATAAGTGCATGTCTCTTCAGATTATATGTTATCCAACTATGAAACAAAATATTTCACTTCCAAATTCAGAACAACTATGTTATCAACAGAATCGTATTTGAAAAATTGAATGCAGCTATTTCACTTCCAAATGCAGCGTATTTGAAAACATGTATAAAATGACATGAGTACCCGAGTTACAACCAAAAGCTGAAAGTCAACCTAAAAGGTTATAAAAACAAAGTCTCTTATGCGTCTCAGTTCTCCAGTAGATGAGATCTTAAGAGCAAGATATGGGTAGAGATCGTTTCTTCACCCACAAACAATTTCTGTATTATGCTAGTCGTACATAACGGAATTCAAATCCTTGTTACAGAAGATACTTCATGACAGCCTTTATTATTTTCAACCCAGTCACAGTAATCAGGACTTCTTTTAATACACTTTGCCTGATGCCCTAAGAATGAAGTATGAAGCGAGGACAAAAAAATAAAAAATATTAAGCCAAATTTTGCAAAATCACTATAGACTAAGCAACATACAACAAAACCTTTACAAAGAGTAGCCGTCCCTTAAAACATGTTACCTGGCAAGATTTTCTGAAATCTCCCTTCACAATAAATGTCTCCAAGCACTCAACATAGGATGTTGCATAAAATGTACAATCTCAACAGTAACTCACCCTAATACGTGAACAATAATAGAAGCAAGCTACCCCAACAAATCCAAAAGGGGTGGCTGCTCAGCGTGTGACTTGGTATGAGAGGAACCAGTGGTTGAAGCAGCTCCCCTCCCTCTTCCCCGTCCTCTACCCACAGTGGTTGAAGGGGGTGGTGCAAGTTTAGGTGCAATTTGTTCATTCCTGTTGGAAGAAAATATTGATCCAAGATCTGTTGCTGTTGACTGAACATTATTATATGAAACAATTGATGCTGGGAAAGCTTGGCCTTGTTTTACAAACCCAAGAGATTTCTGTTGTCCAAGGCCACCACTATTCAGGCTACCCATTGTTGAAATAGGATTCCTTGAGTTCAAACTAATGGACTCTGCAGAACTTTGGGAATTAACAGGCCAACTGTTGCTAGTTTGGGGACCCATATTGCTTGAAGTGCTTCTCATTGAATTAAACCCAACTTTGTTCAGTGGCATTCCTAAAGTACCATTGTTGGATATTCCAGATCCACCTGATACTGAGCCATTAGGACGTGGAGGCCAATCAGCAAAAGGATCATCAGATTCAAGATTAGATGGGGATGAAGTTCCTGCTGCTATTGTCTGCGTTTCAGTATCACCAAATTGTAGGGTAACACCAGAAGATGCACGAGGTGGCCATTCTACATCCACTGAGGGACATGGCTTGGTTGTTTGCTTAGCAGATAAAGCCGCTAAGGACAAATGCTTTTGTAAAGATGTTACTTGACCCACAGGGTTGCCTGCCATAGATTGACTGGTTACATCAATAGAATTCTGGATAGAAGAGGCAGTGCCCTTTGGTTTGGGACCCCAATCTTCATCATCCCAAGAGCTGCTTTTAGTTGAAGCAGGTATAGAGCTGCTGCTTGTCCGCATGGCTTCGGATTGATGGCCATTAACCATGGGAGCAAGTTTTATCTCTGGCGTTCCAGAATCAGTCACAGCCACTCCTCGTTTCTCTTCTATTTTGCTATACAGAACACAGTTTTTTTTTTAAAAAAAAAAAAAAAGAGAAGTTTGTCAGAGATCAAGGACAATGAGAAAGACAGAAAATAAATAAAAAAAATGAGGGGGTTAAGAATTATTTAAAAAAAAATTACTGGAGCATATCCTTGACAAAGAGCATATATTTGGCAAACTGTTGAACATTCAATTGTGGAGCAGTCAGCAGGGGCATAAGCAATGGAAGAAGATGCTCAGCTACAAATTCTACTCCATACTGAACGAGAAAAAAAAAAACAAGACTTAGGTATGACTCCAAATAATATTTAGCAACAACTCCAAAGATCATAGCAGTCAATAACATAAAAAAAAAACTGTGATTCGTGTCAGGTTCATCATTTGAAATTTACCTGCTTGAAAATAGAATTTGCAACCCCTAGGGTACACATAAGGGTTGGAGGGGAGCGATCAACAGCAGTACAGCGTTGAATAGTTTGCAAGATGTCCAAGACAGCATGTTTATCAAGTCGGCTAACCATGTCCCCAAGGCACAACAATGCATTGACTCTAACCTGTCAAACCAATTAGAAAAATACAGACAACAGGTTTGCATATAAGGTGTAACATTGTCAAACTCAAAGGTCCTACCTAAGATTGAAGAGGTAGAAAAGAAAAACATGATATTATAACATGAAAGGTAAAACCCTACCTATTATATAAAGTTATATTCAAGAATGCACACATACAAAATAACACAAACAAGACATAATAATAAAATTACAATCACATCTTGCATTTAAGTATGTTCCATGCATATTAGATACAAGTTTGTAAGGACTATGTACAAGCCTTTGCAACAGAACAAAAGGTCCTAACCACAAAAGACAAGCCTTTTAAGAAAACAAAAGGCTTCTAACCTATCAAAGATAACCCTTATAACAAAACAAAGGTTTCTAAAACAGTTAAGTTAATTGTTACAAGATTAAGTGGCAGAAACAGGGGAACCATAAAAGCATCACTCAGAGACCAAGCATAGCTCAAAATTTGAATGCCCAAAAACAGATTAGCATGCTCAGAAACCAGAATGCAACAACAGAAGGTTGCAGTCACAGAATCCAACCCAAAATAGCACACACAGAAATCATTCATACAGAAACAGAGGCACCAGATATCAGTCACCTCTCATCCCAGAACCCATCCAGTGCACAAGATCATATAGTTGAGCTTCAAAAACACAGTAGCAGCAAGGGTTCAAAGAAGTAGAAGCTACACCACTAACTGGCAAGGGTTTGAAGAATGAAGCTTAAACCTCACTCGGATGTTTATAATGCAACTTGAAATAAGATAATAACAACAACAGTATTGCCAATGGAATGTTCACATGTTAAATGGAGGAAATAGGTGGAATATGAAAATATGTGATATGAAACTTTAAAAAGAGCTGATAACTAGCATTTGATTAACTACCAATAATAAGGATCTAATTATTCTGACTAAATTAGGTTTGGATGCTAAAAGGACACCACATATATGATGTCAACCTAAGGCATTGCAAATAAAGATAAAAGCTCAAACAAAACATACCGCCGCAACTGTTGTTTTAAGTGCTAATCCATGAACACGGGGCAAAACCACTTGTTTCACGAGCTGAAAGGAAGAAACCCAAAAAAAAATAAGAAACATAATAGATATCTTACTTTAATACTCAACATTTGAATTGAAGTTTCAAAAAAAAAGTGTCAAGGATTATGGACTGAACAACATTAGGGCTGTATGATAATATAAGCCTCAAGGGGAAAATAAGGTAACAATTAATATAGTAGGATTATTCATTTTATTATTATTGGGCTTTGGCTTGGGCTTGTACTAATAGGACTAGCACTTGACCTAACTCACCTAAGTAGTAGCATATTAGGTGCATATTGGGAAAAACCCAAGTCTCACATCGCTTAGAGATAAAGTCAAGATAAAGTATATAAGTAAGAGGCAATCCTCACCCCTTGAGCTAGTTTTTGGGGTTGAGTTAGGTCTAAACTCACATTCTAAAAATCTAAGATGGTATTAGAGCATATCCAAGATTCATTCAAAGGGTCACTCACCATGTTATTCACGCACCAAATCCAAAAGTGTTGGGCGTGAGGGGGTGTATTGGGAAAAACCCAAGTCCCACATTGCTTAAAGATAAAGTCAAGATAGAGTATATAGGTGAGAGGCAATCCTCACCCATTGAACTAACTTTTGGGATTGAGTTAGACCTAAACTCACATTTTAAAAATCTAAGAGTGCATTAAGTTATTGTATTTGAACTTACTATCAATCTCATAATACATTGTTAGCCATTATTCTCTATTTTTCCTTTTCCTTGTCCAATCCATAGAGTTTCAAAGTCCCCAAAAGTTGAAAAAATAGTACAAACATGTGATACAGATTCAATGGCAAACATGTGATAGTTTAAAAGAACTCAAACCTACTCAAAAATTAGAAAATAGTACTCACCTGGGCATCTAGTTGTTTGGCAAGGGATACAGATTTTTTCAGGACCTCTTCTTGCAAACGAGCATCAGTATCATCATAGGCCCGAACAATCATTGGAAGAACATGTGAAACTAAATGTTCTTGACTAGTCTAAGAGAATAGTAAATGGAAAATAAGTTGGAATAAACATAGTCACTAGATACAGAGATTTTCAATCATCAAAATAAAGAAACTGATATAAACTCTCAACTACCTTGTTTATTATAAACTCAGCATGCTTCACAAGCAGTAATAGTGTCTCACCAGCAGCAGAACTAAAGACAGGGACAAGTGCTGGAAGTGTTGATTGCTCAAAATCATTCTTGTCCTGAAAAATAAATTATTTTTTTCATTTTGGGTTAATGAATTTCTTTTTCATAAAAAAAAACTTCAAATTGAGTCCATTGTGCCCTTATGTAAATCTGGTTTACTGATGATACACTACCCTCACTTATCACAAACCAAAAAAAAATCAACTGTTGCAACTTGCAACTAAATAGTAACTCATTTCACCATAACAGACCAAATCGCTCATTTCCTAAACTATAGATCAAGATAAAGCAGAGAGAACAGACAGTTTGCATCCAAATAAAGCAAGGAGACACACACAATGAGATATCTGATAAATGTACAACTAATAGAGCCAAAACAAAAAAGGCTTATATAAAAATAAAAGCTTTGCACAAGAGGAGGGAGAGAAACAATCAAGCCTCACCCCATAAGGCAGGGTTAGCTATATGAATCAAACCACACCATTGGGCTCTATCAAAACCAAATTTGCAAAAGAAAAAGAAAGAAAAAAAATCAGAGCAGTTTCATTATTAATAGCTTCTCTCAGTTTTCTTCAGTCTTCCTCTGCCTCTTTTAACCTGTCTCTGTTCCATTTGCCCGTTGGATAAACAACTTAATTAAGGTCTTATTGAATAAGTACTAATGTATAAGTTGTTTTCACTTTTCAAAATTGAAGGGAATAGGGTTAAACTGTTTTTATATAAAAGCTATAAGCTGTTTTCATAAGCTATACTGAAGAACTTATTAAAATAAGCTGAAAATATCATAAGTTATTTTCACATGCTCTCCCCAAACACATACACAAGTGCTTATATCATAAGATATAAGTCCAAATAAGCTGTACATAAGCTCTTCCAAACAAAGCCTTGATCCATTTTTCTTATTGGAGCTTCTCTTGGTCACAACCCAGCCACAACAGCAAAGTGTGCCACTATAAGCATTCAAGAGAAGCCAAGAGCTGCTCCACTACACCATGGCAGCTATAGCAATTAATACAACCGAGATTAACATGCTAACCTTAAAACAAGCAATTTTAAGGAATTGGACCGTTTGAAGTGTTTGTAATCACATGGTTAATATTTTCATTTGGTTTAGTAAGCAAATTATGCCATTAATTTTAAGATATATTGATAGAGTATGCAAAAAAAATTAGTACTATCAAATTAAATGACAAATGATGTATATTTTCAATATAATGGTGGATTTTGTGAAACATTCACCCTACAAAAGAATATTTCTTGGTGCAAGATTGATTTTCAATTACAATGCTGACAACACCAGCACTAATTTAGGTATTATATGGAAGTGAGGAAAAGAAAGATATATTAGTACCTGAGACTCGGCAATGGTTAGAACCATTGGTAGAATCATTGGCTGTATCACCACATTCCTAAGCTCTGCACAAAGTGGTGGAAGGACCTGCATGAATTTTATTTGTCCAAATTACATTCATGACAATAGTGAAAAAAACATACTCAAAATTCAAGAGAAATCAGAGTAAAGAAGTAATAACATTGAATCACATATTTGGGCAAACAGCATGGCAAGAGTTTAACAAGTGCAATATAAATTCAAAATCCATGAAAGCTTGAGAGACCATATTGGCTATTGAAGTTATAGGGCACAAGACAAAGTAATTGACAGCAAGAGTATCCTGGATTATAAATGCTAGCGGGAGAATACAAATTATGTATGCTGGGAGAGAGACGTGACACAAAATTCACTAGCAGAAGTGAAAACACATAAATTTCATAGCCAAACAGCATAGAGCATACCTTGTATCGCAATACACGTGAATCAAAATCTTTCCACATATCTGACAATGCTTTTAAGAACTCTGACTTCTGCATGTTATCTCTTTCCTGAAGGAAAGGAGGACACATCATCAAGAACTTCAACTCTAAAATTTGCATGTTATACATTTTGTAATGCTAAAAGGCTAAACTAAAAAAATCTTACAAGCATGTGATCAAGGAAGCGTAGAGCACGCAACCTAGTGTCATGCCTAAAAAATGGTGAGCCTGCAAATATGAGAAGCATATATCCTGTCAAGATTTTGACCATCTAGAAGCTCCAACAACCAGCAGAGACACTATATTAATTGCAATGTTCAATGGTAACCGGTTGATTATGAGTTACTTAATCCTGAAGAATTACACATGCAATCCTAATCAAAAACACTTCATGGGTTAATGATTGTCATGTTAGTTTTACATAATCAAAGTTAAACTAAAACACCATTTTGAGTCACCCTTGTGGCATGAGATATTAAGGGATCTTAAATCTTAATAAGTTTATAAATTGGAGTTTTGATCTCATACAAATTGTCACGACCCATTTCATTTTTGACAAAAATGCTGTAGCTGCAGTTGTTAGGCGAGTCTGAGGTTTATCAAAAATCTTGATTGTTATTTAAGGAGGTTTGCAACCACTTTCCGTTAATCAAATTGTGTTTGCCCAATTTCTTGATACACAACAAGAGTAGATAAACACTTCTATTGACATTTGACATTATAGAGTTTAGGTCAAAAGGTGAAAAAGGAACTCCCCAAGAAACTATTTAATGAACACCTATTAAAACTTCATTTACAAGGAACTCCCCAAGAAAACTATTTAACTGTTTTGATGTCACGCCTTTTTTTCATTTAAGAAATGTACTGATTCTCCAGCCTATCTTTACCTGTAAAATCCATTGCTGATGGCCTGGAAGACTCATTTGGAGAAAGCATCCTTTGCAAGTCAGGAACCAGTTCTGATGGGATAGATGAGAATGCGCCACTGGATAAGTAAGTCAAGGTATTCATGTACTGCATAAGTACAAAACCAAAATTTCTTATTACCTTCAAATGAATAAAATAAAATAGCTACATTATTGTTGTCAAGTAATGAAACTAATCACTTTTCCCTCTTTCTGTTTAAATACATAAAAAGTATATGCATTAAATGAAAGAGAACAATTTTTTTCATGGTTACATACAATAACATGGCTGGCATCTAGTGAAATTTATTCAATAATTAACAAAAACATATTCTCTCTTTTAGAGACAAGACACATGCAACCATCACTGAATCTCCAATCAGAAAATTTGAAAAGAACATTGATAACTTTAAAATCAATGCAACTTAATTTCAGTATTGCTAGCATTGACTTTGAATATAGAGCTGAAGTAGTATGTTAGTACTTTATGTATTGAAAATGACACCTAGAACACTAGCAATTATGTCGCTAACTAGTTTAGCGACTAACAACCTAATAGCAATTAGGAGGAGGGGGGGCTCAACACTAGATTTAATCTGGGCCACAATAAACCTCTGTCCACAAGTTGTGCTAATTAATGTTTCTTTTACAGATATCAAGCTCATTTATTTCAGATACCACAACCAGTTTTTGAAAAGGGTAAAAAAAGAAGGATTTGTATGTACCATCTTCACATTGTTGTGGCAGTCAAACAAAGGCTTGCGGGCAATTAAATGGTAGGCAAGACATCCAAAACTGAAAATATCAGATGAGCACCCAGCTGAAGACGCAGTGCTCCTCGCCAGCTCAGGAGCAGTGTAATTAAGTGATGGTTGAAGTGGCAAGATAGAGTCCTCAACATCATATTCCTGCACAGCAGTCAAAGTGAAATAAGATACAGGTCATTCAAGCAAAACTTACAATGCTCCTGAGGATGAGAATAAGATACAGAGATAAAATAGTATAATTTTTCATTTAGGAATGATAACTTTATTTGGCCTTTCTTGTAAATCATAGTTTAGATCCAGATATTACAAACATAATCAAGGAAATCAAATGTCACAAGGCAAAACTATAGACAACATGTACCAGGAAGAATAACCGCACAGGTATGATTACAAAATGTAGAGACTTCTGCTGGCAGAAGTATATAAGGTTACTAGAAGCAGAAATTTGTGTCTAAGAATAATCAAAGGAAGAAAATATTGAGATCCTGATGAAGAAGAAACATATAACATATACAAAAGAATTGCATGATACAAGATTATATGATTGGTAATATAACAATGAATTGATCAAATAGATATACCAAAATTTAGAGAAGAGCTAACATTAAAAAAAAATACGCATCATATGCAACAGTAAATCAATGACAAGTTGACAACATTACAGTATTTAACATGTCAAAGATGTCAAGTGAACAAATTTAATGTAGTAACTCTTAATCTTATCAATTTTTCCACTCACAGCATAATGGAAGGGTTGCAGATTAGATGAGTCACCAGAGGTCTGAGTAGCAGAAACTGCAAAACCAAATCCAGCGAGTTTCCAAGCTCCACTCAAGGTGATCAGAATGTTCTGCAAAGTATAAACTTGTATTCAATGAGCCAATCTTAAATTTCACAGCGGTGAAACAGAAAAGGATGAGTAAGAAAGGTTAACTGTCAACCAAAAAGTAATTTATATCAACTGTGATTGGTGCAAAATGAAACTTCAGCAAGAATTTCAAAGAGCCAAAAATATTTTCACAGTTAAACAAAACTATGAAAGTAACATTCAGAAATACATAGATGTCACTAACTGGCACAAGGCTTCAAAAAACAGTCAACCACGATGTCAGACACGTCAAGGTTTTTGCGGTATTCACAACCACAACACAACCACAATTGTCACATTTGTCCGCAATATTAAGAATCGCGATGAAACCACAACCACAATTTAAAACTTGCACTGACATTATTTATTTGTCAGAATTTCTTTTATTAAAAAAAGTGTCATAATAAAAAGAAGGCTTAGTTGCAGTTTTTGGCCCCAATGTTTTACAATGTTGGAAATTTTGCCCCCATCTGGAAAAACCACCACAATTAATGAAAAACCAATGCAAATTGTCTTAATTGTGGCAGTTTAAAGGAAAAAACCGCCACAAAATATCTTAATTGTGGCGAATTCTCGGCATGAGAGCATAATACACGATATTTTGAAAATTCGGAGGCAAAATTCGCAACATTGTAAAACTTTCAGGGCAAAAAATTGTAATTAAGCCTAGAAAGAATTAAGGGCCAAAATAATTAAGTCAAAGCAAGATTTTGGCCGCATCAACTCTTTTTGGATATATCCACGACCACATTTCTGACAATATCAAAAAACTACAACCTTTGTGGCAATTTAAAACCTTGAGTCAAAGTAATGTGAAAGATTATCACCTCAGGTGATATAGCTCGATGAAGAAGATGAGCATGGTTGTGGAGAAAGTCGAGGGATTCTGCTATTTGAAGTAAACCATGCTTCACCTCCAAAATTCCCATTTCCTGCAAAGCAAAGGCTCTTTCATCAGCAACCTACTCAATTTATTTTACTAACAAATTTCAATTGCAAGGATTTAATTGACATTATTCTAAATTCAGGGACTACTGTGACATCACTTTTTTTTTGTTAGCAGGAGGGATCGAACCCACGACCTCTCTCCTCTCCATTAATCACCCAACCCCCGCCTTATATCTCCACTGTGACAGCACTTGACAAATTGAAGGACTAAAACGGAGGTTTACTCTGAAAAGAATTAGCAGATCGAGAGGAACTAGTAGATCACGAAAGGAATTGTGACTGATATAATAGGGAATTGAAAAAAATAGGGTACCATTCCCCTGAGATCTTTAGGAAGATTAGGAATATTGTCGACAATGCCAAGAGTATTGGCAGCGGAAGCAAACAAGGGTTCGGTGACCATAGCCATTGCATTCTTGCTCTCGTCGAGGGCCTGGACGACGTGAACGACGCCGGGATGCCTGAGGCGGACGAGCTTGGCGGCATCCGTCCGAATCAAATCTAGAAAGGAATCCTCGGCGGCCTTGGTGAGGCCCGCGCGCATTCGGGCCTCGGAAAGAGAGCGCTTGTCCAACACCCATACACACACCACCGGATACTGGTGCTGCCGCGAGGGATCACGGGCCCGGCCCGAATAGAGTCTCCAGGCGAGCCCGGGCCCCGCGGAGCCGATCTGGTCGAGCAGCTCGTAGTCCTGAAGTGCCTTCGGGCCCGTCACCTCCTGCACCGTCGTCTGCACTGTCTTCTCGATCACCGCCGCGGTCTTCGCCAATGCTTGGGTTAGGGTTTTCATATTCAGCGACATTTTTTTAACGTCAGGGCAGGGCACAGCTCCCTCCTATATTGAATTGAGATTTTGAAGATGGATTTCAGATTCAGACTGTGCCCCGATCACGCCACGCCACGCCAATTTCCTCTCTTTCTCTCTTTATATTTCTCCTGTCTTACAAGTCATCTTCTTCTCTACCCCTCGTCTCATCTAGCTTCCCCCGTTTGTTTTTAGTCAATTTTGTCCTCCCTTCCTCCTCTCTTTCTTCCACAAAACTTTCATTTGTGATTTTTTTTATTGTTTATCAAAATATATTATAGTATTTATATATCTCTTACCAAATTCTCCAATTAGCCCTTCAATGCTTTATTACAAATAAATACTATTAACTAAAATAAATAAATAAATTCAAAATCTTAAAAAATGTTTAGCCCTTACGAATAAAAATACTATTAATTTAAAAAAGAGACTTTAAATTTATTCTTAAAAATGGTGATTTTATGTCTCCATTATAATTTGTTAAATATTCTAAAATTTACATAAAATATTGACATGCATAGAACTTTACTTTAAAGATGTAAATAAAAGATTATTAATGGACATGATGAGGAGGATGAAGATTTGAATTTAGTGGTGGAAACAAGTGCGTAATTGGGGCCAAGAAGGCCAAGGGCTTAAACCATAGGTAAGAATCTCTAAACGAAGACCAACAATTGAATTATTAATGATCTTTAATCTTTATATATTGATAGAAAAAAAGATAAATTATGATAAATGTTAATGCTTTTTATGGATTCAATGGAGGATGCTATAAAATATACAAGACATTTGATTATGAAATCCCTTCTCGTGACATGGTGAGTAAATTACTCCTACACGATGTCCTGAGTCATTATCATACTTATTATTAGTCTGGGTGTGTCGTTCATAATAGCTTATGACATGTATCACCATGGAATGATGATGAGGATTATCATATTGATTATTAAGTTATGTTAAGAGACACCACAACTTATATATCACTCCACGTAAATGAGATTACTTCATCAGGTAATGTCAAGTATTGTATCATGGAGAATATGTGAAGTTCCATTCAAACATTAGAAAGACATTCATTGTATATCTTTTATGTTTGTGTGTCACCTATTATATTTTCTTGTAGTACATGAGTATGAATTGTCACTCTTACCATTTTGTTTGGGTAAGTGTTGTACTTGTAGAAGGGTATTAAGGTTTTTTCCTCCTTATAAGTGTCTTTAATAGTGTGTAATATCATTTTCAATCTTCAACCTCTTGAATGTCTAGAGAATAGTCTTCGAACTCCCGAACGTTTGAAGGGGTTAGAGATACTTGTTAAAAAGAAACTGTGACGCTCAAATCAAAAGACTAACTCAATAATAAATTAGCATAATAAATGATAGTAAACAACTAGCTTACCTTGACAATCTAATCCTTACACACATATATATTTGCAAGTCATTGAAACTTTTTGTCATGAACATGCTGAATTCTTTTATAGTCACACATAAAGAAGCAACAACATCAAGGTCAAACAATGAAAGCACAATAACCTCAAATATTGTATCTAACACAAAAGATAAGATAATATAGTCTTTAAATATTTTTTTTAAAGGTTTAAATATTGAAAATTGAAAACATAAAAAACAGCTTTGTAAACTTTCAGATGCAATTTTCAAAACAAAGCATGTTTGACAAAAATCGAATTGAAGTGATTTTTTTAACTCAATTTTGAAACAATTTTACATTCATTTTCAAAGCCAAGAAAAAAGGTTTTATAAATTTGATTTTTAATTTTAAAAAATACACACCACCACCATCATGTTTTTTCTGCCACCCCCACTTCACCATCATAGTCTCGACGTCACCATCATCATTCCACCCCACCACTACCTTCAACGTCGCCACCATTTGACCACCACCACCTTGGGGTGCGGTCTTGTTTGGTTCGGCTTTTTACTAAAAAGTCATTCAAACAAAACATAAAATTTGTGTAGTCTAATTTAGTTCAATTTAAAGATAATATTGAATCTGAAACAAACTAAATCAATTTTTTACGATTTGATTTAGATTGAGTTTTGTGATTTTAATATTTTTAATTTTATCTATATGGTTTTTTTTTAAAAAATAACTAACACAAAACATTAACACTAACACTAGTAAACATTCAAAACCTTATTTAGACATCATAGCCCAACAATACCTAAGAGGTTCATATACATTTTTTTTATATCAATTATATGAAGTAAAAACTATAAATTAATACTTTGGACTCACAAGTATAATTAAACACAAATTTCAATGAATTATAATTCAATCTTATATATATATAAATAATAAATATAAATATTAAAATATAAAAGTTGATTTGATATCATTATGATTGTTATCAATATTATTATTATCATCACCATTATTTAATAGTGAAATGTAATAAAATAAAATAATTAACTCATTTTATATATTTTTAATTTTTAAAAACTCAAAAGAAAAATAAATCGAAACGAAAAACTCAACTAAAAATGAAATGTCACCTCGAATGGGACATCAGGTTTCATGCTTGAGCAATAATTGATAAAAAAAGAAGAAAAAATAGGAAAAGATCACTTTTGTTCACGAAAATGTAAAATAATGACAATTAAATTATTTGAAAATTCTGACTTAATATTGAGTTAGTATCTGAATACATAAAAAATATTCAAATTGGTTCCTTTACTATTAAGTAACTTAACATCTAATTGATAAAAAAACTTAACAATAGGATATAACTGCCAGACACTTTATACACGTCGAAAACTTTAAAATATTTTTGACTTTGATGAAGGAAAGAGGTCATTTACTAAAAAAATAAAAAATAAAAAATATCGTGGTCTGTCTGGGTGAAGTGGGGAAAAGACGCATGAGGCGTGATATATTATTGTCCATGTGTCATGGACTCATGGAAGAAACGTTTCTGCACGTAACAGCTCTTGTTCGCTACTCCATTTGCCGCCTCTGGAACTCCGAACGTTGAACATGGACGCTGCCAAAGAAGAATTTCTCAGAGACTTTGGTGAACACTACGGCTACCCTAACGGCCCCAAGTCCGTTGATCAAATTCGAGCTACTGAATTCAAGAGATTACAATTACAAGGTCATACATACATCAATCAATTTCCGGATGTTGTTTCGTCTTTCCTTTTCCGATTTCTTATTTCCATAACGCTTTTCACAGATCTTGTATACTTGGATCATGCTGGGGCAACTCTATACTCTGACCTGCAAATGGAATCTGTTTTCAATGATCTCACTACTAACCTATACGCAAATCCTCGTATCCTACCTAATCTTATACGATTGTTTCACATCACACTTCAATATTCTTATTACTGACTTTATTAACTGAAATTCCTTAATTTCGATACTAGACAGCCAAAGTGACTCCAGTTCTGCAACTCTTGACATTGTCAAGAACGCCCGCCAGCAGGTACTAAAGTTCTATTGCTATTGCTGTTTCTTGTTTGAACATTTTGATATCTGTTCTGTAGATTTCTACATCTGCACAGATTTTTGAACTATCACATTCACTCATGCAGGTCCTTGACTACTGCAATGCATCTCCCAAAGAATACAAATGTATATTTACTTCTGGGGCAACAGCAGCGCTGAAGCTGGTAGGAGAGGCTTTTCCATGGAGTTGTAACAGTAGTTTTATGTATACAATGGAGAATCATAATAGCGTTCTTGGAATAAGAGAGTATCCTATTCCTACCTGATAAAAAATAAATGGTAAACCATTCAATTTCATAATAATTGCTTTTGGCTCACTTCAGGAGAGTGAAGGGTAATAGTGCTCTACAACACGGGGGTAGAAGACATAATGAAATTCTAGTGTTCACTTTTGGGTCACAGAGCTGTTGTAAAGAAAAGAAATGGATATACTGTGATAGTTACTGTTCAATACATCGCTGTTCAGATGATACAATGCCTTTAAGTTTAGAAAAATGGGATGAATCTTGGCATGAGGAATGCTAGCAACCCATTCTCTAACACACTTTATCATTGCTGAAATTTATTGAAAATCATAAAATTTTGTGAGTCCCACTAATGATTTTGTAGTTTTCAATCAATAAATTTTAACTAATAGTAGAGTGTGCTGCTAGCACTCCTCATCTAGGCATTGGATGTCTAGAAGTCGTTAAGATATTTTTTTTTGGCATTGATGTGACTCTATTCGATACTTATCAAACCATTTTTCTGTTCAACGGGATTTGAGGACTCAAATATTTTTATATTATTTTTTAGTGATTTTATTTTACTTTCTTGAGTTTGGATTCAGAGAATGCCTTATCTCTTCTGACTCTGTTATTGAATATAGTATTCTCTTGCAATAACACTGCTTTAGTGAAATGTTCCTGTCACATTCTGATAAATATAAAAAACTTCGTACCCCATTGCCCGGAGGCTCTTCGCTATGCAAAGGTATGGGGGAGGGATGTTGTACGCAGCCTTACCCTTGCATATGCAAAGAGGCTGTTTCCGGATTCGAACCCATGACCAACAAGTCACCAAGGC
Organism: Glycine soja; assembly: GCF_004193775.1. Lineage (NCBI taxonomy): Eukaryota > Viridiplantae > Streptophyta > Magnoliopsida > Fabales > Fabaceae > Glycine > Glycine soja. Next base: position 173,020 of record NC_041010.1, on the reverse strand, counting down.
ACAACTTTACCGTTGCACCAGGGCTCGCCCTCATTCTGATAAATATAGATGTGTTATTAATTTTTTCCATTATGATTGCTCTGCTACACGAGATGATGAATGACACCATTCTGTGTACCTCCTTAACTAGTATAGATATGCTCTTGGTCAAGGAGCAGCAGCCATTGCAGTAGATATTGAAGGAGAATTACATCCTGAAATATCAGGAGAAACAATTACTACAAAGATATCACCACACCAGGTTCAGAGGAGAAAAGTAGCTGGATCACTGAAAGAAGAGCCAACAGGTAACTCTTAAGGTCATGGATATGTTTCTGTGCCTTAGATGACTTTCTTATATCTGTTTGCTCAATGCAGGTGATGTGTATAATTTGTTTGCCTTTCCATCAGAGTGCAATTTCTCAGGGTTGAGATTTGACTTGGACTTGGTGAAGATTATTAAGGAAGACTCAAGCAAGATCTTGGGAATTTCTTCAGTTTGCCAGTAATATACATCATTCTATCTCTATGTTTTATTGACTCCTTGTATATGACGTTGTATCTTTTATCCAAATAACATGAAAAATGACTCAAGTTATGCATATTTAACTATTTTACAGTGCAGACCCTATCACAGCTTGTCAAATTGATTATGCATGCAATTTATTATTTGCTTGTATGTCCTCATTCAAAATATTCTGTATGTTTTTATTTAAAGGATAAATATTCTGTATGTTGAAAAGAATATATGATAGATAGTAATTAAATAAACTACAACCATTCAAATGTGAACCCATGTAATGCAAGATTTGTTGTTACACTTTTATATATGCTAAATTCCTAAATACTAGAGGTGCAGTGTGACTTTAGGATTTGTTTGTGCATGTGTATGTTTATATTTTCGGATGATACATTCCTGAACATTACAGTGTTATAAAATAATCATGACTTCTGCATTTTTTTTTTAGAATATGAGGATGCATCAATGAGAATTATCCTGTTCACAGAAACTTAAATTTTAGTACTTTGTATTGTTTTTGATAAGCAAAATTTTTATTTAGAGAAAGCAGATGTACAAAGGCAAGATGATAAGAATTCCTCAAAAACTATGAAGAATGAAAGGGAAAAAAAGAAACATGTAACACAACATGCCAATCTCTTTGTTGATCTACCAAAGACACCACTTTAAAAGACCATTAGTAGAACGACATTAGTACTTTGCATATTTTTTTACATGCTTTTTCTTTCACTTTGTTAGTTTGTTTTACTCGTCCTTCCCAATATAATGGAGATCCCAATGACCATAGAAGACACTTAGAATGTGGGTTTGGGCCTAACTCAATCCCGAAAGCTAACTCATTGGGTGAGGGTTGCCCTTCACTTATATACTCTATCTCTACCCAATGTGGGACTTGGGTTTTTCCCACTACACCCCTTCACGCCCAACAACACTTTTGCGCTTCGTGCATGGATAACATGGTGGGTGGCCCTTTGAATGGATCTAGGATAGACTCTAATATCATCTTAGAATGTGGGTTTGGGCCTAACTCAACTCCTAAAGCTAGCTCATAGGGTGAGTGTTGTCCTCCACTTATATATTCTATCTTGGTACTATCTCTAGTCAATGTGGGACTTGGGTTTTTCCCAATAAAGACTAACTAGATGAATTACTATGTTTTTTTCTAAGTCACTCTAAGAGAGCTTTATTTGTCTTTGGAAATTCTTTGAAGCATTGATGATTGTATGTTTACTTATCTGATTACTTTTTTCCCCTTAAGAAATAGACAATGCATTGTTTTTTCTTAGACACTCTCTCTTTCTCTTTGTATGTTTGTGATGATTGTCTATATCTATATGGAGAAAGAGAGAGGGAGCACTTTATTTGTCTGCTGAACTTCTTTGAAGCATCAATGATTGTAGATTTGCTTAACTGTTTTTTTTCCTCATAAGAAGTGGACAGTGGATGGTCTTAATTGATGCTGCAAAGGGATGTGCTACCATGCCACCTGATTTGTCTAAGTATCCTGCAGATTTTGTTGCTATCTCATTTTACAAGGTATGAGCATATGTATTTTAATTTTTTTTTTATCAAGGACTACTTTGAAAATTGATGTTTTTTCTTCTGCATTTCTATTAGCTGTTTGGCTATCCAACTGGGCTTGGAGCTCTCATTGTTCGAAATGGTAAGCTAATGATTGTGAACAACAAATATATTCTAATTTTATGCGGACTTCATGATGTGATAACATTCTGAACTTTGCCTAGAACTATATTTGATACTTTTGTTTATTCATCAATCTTGATGACATTAAGTACAAGACAGTCATCTATGTTTGTATTATATATCTCAGGATGAAAATGTTTGAGTAATTCATTGTATTCTATACCTGTTGTGAATTCTGTTGATACATAGTGTGTTGTCTCAGTTTAGTAAGGAACCCATGTCTTATATGGATGGTAATTTGACTCTGCAAAAGTTTGTCTGTTATTGATTATCTTCTTTATTCTTTTACATTGCAGATGCTGCCAAGTTACTGAAGAAGACTTATTTTAGTGGAGGTTTGTGGCTTAGCATTTACTTACCTCATCGTGGTTTATAGTTAGTTATTTAATTGGTTGGACCCATCACAGGAACGGTTAGTGCATCGATTGCTGATATTGATTTCATTAAAAGAAGGGAAGGTATTGAGGAACTGTTTGAGGATGGGACTGTTTCATTTTTGAGCATAGTATCTATCCGCCATGGCTTCAAAATCCTGAATTCTTTAACTGTATCAGCAATATCAAGGTATGCAGATTTGGATAACTATATAAAATATCCAGTTTTGTACATAAAGTTACTATCATAATATCATTTACCCTTTGAGGTTTTTGATAGATGTTTATTTTGGTCTTGTTGATTGTATGGCTGGTTTAACTAGCTGCTTATGCTTTTCAACATCTGATCAAGGAAAAAATATTGACAAATTCACAGTAAAACAGAACAAATCAGAGCTATTCTAAGCATGTGACAGCTCCTGTAGCAGCATAACATTGCAGTTGGAGCTGTTGTATTGCAATTTTGTGTAACATACCCAAAATTGTGTCAATTTGCCGCTGTTGCAGCTGCAGTTGGTAACGGGACATCGATGCCATTTCATTGTAGTTTATGAGGAAATTTATGCATTTTTGCTTGGGTTGTTTGAAGATAAAATGCACAGCTAGTTTGTAACATACTTGTACCTTGTACTCAGGTCATTTTCACAACATAACAATATAATGGCAATAAAATATTTAGATTAAATGTTCATTATTGATGACCAAAGGTATATATTGATCCTGCATTAATCAAATTGGTCCTTCAATGATAAATTAAAGTCATCAGTTTTGTTCTTTTACGTACCAATTTGGTGTTACTTTAAGAACCAATTGATACCATAAATGGACATTTAAGGATGGATTTGATGTATGTACAAATGGAGGACCAACCAGTGGACACATATATCTTTGGAGGACCAAAATGGACATATATTCAAATATGTAGCTGTTCTTAATAATGAGTTATTTGAAGCTGTTTTCAGCAATACAGTACAATGCATCGGATATCGCTGAAACTACGGAGGCATAATGTAGCAGAAAACCGAGAAAAAGAAGAGACTCTAAAAGATTATCCTATCAAAATTAATTGCAATATAAAAAACACTGATGCAGAAAAAATGGGAAATTTTATGATGTCAATGTTTGGACCATAGTTAATCACAAGTTGGTTAAATGCTACTTCTGATACTGCACAGAACAAAATTTGAAAGAAAATATTTTCAAGATTCAGAAGCAGGTGATCACGATTTTTGACATTTGGAGACATAATATATGGATGTTAGCATATAGTATTTATGATTTGTAAGGTGAATACTGTTTGATGTCTCAAGTGCCATATACCAACAAAAAAATGTTATACCTTAAATTTATGATAACAAAGGGGAATTTTTTTTTGCTGCATCCATGTGTTTTACATCAGACACATGTTTACTATTGTAAATAACAATTCACCCACAAGTTTAACCAATTAGTTGAAAGCCAATGAATAAAATAATCCATTGATGCAGAGTGGGGATTGTTGATATTACTGGGTGTAGGTAAGGAAGGAGAAAAAGAGGAATAGAAATTCAGAATAAGTGGATATTAAATTGGTATGGTGTATCATGATGTGGTACAACATCTAAGAATTTGGATTTAGGACATAATTCAACCCTACAAAATTAGCTTGTAAGGTGAGGATTGCCTAAGCTTTATAAGAACTACATTGATCATATCTCTAGTTGATTTGGGATCTCAACCCCACAAGACTGGCTTGTAAAGTGAGGATTGTCCAAACTTTATAAGAACTACATTGGCCATATCTCTCTAGTGTATTTGGGATCTCAACACACACCCTCTAGTTTAAAGTAATTTATTATAACATATTGTTTTCCTTTAAGTTGTCTCAACATTATTTCCTTTGAATTTTTATTTTTAAAAGCATGCAAAATTGTTTCCTTGTAGACATATAGCATCTCTTGCCTTGTATACGAGGAAAATGCTCTTGGCCATGAGGCATGGCAATGGATCTAGTGTCTGCATCCTCTATGGACACCATAATTCAATGGTTAGTTTGTGCACAATTTCTTGTCCTTCCCATTGAATTTAGTACCTGAGGTGTTTTTTCCTCATGCTACATAATACTATTTTATATTCCTTATTTGTTGGTAGTTAGTACAGCATTGAAAAAGAATAAGAGCCTCGGAAATGACATAGTTTTCTTGTTTTTGTAAATAAAAAAATGTACTTACTACCTTCGCACACACAATGCACATATATCAGCAGCAGCAGGTCACTCAAGTGATTTCATTTATTTTCTCCATCTGTCTTTAGGAACTTCGTACTAGTTAATATTGTTTTTATTTTAATCCAGAAACTGTGTCATGAAATGGGTCCAATAATTTCATTCAACTTGAAACGGCCTGATGGCTCTTGGTATGGATACCGTGAAGTGGAAAAGCTGGCATCACTTTCAGGAATTCAGCTAAGGGTATAAATTATGGATTTCTTCATGTTAATATTTTCTTTTTGTAAATTCATGTAGTCATCTTGGTAAAGTATTGTTTATTTGTACTTTTGCAATGCTTTTGCATTAAGGTTATTGATTGAATGCTGATTTTTATCTTCATTTGCTATCTGTTTAGACAGGATGCTTCTGCAATCCAGGTGCATGTGCAAAATACCTTGGCTTGTCTCATTTGGATCTTATTTCAAATACTGAGGTATTTATACCATCTTCTTACGATGATTGGTTTATCTATGTTATGAGTGTATATTGTATAACGTAACAAATGATTTTTATTTATTTATTTGTTTTTGTATTTAGGCTGGTCACGTTTGTTGGGATGATCTTGATATAATCAATGGTAAACCTGTTGGAGCTGTAAGAATATCCTTTGGCTACATGTCAACATATGAGGATGTCAAGGTTTGAAATCTTTGGACCATTTTGCATTTTTGTTCAACTTTTGGAACAATTTAAGCTCATCTGGTTCTGTATTCATTTTCATTTTGTTCATGAGTAACCTATACTTTCTTAATATGGAAAATAGATAACTTATTGAGTTAAAATAGGGCACCAAAGACTATGTTATGAATTGCTAATTCTGCTTGGAATTCTAGCTTGGTGTGTTAATGTTGGATTAAGCATATTTTTCAAGATTTTTGTTACCCTTTTCACAAATCTAATTTTGTTATATTTTTTATCTTCTGATTTTCAGAAATTTGTTGATTTTGTTGCAAGTTCCTTCATGTCACCTCAAATTCACATTGACCATGGGAATCAAATGAAAGGTCCACCTCCTTTTCTAACATCAATTTATTCTTTGTACTTGATGAATTCAAGTCCCAATTGCTTATGTCCTTTAAATGACAAGGACTTGCTTTTTTATTGCATTTGCATTTTTGCCCCTCTCCTTCCCATATGAAAAGGCACAAATAGATTTGCGTACATGAATATAGTGCATGCTTTAATGCAGCTACATAGTAAGCTTACTTGACAATTTTCAATATGGGATTCTTACAAGCTAGTAAATTTTTATGTGGATTTCTTCTAATAATTTCTTCAGGAAGTTTGTTTAACTGATATCAAAGATTTTATGCTGTTGTTTATTTTTCTTTTATGCGAGGGCAAGGCTTGGTGCAATGGTAAATTGTTGCCTTGTGGTTTGGAGGTCATGGGCTCAAATCCTGGAAATAACCTCTGCTTGTAGGGGTAAGACTGCATATATCTACCCTCCCCAAACCTCACTTGGTGGGAGCCTCGTGTACTGGGACGCCCTATTTTGTTTCCTTATATGCCCATTAGTAGTATTTCTTGGGTATTCTAGAGGGTTTCTAGTCGCCTTGGCTGATATTGTTCTCTCTCTCACTATATTGTCTAAAGAAAAATGAAAATGGCAATCATATTTGCTACTTAGTATTACTTATTCATTTGCCACTTTCCTGCCTTCTTACTTGCTGTGGTGCTGCATTCAACTCAGAAGTGAACTTTTGTTTGCCAATGCTCAAAGTTGGGATGAAGCATCTTGTCTTAGTTGCAAATCTTAAACATCACTCATCATCTTCCTTTTCTCTAAGAGGAGCATCAGAAAGATGAACTGGCTTGTCAATACTCAAACAATGCTCTAAGCTCAATCAGCAGGGGATGCAATTCTCCCGACCATTCAAGATGTGATTACTGATTTCATGGGTGGTAATCATCTCAATCGTTTTGGTTGGGGAAAACATTGCATTGGTCTATGTGATTCCGTGAATTTTATGTATCTTATCTCCAACATTATCTGCTGTTGAATCCATTGAACTTCAAAGAAAGTTGCAAGTACCAAAGACAATCACCACAAAACAGGCACAGAAGAACGCCACGGGAATGGACAACCCGAGAAAGAAGACAATTAGAAGGAAGAAACACCAAGTGGCTCCAAACTCCAAATAGATGAGTGTCCCATATCAGATCAGAATCATTGGAACTTATCAAACAGGCCAAGATCATTATTAGAATGTCACACGTAATTGGAAAACTACCCTATAATGGATAAGAAATACGGAAACCAAACAGCAAGAAATCAACCAAAAGCTAGACAGAACTACCACTGCTGGCCAGTAAGCTGTTACCAACTTCCTGAGTGAACATATCATGCCAGAAACATCTCAGATGGCATTGAAAAACTTAATAAATGGCATGCCCACACTCGCCAAATCAGGGCATCTGCATGGAACACATTGATTTTGGATCCTTGAGCATGTAAACCAACTCTTTTTTTGCATGCACAATACTTGATGCAACGTGTTAGAAATGGACTAGGCCTAACACTCTATCCCAAAAGATAGTTGGGGGGAGGGGGAGGATTTTTCAAGCCTTATAAGTAGTATCTTGGCCTTATTTCTAGCTAATGTGGGATATCTTGACACACACCCTCACACGCAAGAATGGACATCTGGATTGGAGTGTGAAGTTTACAGGACTACATCTCTTAGTGGCTTGACATTAAAACTAGATAGACTCTGGTATCATACTAGAATTGGACTGATAACTATAGAGGTAGAGGTAGTCCAGGAAAGAGTTCAAGTAAAACCATCTAAAGGAGATCCAAAATTAAGTGGCTTTGTTGAAGAATTAGTTATAGATAGAATACAATTGTGTCATTTGATTCATGTAGCTTAGCCCATCTATTGGGAAAAGACTTTGATTGTTGTTGTATATAAAAAGCTTTTGTGTTTGCATGGCTTCCTAGAATCCCTTCGGGCAATGGCTCTTTATATGCTCGCTCTCCAAAATCCTTCCACAATTTGTGTTCCAGATAAAAAAGAGATCTTAAAGGGGACAATAACCTTCCTTGCATAATTTCAATGTGTAGAGCTATAAGTCAAATTCAGTTTGTATTTTTTAATCATCAATTAACTTATCAATTGTTGTATTTCTGTTGTCACATAAATAATCCAGGATTTTGTTAAATATCTCTAGTTAAAAGCTATGTTACACACATTGTTTTGACTGTTTGGTCTGTCCTACTTAAAACATTCTATAATTCTGTTTTTATTGTTTTAGATGGACATTTACTCAGTTGATTGCCTGCAGGCCTTGATAAGGGTTTTGTGGATACTGGTTATTATCTCAAATCAATTACAATATATCCAATAAAATCCTGTGGAGGTTTCAGTGCAAGCAGTTGGCCTCTTAGCAACAATGGTAATAATTTATCCCCCCCCCCCCACACACACACATATATTAGAGATATAGTTGGTTAAGTGTTTGTTAGTTGTGAGTTGCTAGTTTGTTGCCTATATGAAAGTCTTGATGTAATCCATTTGTACTGAACTTATCTAAGTTTTATACTTTCCTCTCAATTGAATCATGTTTACTAACATGGTATCAGAAAACCTTGAAATTTTTCCCACTGCTTCATTCCTTTTCTTCTCATTTTGTTTATTTTCGTTCTTATTCTCCCAAGAGAAATCATACAGGTTTTTCTCTCCTTGTATTTTTTTTTATCAGATTCTCATTTCTTCCACACTCACATTTTTCTTTTGCTGTCCCTTTAAAGCCTAACATTCACTACCATAGAGCATAGTGGATGTATAGCAATACGATAAAATTAGCCTTTAAGTTTGGTGGGTACTTTGCAATCACAAATAACCTTGATGCATTTCTCCATTTCAGCCATCTTGCTTGCATTCTCTGTGTGACATCCTCATTAATTTTCCCATCATTTTGTAGTATTGATCCCATATATTTAAACTTACAAACTTGCGGTATGATATCTTCTCCCATTTTTACTTCCAAGTCACAATCTTCTCTTGCTAAGCTTGCAATGCATATACATTGTCTTATTCCTACTTAAGCAAAAACCCTTTGTTTCCAAAGTCTATCTCCAAAGTTCAAGTTGGAATAACTGCTTTCCTTGATTCCTCAATCAATATTATATTATCCACAAAAAGCATCTAATAAGGAATAGTCTTTTGTATGTCCCTAGCAAATCCAAAAGTGGATTAAACAAGGACTTAAACCTGACCCTTATGTAATTCTATGCTTATAGGAAAGTCTTTAGTCTTGCCTCTTGGAGTTCTCACACTAGTAGTTACCCCATCATACATGTCCTACATAGCTTGAATATATGCCACACGAACCCCTTTCTTTTCCAAAGTCTTCTACAACACTTCTTTTGGCACTCAATCAGAAGTTTTTTTCCAAGTCCATAAAATTCATATGCAAGTCTCTTTTAACTTCAGTACCTTTCCATCAATATTTGTAAAAGATAAATGGCTTCTGTTATCGACCTTTCCAACATAAAACCAAATTGATTCTCCATAATCCTCGTCTCTCCTCTTAATCTTTGCTTAATTACCTTTTCCCATAGTTTCACAGTGACTCATAAGTTTTATACCTTTGTAATTAGCACAATTTTAAGTATCTCCTTTGTTTTTAAATATAAGAACCAAAGTGTTCTTGTTTCATTCCTAGCACTCCAATGATCATGCCCAATTCTTAGCATTATTGCACCCTTGTAGAACTATTCAAGAGCATATATATCTTACATTCTCAGCATTATTTCTCACACGTTCAATTTTTTTTCCCAGTTTTACTTGCTTCTGATTTTTTTTTAAAAAAAATTCAATCTAGTGAACCGGTCATTTTTTCTCTCTATAGTTTCTCTTATAGCCTTTGATGAAAAGGTTTTCCTTAAATTTTGTGCAGGCTTGACACATGATCGCGAGTGGATTCTCAAAAGCCTAACTGGTGAAATACTTACACAGAAAAAGGTAAGCTGTTGTATGAAAGACGAGCTCTAAAATTTAGATCATCTGTGATGCAGGATGCATACTTCAGGAACTGCATCTTGTCTTGTATGTTTTGGTTGAATGCATGAGAATAGTTTTTCTTTCTTTGAAAATTTTGATCAAGTGTAGGTGAATAGCAGTAATACTCTTTTCTCATGGGAGTTAGTTTATGCCATGTAACAATGGATTAAAACAGAACCAAAATGAAGGGTTGATTAGATGTTCAAGTCTTCATGAACCTTTTCAATTCAAACCTTTAATTGTATGGTAGATGGATGAAGAACTGGATGCTTGATTATGTACATAAAGAGAAGAAAAGAAAATAGTAGTATTTCTTGAAGTTCACAAATTAATATCTCTTATCTGATTTTATGACTTTAAATGTTCTGGTTTATTAGGGTAATATTAAATATCCTATAATTTAGGAAATCAATCTTTATGATGCTGATATCAATAATTTATTTTCCTGTGATTTCTTGGTCCTTTATTTCCCTCCTCCTATAAGAGGGATTCAGCTACAGTACTGTTATTTAATAATATAGACAAAATATTCTTGAAGTGTATTAATATAAAAAAAATGTGAAAATGTATAAGGAACACGTGTAAATATAAATATTTAAAAGATTATCTCGTGTGTATGTGTGTCCCTATGCTCCCACTAGTCACTACCCAAAATGTCTAGGACGGCCATTGTACTGAAGGAAGAAAATTTATATTGGATGCACTAATTTTTTCTCAGGTAGCCTCCTTGTGTATGTATTTATACTTGAACAAAGACAAGCACAATTTATATACATTTAAAATACTGATGCATTTATAATTAACCTAGTTACAACTAAGAGCTTCAGTGAAGATTTCACACCAGCTGTTGTCCATTGTTAACTCGTTGGCAAGTGTATCAAATTGTCACAAGTAGTAAAGTACTCAGAAGTTCGAGTGTCGAATCCACAGGAACTTTGTTTGTACTTAGATTAATGAAGCAATAGATAAAGAATTTAAAATAAAGATAAGAAAATAGAGTAGATAAGATAAAGATTTAAAGATCAAAATAAAAGATTTAAATTAAAAGATGATAAAAATAGAAGATAAAGAAAATAAAAGTAAAAGATAAGAAAAATAAAAGATTACGATAAAGATAAGAAAAGATAAAAATAGAAGATAAAAATAAAATAAAATCAGAATTTGATAACGTTGGGACCTAGCCTGCCTTATCTGCCTAGGATGTATGATTTTATGATTTTTTTTACCAGGTGATTTTATCCTATCCACATTGTTAGAATACTTGCCCGTGATGTCTCAAGATGACAAGCCTATTTTATTTACCTATCTCTCAAATGTCTTTGAAAAGATTCAATAAATAAAATGCATGAATGTTTAATTCTAGATGTTTGCTGTGACACATGGACATAATGCAATCATTCTATGTTTAACAATGATTTTATTAAGATATCCTTTCTTCTTGTTCGATTAAAGGTTACCCTATCTCGAGGGTCAACACCCTAAAATCGATACATGCCTATTCTCTTTAAATCTTAATTAAAGGTTACCCTCTCTCGAACACCTGACCCCTAACAGAATATAAAGATGAGTATGCAAGATAAAAATAAAAAAGATAATAGGAAAGAAAACACTTGATATTGCATTGATAAATAGTGAGTACATCATACATCGCTTTGATTTTTAGGCCTACTAGGCCCTAACTAAGGGTTTAGCCACTCATGGCCATTGAGGGCTTTACAATGAAAAGAGGTGAAAGAAAGGGAGAAAATGATTTTCCCTAAAGGGGATTCTGTAGTGGTGTCTTTTCTAATTGGCTTGACTCCTTTTTTATAGTTGTTGTAGTGGACTTAGGCCTGATGCTAGAAATCTTCCTTTTTGATATCTTTTGGGTCTGTTTTGCTTTTAATCATATCTTCCTGAGACTTCCTAATATTTTGGATATTTTCTTGATCTTTTTCTCTTTTAATCTCTTCATTTCATATCTGCAAGGAAAAATATCAAATCTTAATATTTAAGCCAAATTAAATAAATATTTTTAAAGATATTTTCAATATATTTTTATTGTAAAAAATAGCTCATATTTAGCAGTTATCCATTCCTCACGTGAAATGTAGAAACAAATTTTTGTTGGAGTCTTTCCCAACCTCAGTATGCTTTCTCCTCTTTTGGACGACTGGATAAAAGACCATGCAAAAAGCTGCTTCGTTATCAGTGACCTTGCACTATTGAAACCAATTTTCTCAAGTAATTGTTGTGATAATTTCAACTCACAAGTAGTCTGAGTTATTCCAAGGGACACAATCCAATATTCACGAGAAAGTGTTCAGGAAACTTACATAATGCTCATTCGTGCATGCCAAAACAATGTTCTTTGACACTAAGTGAAGAAGACTCAAATCCTCTTCCTTTGTAACAAACCAACTTCCCCGATGATCACATTTGATGTCTTCTTGTCTTTGACTCACCTGACAAAGAAGGTTCTTCATAATCTTGCGTTTTTTGACCTCATAAGTGCATGTAATGAATATAAGTTCAAAGAGAAATTATGGAAGAATGAACCCTAATAAGGACATCCATCCTCCAAGAAAATAAATCCTTTTTCAAATCTGTCTCAGTTCAATTGCATGATCAAACATATACATTATTGTATTGTGCAAAATTCCAAATAAATACTTTGTTAATTTCTAAATGTATTTCAATTTTTCTCGGCACTATGCTGTTAAACATTGGCTATAATTAATTTAATACATCTTTGATGCTTAACATTGAATCAATTTGGTTGCTTTGAGTATAGACTTCTTTTTGGTAATAAAAATTTTAGGATGAGAGGAGGCTCTACCTATTCTTAGCCTAGAGCAAATTGCCAACCACGGTGAGGATGTACACCTTGAATTTAGAATTGTTCTACATTCATTCATCTAATTTGTTTGGTGTCCCTTGCTTTTATGGTTTATACTCTTGCTAATACTTATTAGTCATGTCTGTATGAAGCTTCTGTGGATTCAGGTATTAAGCTAAGATTCCTAGTGTTGCTACCTTCACTAGTCTTAATGATGAGATTCCAGCCAACTCTGTCTATCCCTCACTCTGAATTTTGTTACACGTTTACCGAGTTTTCAATTTTCACAAATTATGCTTGATTGTGAAGTTTTGACTTGTTTGATCTTAATTTTGTAGGTTCCTGAAATGGGCTTTATAAGCACCTTTATAGACCTCAGTCAGGGAATGTTGTTTGTAGAATCTCCACGTTGTGAAGAAAGATTGCAAATTCGGCTTGAGTCAGATGTTTATGGTGTTATAGAGGAGATTGAACTATATGGACAGAGGTATATGATGTTATGTACATTATCCATATATGGATCAACTTACCCTTGCAAACTTATTGTTATGCTTGAGAAAGTTTGTGATTGTGCAAATGAATTTTCTGAATAGTTGAGTAAGTTACGCATCTGATCTAGTATTATATACACTCTGGAGTACATCATGAATGGTATATTCTAATTACAAAAAATAGCTACATATGCGATTTTGAAAACTAATTGTTACAAATTTGAATAGATGTTTAACTACTATATCCAATACTCCCCCTCCAGTTAGAGCATAAATGTTCCAAGCTTGGAACAAATATATTGAATTCTTGATCCTCTTAGAAATTGTGAAGATGTTGCTACACATACAAATTTTGAAAAATTAATTGCTACAAATTCCAATAGGCATTTTACTCTTCTAGTTGATTATTAGAATTGACAGATTTAGTAATGATTTCTTTATAGAGAAATTATTCCTGAATAAAATTACAATCAATTTAAATATGTTTTGTTCTTTCATGGAACACTAGATTGGAAGCTATAGAAGGAACCACTTGAGTATCACAACATAATTTCATTTGCCAAGTATTACCTAACTTCAATTCTTGAAGTTTTTTGATCCAAATGAGGCCACACGTGATTGTAGCCTTATTCCTATATTCTACTTCTGCATAAGGCTAGGATTTGGTGAGCTGCCAAGTGACTAAAGCTCTTAGCTGATCTAGTATTTATAGACACCTTGGCTAAGATTACAATTTTGTGTTTACTGGGAGATTAATGATGATTCTAGTTCCTAAGTACATGCATGTATTCTAGGTACAACAATAGCCATGGACATAAATTTGAGGGACTAAAAAAGTGTCTCAAATTTGAAGAACTATAAACATATTTAAGCCTTATTAATTTATAATCTTTTGTTGTACATGTATTCTTATGTATCGTTAAGGGTAATTTCATTAGTTTGGTACGTACATACACTGGTGTTGATTAATTGAATCTGAGAATATCACATGAACATTTAAGAAGTTTGTAAATTGTTTTACAGTGTCAGCTTTATTTTGATCTCTCATGCTTGGAATTATTTTATTTTATTTTTTATTTCTATATTTTCTTAGGTACGAGGTATATAGTTATGACAATGAGACCAATTCATGGTTTAGTGAAGCCATCGGTAAAACTTGCTCTTTGTTACGGTATTCTAGTTTCGATCAGGATTTTATGTTAAATAAGATCAAAGGTGCAGCCACATGTAGAGATCCGAAGAACAAACTTAATTTTGCCAATGAAGCACAGTTCTTACTTGTATCTGAGGAAAGTGTTTCTGACCTAAATAGAAGATTAAGCTCAGGTATTCTCGTGTACCCATTTTCTTATATAATATACCAGTCCTTGTCTTTCGTTACTTCAGTTTCATTATAGAATGCAATAGAATATTTTGATTGATGTTTGACAAATTTTAAAAACCTAGTTAATGATGCATAAAGGATTGCACTGTTGCTGATTCAGAGGGGATTTTAATGTAATAAACAAAATAGAAGGGCATGTGAAATTCCTTAGAAAAGATTAAATTTTCCTTTAGCGATCACTTGTATATCACAAACCGTTGCAGCATGTGATGAATGGTTTATGTTTTATTTGCTTTCTTCTTTCTGCTTTTCATGTTGTATAGATTTTATTTCCTTGTATGTTTTTACTGCCTCTTTGTTAGGGTTTTGTAAGGTATGAGACTTGAATCCCACATTGGGAGTATGGGATTTTTGTGTAGGGTTTATTTGTCCTTGGGCTCTCCCACTACAATGATTAGTTTTTGTGGTGTGGTTTTCTCAAAGATCTTATTACTTTTTTCCTTTAATTAAGATGACAATTTTTTCAAGTTGATATTATAGCTCCCTGTTAGAATATTATATGGAAATATCCAAAAGTATTTTATATCTTAGATTATCTTCTAGGATTAGTTTCCTTGATTCTTTATTATCTCTTACAATTGGTTATCATATTTCCTTGTCTTATCATCATGATTTTTTCCTTAATTAGTTCGGATTATGATTAGTATTCTTAGAATTTTGGATTAGGACCTAATTCAACCCATAAAATTGACTAGTTAGATGAGGACTGCCCAAGCTTTATAAACTTTATTTAAGCCATATCTCTAGTCGATGTGGGACTAAACCATCACCCTTGAGGTTGCAATTAAGGCATCCCCCAAAGAGGCCGCAATTAAAGCGACTTTCCACATTTCTCTTCACACTTAGGGATACTGGCCTAAAGTGTGGCAAATGCTGGTGGTAAAAAACAATGGGCCTACGATAAACTTTGATACCATATTAAAATGTGGGCTTATAGTATCTTAGAATTTGAATTTAGACCTAACTAAACTCCACAAAATTAGCTTGTAAGGTGAGGGTTACTCTCACTTATATATACTATTTTGGCTATATCACTAGTCAATATGGGATCTCTAACACACACCCCTCACACCAAGAACTAGACATTTCGAGCGTAAAAGATTATACATTTGCAGGTGGTTCAATAAGGGTAGTCTAATAGGTCCAACAACCTTGTTTATCGTGTATCTTCATTGTGAACTTTACCACCTTTTTGTGTCCTGAACTACATTCAACAATATTTTCAGTTCTCATATTTCTAATCAAACTTTATTAGTTATATTGTTATTTATCTCTCAACCCCAATATGTTGGAATATTGAATGTTTTCCAACTATAATTGATGTTATTAGATGTACAGAAGGGCATATATGGAAAAGTGATGCAAGTCAGTGCAAGTAGGTTTCGTCCCAATCTTGTGGTATCTGGAGGTAGGCCTTATGCTGAAGATGGATGGAGATACATTAGGATTGGAAACAAGTATTTCAGTGTAAGTGCAAATAACCTTCTCAATGATTCGATAGAACAAGTTTCTTCTTATTGTGCAATTGGACATAGTAGATAGATAGCCCTTTTTGACCAACCTTGAATTATGCTGCTTGTGTTGATTAATGGTATTGATTTGAGCAAATTCATGGATGTTGTCCTTCCGCGTTACAACTTCCATTATCTGCTCATGTAGCAATCTGCTAAACTAATATAATTTCCATGTGAATTTGTCTCTATTTGTATTTCATCTTTGCTTGTTTTTTCTGATGAGATCTTCATTAGCACATTTTTTATAAGAATGCCCTTGATAAGAGTAGTGTATTAATATTAGGGTTTGACAATTAATTCAAGAGAATTTGATAAGAAATGAATTTGAGAGATTTTCTATCATATTGTTCGATCAATTCTTGTAAGCAAGTTGGGCATTTTGGATATCTATGGACCAACTTGATGGGGGTGTCAAAGTTGTTAAGTTATTTTAGAATATAATAATTCTAGAACCCTTAGAAGAGAAAAACAATATTTCTTACTATTGATTGACAAGAATTATATGAGAGAGTTATATATGTAGAGATAGCTAGGAGAAATCCTGACCACTCTGATTACCAAATAAATACAAGAATGAGATGGAGAGAAAATAAGGGAGAATCAAATAAGTTTAGATTTGAATAATCTAAGTCTAATCTTTATCTTAACTACCTAAATCTTCTAGAATAATTATTTGAAATAAAAAATAAAAGCACGTGCAACTGTTGACACCCCAGCAAGTTGGTGCTAAGATGTCCAAATGCCCAACTTAAAAAATAAAGAATTCAAAGTCATGTCTAAACAATCCTTTTGCAATAATGCTTGCCACTTACTGTGAAGTACGAATATTTTTCATGCCAGTTAGGCTTTCATCCACCTTCTATTTTATAAAATGTCTGTAGTTTCTACATGCTTGGTTCGGGTATTTTGAATTGGATTTTGGGAAATACTAATTGCATCCTTGTTATCACAGTACAACTTCATAGGAAGAGTCATAAGAAGTTGTAAATCTTCTAGAATTTTTTTAAGCCTTAGAATTCCACAAACTCCTTGTGCCATTGCCTTATATTCAACCTTTGCACTACTATCTACAACATTTTGTTTTTTTTCTCCTCCATGTAACCGAATTTTCCCAAACAAATGTACACTAGCCAGATGTTTACTTTGATCAATAATGGATCCAACCCAGTCAACATCTATGAACAACTTAAATGCCTTGCTGCCCAATTTTCTTCAACAACAATCCTTGTGGTATGCCACCTGCGATTCTGCATCTCTTCTTCCACCTTAATAAATAGTTGTACAATGTTGTTCCTTGTCCAATTTTAGGGTTTATGGGTGATATTGTCATATGAAGTATTAATCAAGACATAAACAATAGCAGCATGCATGATGTGATGAAAATGTCCTTCATACAGCTGTATGCACTACTTGTAGAGAACAATATTTCTTTTGCTTAATTTTGGGGATTTGATTGTTTGACCTCTCTCTCTCTCAATTCACCAGTCGCTTGGGGGATGTAATCGATGCCAGATAATCAACCTTACAATAAATGCGGGACAAGTGCAAAAGTCAAATGAACCTTTGGCAACTTTAGCATCCTACAGGAGGGTAAAGGTTGGCCAAGTTGTTTTTAACTAGATTTCAGTTATATATTTGATTTATTTTAATGCATCAATATTCTAATATAAATATATTACAGCAGGGAAAAATTTTGTTTGGTATACTGCTGAAACATGTTTCTATTGACGGAGAGCAGCAAAAAGGTGATTTCTGGCTTCATGTGGGCCAAGATGTGCATCCGGATTAAAATATGCAATGTGTGTGTATAATCATACACAAATGCCTGCAAATTCATGTCCTCAATATAGTTCGTGACCTTGTAGTGCATGTGGCTCTAAAGTATCATGTATTTTCTTCTTTATGTCGTGCAGTTCCACAATTGGGGTTGCGAAATATGCTCTAATGTGAGAATGAATATTGAAAAAATGCATATTGGTAATAAATTTTGTAATGTTGTATAATGACAACAAAAATCAATAATAAAGAAGGTATGATGTGATTTGATTCAACCACCCAAGATCATGAAAAAAAAGCTTAATCATCAATTCAGTTCTCAAGTTTTTAAAAGATTCAATTTGGTCTTAAAGTATTTTAAAATGCATCAATTTGATCTTTTCCGTTCAATTAAACTGATGGATTGTGAATTCCAACAATTTTTGTTTACGAATATGATATCTTGCTAATACACATATCCGTACGTCGGCAACACACGACAACATCACTTAATCTGGTGTCCTCCCCCCATTTCATCTCATTACTGATCTTCAATGAATGAATAAGTAGGAGTAGAAGCAGTTGTAACAAGAGATAGTGTCCCAAAAGCTAAGGTTCCCTTCCCTGTTGTCGGTGACGCAAAGCTCGTGATAGATCTCAACACCATCCTTGTCGCATCGATACAAGAGGTCAAAGACTACATCTCACACATCAAGTACATCTTTTGCTCCTAGCTCTACCAAGGAATATTCGTGGTGTGGTTTTGCCTAAAAATTAGTTCGGACCAAACAAGAAAATTAAGTGCGATGTGGTTTGGTTCAACTTTTGTGGTTTGAAAATTTTGTTAATGAGTAATAAAATATGCTTAAAAAGCTTATTATAATTGGACACAACTTGAATAATAAATAGTTCAACAATCAACATTTACGTAATCCTGTTTCCAAATTCCAACGACTAAACTTATAAAAAAATAATAAAACAACATTAATAATTAGTATTATTATTTTAAATATTTTTAAATAAGTGTAGTTTGATAATTAATTTGTAAGTATTTATTTTTATATTTTGGAAATTGTATTAATTGTAAAATAATTTACACTTATAATTTATGTATAATTTATTTGAGTTGTTGTGGTCTAAAATGATTGTTTTTTGTGGTTACAATTTCATGAATTAGAATTAAGTTGAATAATATAATTTATTTTAGTACATATGGTTAGGTTATAATTTTTTATCTATTATATGGTTATCAATTTTAAGTAGAAAAAGTTGATGTTATTGGTTTTTAATATATAGGATTATCAATTTAATGTTTTATAATATTATATGCAATAAAAAATTAGTTAGGGTTTTGTGTTATAATATATGTATGGTGCGGTTAAAGGTTGTTTGTTTGTGATTGAAATTTTTGAATGTCCTGTTGAGGTGGATGAAGATCAATGGATGTATGACAATATAATGTCTAAAGAAGTTGATATGAATGAACAAAATGAGAACGAAGCTGGTGTGAATGAAAAATATGTTGATTGTTCTGATGAATTCAATACTTCTCAAGCTATTAATATGATTTATTGTTATTAAAGTAATTAAATGAATGTCCCTTGAAGACTAAACTTGAGTGGATTGCATTATAGGTGTTTGCTACCTGAGATGATGTTCTACATTGGGCTCGATCTGTTGCTTATGAAATTGTATTTGTGGTAGTGATTATGAGGTTAGACACAAACGCTGGTATGAGAGGAATGACTTCATTTGTCTTAATTGGTAGTGAAAGGAGTGGTCAGTATAGGTCTAGGAAGAAAAATTTTGTAAGAAGAGATACTAGTGGTAGAAAATGTGGGTGTCTCTTTAAACTTCGTGGAAAACCAGTGGTTGGAAGCCAATGATGGATGGTGAAGTTAATGTGTCTGAATCACAATCATGAAATGACAAAGTCATTAGTTGGACATTCATACGTTGGTTGATTGACTAAGGATGAATAGATAATTATTGTTGATATGACAAAGTCAATGATGAAACCAAAAAATATTCTGCTAATGTTGAAAGAACACAATACCAATAGTTATACAACAATCAAACAAATATATAATGCAAGAAGTGCATACCGTTTTTCCATAGGAGGCAATGATACTGAAATGCAACAACTAATGAAGCTTCTTGAATGAAATCAACATATTCATTGACATAGATTAAATGATGAAGATGTTGTGCGTGATATCTCCTGGTGTCATCTTGATACAATAAAGTTATGCAATGCCTATAATTTGATATTTTTGATAGATAGTACCTACAAAACAAACAGGTACAATCTCCCGTTACTTGACTATATTGGTGTGACACCAACGAGGATGACATTCTTGACTGGTTTTGTCTATTTGGAAGGAGAATGTCTAAATAATATGGTTTGGACTCTAGAACAGTTTCAAGGTCTTTTTCTAAGACTTGATGTCCTCCCAGGAGTTATTGTTACCGATAGAGGCCTAAAATTGATAAATGTAGTGAAAACTGTATTTCCTGAGTGTATCAACTTGTTGTGTAGGTTTCACATTGACAAGAATGTCAAGGCAAAATGTAAATCCCTGGTTGGTCAAAAAAATGCATGGAATTATATGATGGATGCCTGAGGGAGTTTGGTTAATTGTTCTTCTAAGGATCAGTTCGATGGTTGTCTTAAGAAGTTTGAAATTGCTTGTTCACCATGACCAATATTTGTTGACTATGTTAATTAACTATGGATAATTCCTCACAAAAAAAAAAATTGTTAAAGCCTAAACGAATAAGGTGATGAACTTAGGAAACGCAACAACAAACAGGTATGAAAATTGTCATTTTTTTTATTAGGGTTTAGGACTTAATGGATAAAAATATTTGTATTTGTTTATTATTTTTGTGTATTTCATATGCAGGATTGAATTTGTTCATTAGGCTTTAAAAAGACTACTACAAAATAGCCTCAGAGACTTATGTAGTGTTTGAGAAACCATGAATAACATGATCACACTGCAACACATTGAAATTAAGACATCTTTTAAGACAAGTACACATGTGGTTGAACATGTTTTTAAAGTTACCTTATACAAGAGACTACTTGGCATGATATAAGATATGCTTTAAATCAGATTATTGGTGAGTTTAAGTGTGTACATTATGCTGACAAAAACCATCGAAGGTGATAGGCACCTCTCCTACAGGAAGATGGAAACTGTTAGTTTCCTTATGCCACCTCTCTACAAAAGCCGATATAAGTCCCCGATCGCTAGTGTCCAATGAACATGCGATCAAAGAACTTAATCTTGTGGCAACAACTAACACTTCAATCTCTACAGTAGACCTCCCAAATTTTTGAACCTTCCTTCCATGGGATGATAACTTCAATTTAGGACGTTCCGAAAAAAAATTAAATAATTTTAACAATAATAACAAATACTTATTGATAACAATGAGAGCTTTTGCTTTGCGCTTACATTGAGAACGTGTCGATCACTGTCTGGTCGAGCTTGCGAGAGCTACGCCGTGACCTCTTGGAGGATCCGGGGTGGTTGTGGATGTTGGTGGAGGGAGAGTCAGAGCAGTGGCGGATGTAAATGGAGAAGAAACCCATTAGAAACTGGGCGAAAATGAGGATCACGATTATGATCGCCATGGAAGGGCTGAACTTGTTGTAATATGATTCGATTTGGTTGCTAGTGTTGTCGGGTTGTACCGTAGCAAAATGAAGGAGGAAGAGAAAAAGAAGGATACAAATTCCTCCATTTCAATTTGAGTAATTCATTTGGGTCACTATGAGATTTTTTTTTTTACTTTGATTGATTCTAGGGTTTTTTACCGTTAAAAATTTTAAATTTGATTTTGAAACAAATTATGACTGATTTTGAGCTGTCAAAATCATGTCATGAAATATTTAACAGACACGTTATCACTTACTTAACTGACGACAAATATATAAAATAAAATCTTCAAATATTATAAGCTGATTCAAAGAATAAATTTATCGGTGATCAAATACAAAAATTAAGTATATATCATAGATAAAAAATATATTTAAACTTCAAAGAATATAACAAAAATATATTTTCACACTGATGTGTTCGCATCGTTTTTTATAAAAAAGAACGTGTTACCGTTGTCTATTTATCACATAAAAACAATTGCAGAAATAAGTTACTTTTTTCCTTAAAATAATTTTGAAGGAACCTGTCATATGAGGGATTTTGTCCTTCCGTGTTTTGACTAGTAATGGTATCTTTCTGAATTTTGGTTTGTAAACAACACACACAGATCCATCGATTCTTGAAAGGAAAAGCAGTGATGTGCAATGCAGAGATCACGTGAAGCTCTTCTACAAAGAAGAAGAGCTAAAACTCAACTCTCTCTCTCGTTGCTTTTTGTTTTATGGCCTCTAATCTTCCTCTTCAGTCGCGCTCATGGTTACACTCCTACACCCTCAGGTAAATAAATAGAAATTATGGTCTTGCTTTTCAATAATCAAAACAATATTCTTATTAGTCTCACTTTATCATCTATGGATCTGAAGTTCGATTGTCAAATTGGAAGGAAGATAAGCACCGACAGTGTAAAACCTCTAATTCTGCTAATAAATGTTTGCTCAAAGAAACTCATGATTACATTCTCCCAAATTATAAGGAAGATTGTGATACTCCCACTGTAGTGGATGCTCAAATGTCTGATCACTTACCTTGGGCTGTGCCTCTCGGTCTTGATGAATTCAAGAGCAGGGCAATTAGTTCTAAAATTAAGTCTGGCACTTCTGGTTCCTCTGGAAGTGTTATGCATAGAGTGGAGCCTGGTGGTGCAGAATACAATTATGCTTCAGCCTCCATGGGAGCAAAATTATTAGGTTCTAACAAAGAAGCCAAAGGCGCCTCTAATATCTTAAGCAGAGACAAAGATAAGTATCTTCGCAATCCATGTTCCGCCGAAGACAAATTCGTCATCATAGAACTTTCTGAAGAAACCTTGGTAGATACAATAGAAATAGCTAATTTTGAGCACCATTCTTCCAACTTAAAAGCTTTTGAACTTCTCGGAAGTCTGAGCTTTCCAACAGATGTTTGGGTTTTCCTTGGGAATTTCACTGCCTCAAATGTGAGGCATGCTCAGAGGTTTGTTCTTCAGCAGCCTAAATGGGTGAGATACCTAAAGTTGAATCTTCAAAGTCACTATGGTTCTGAATTTTATTGCACACTAAGCGTAGTTGAAGTTTATGGTGTGGATGCTGTTGAGAGGATGCTGGAGGATTTGATACATACTCAAGATAATCTATTGGCACCTGGAGACGGTAATGCTGATAAAATGACAGTATCACCCCATCCTAATCCTCCTGAGAGTGAAGATGCTCATCAAAATACTTTTGGAGGGATCAATTCTTATCCTGCTTCAGATATCTCTTCTGCAAATCATGAGAAACTAAATAGTAACGTTCCTGATCCAGTGGAAGAAATCCGTCAACAAGTTGGCAGGATGCCTGGGGATACTGTTCTCAAGATTCTGATGCAGAAAGTTCGTACTCTAGACTTAAATTTGTTTGTTTTGGAGCGGTATATGGAGGACTTAAATACTAGATATGTCAATATTTTCAAAGAGTACAGCAAAGACATTGGAGGAAAAGATATACTTATACAGAATATCAAAGAAGACATTAGGAATCTCGTTGACCAGCAAGATGCTATAGTATGTTAAATCTATCCTGGATATTGTTGGCATTAATTGTATTTAATTATATAGAAACCATTATTATTCTATATTTTATTCATTTTGCAAATGATCTGTTGCCCTTGCAGACAAAAGATGGAAGTGATCTCAAATCTTGGAAGTCCCATATTTCCATGCAGTTTGGTCATCTACTCAGGGACAATGCTGTTTTGAGGTGAGAGTTTACATCACAAGCTTTCTGTAATTTGTCACTATATGAGCGTAAGAGCTAGTTCAGATCTAGTAACTGGTTCACTTTGAGAGTATCTTTAAAACAGTAGAGTAGTTGAACATCTATGACAACCAAGAGAAGAAGTTTATAGCAGTGCTAAATACTCAGTAAAATTACAGTTGTGATAAAGAAGAAAAAGATAAAATCTTAAATCTTTCTATCAGTAGTTTGCTATGTAGAATAAAATTTTAGAATTATATGGCTTGCTACTTAATGGCATTTTTATTTTGACTTGTGTTTGCTACTTTACGTATATACTTTTAGATGTTTAAATTTTCATATTTTTTGGTTTATTTAATTATCTATAGTCTATACTATATCTAAAATATAATATTAATTTGTAGAAATTTATATAAATACAATTTCAGTTCAACCACAATTTGACATTTGATCAAGCCTTTTGTTTCAAGATCAATGACTAATCCAGTTTTCAGAAACCGGTTGTTGTTTTTTGTTTTCTTGCTGAAAGGAAGTTTAGGGAGGGTCCATTGTCTATCCCAAGGCATGCCACATGCCATGGCGATGGCTAACCATGATACTTATTCAAGACTACCAGAGCTTTATGTTTTACCCCCGCATTCTACTATCTACTTTCATTTTTATAGGATGAAAATTGGTTAAAGAATCAGTTTTAGCAAATAAAATCAAAGCAATAAAAGATTGTTTTATAGTCAGGGCTACTGCTAGTTGTTAATTTCATTTCATTTCTTCTCTTATTAGATGCAATTCCACTGTTTGATGCTCTGTATATTTATCATGAAAAGTGCCATTTAATAATGACGAACCAAATGGGCTCATGAACATTTTATACTACATCAAATATTTGTAAAAGACTCATAGGTTTACTCTACAGTACCTACGGAGACTTTGAAAACCTTGTTCATGGGAATAAAAATATTGTCAGCCATCGGACGAAAATACTATGAAGATAGTTGATATTATTTACTGTTTCTGAACCTTTGCCCTCTGCTTTGTGGTTGATGCTTGGTTATCAAAGCTTGAACATTATTTTCTTTTCCTAATGGATGATGCTAATAATTATTTAGTTCTTTGGGATCTGATTTTTTTTTCTTAATAAATCAGGTCCGAGGTTAATGAAGTCCGCAGGAAGCAAGCATCTTTAGAAAACAAGGGTGTGTTAGTGTTCTTAGTGTGTTGTATTTTTTCAATGCTAGTTATATTACGGCTATCTCTAGATATGGCTACGAGTGTCTATAGAGTATTACAAAGTGTTAATAGAACAGATTGCTCCAGGAAATTTTGTGCCGTTAGCTCTTCATGGTTTCTCCTATTATTGAATTGTATCATTATTATTTTTATATTAACTCTGTGATAGTCCATTTTTTAAATATGTTGTTAACTTGTGTGAGATGCTTGGTTTCAATATAGATATAGAAACTGTCTTCAAAGTTCTTTATTCATTTTTACTTGCAGTGACTAAGGTGGCTTTGGTATTGCCGGTAATTTTAATTTTAAAATATTCTGGTTATAAAAAGGCTTCCATCTGTTGCAATAACAAGCCCCATTTTAATATGAAAATAAACATAACTCTGGAGATAGATAACAGAAAATAGAAGTAATGCAGTTGATCAACATATGACACCTAAAGAACTATTTGTAGTCCGAATCACAATAAATTAAATGCTGGTCATGTTGAAATTTGCATGATTACGTTTTAGAAAAAAAAAATCAAATAGCTTAATAATGGTTAGAAATTCACATTTAATAATATTCTTAAAAACTCTGGACTTTATATTGTAGGAGTATTTTTTAACGGTATTTTTTGCAGTTTCTCAAATAATAAGAATTTAGGCATCAAAATGTCATTGGTCCGTGTGAATTTGAGTTTAATTATGTTGATGCTTCACAAATGTTATAATGATTCAAAATAAAAATAAGAATGTAGGCAATTCAATAATAAACACAGCTATTTCGTTGCACACTTGAATGAATGTTAAACGAAAATCTCTTCTTTTTGTTTGAAGAGCACGTGAGGAAGGTCATCTCCAATTGAACTATCAAGTAATATTATCCTCATATAAACCCATAGTGCATGTTTGAAAAAAAAGAATTGGTGACGCATGTCAAACACTCTTCATATCTGATGGTGTCTTAAGTATTGACGAGAAAATAATCCATAAGAATGTCAAGCACACTAAATCGTTATTTTGAATGAAAAATATTCATAAACTCCTTTGTGAATCGTTATTATTTCCACCTGATTTAAAGAGAACAGCAACTATAATTTACTAATAGAACACCAATATATAATTACATCTCCAAATATATACAAAAAAAAAAGTTTCAAACTTGACAATATGTAATTAAATGAGAATGTAAGAAATCTTCCAACTCGACAATCTATAACAGTTAATTTGAAAAAGTAAATCAACGACCGAATTTGCGATTAAACATAAAATATAAGGATCAAAAGTTTAATTAGACCTACATAAAATATGCCCATGATTGAGAGATACTCCAAAATGGTAGTCACATAAACCCATCAGCCATGGTGTATTATTTCAATCATTACAGAACAAGATACATTGATTACAACCAAAATGAGTGCAAATTCTAGAGAGAGAAAAAGGAAACAATAAAAGCTATTAAAGTGAAAAGAATATTGAATAGCAAAACATGATAAATGCTTCGTAAACAAAAAAAGCAAAACATGATAAATGTACTCAAGTCCACCTCGATACCAAACTTCCGGATAATGAGACGAATGCCCAGAAAACTTATACTAATAAACTATAGTCGTCTTCTATTTACACAAACATTTCCTCACCTAAATATACCGGCAGAAACAAAGAATTGGGGATGACCGTATGAAATGGGGTGGGAGCAGCCTCACCCTCCAAAAATGTATCAAACAGTAACTGTCAAGCAATCACTAGTCAGCCACCTGTTAATATTTGTAACCTGAAGAACCCGGAGGAGCAGGAGGCAACCGATTAGGCGTTCGACGGCTGCTGGAGTTTGACCCAGAGTTCACATCACCATTTTGGGCAGCATCACTAGAATGTCGACTGTGACCATTGGATCCCGATCTTGATGAACCACTTCGACTAACAGGGCCATTGGCAGCTGCATCAAAGGCAGATCTCCAGTCATCACCAGGTCCGCTGCTGCTTCTTGGGCTACTCTCTGCAAAACGAATAAGTAATTAAGTACACTAAAAGGAAAAAGAAAAAAAAAAACAGAAAGAAACTACTATCAACCGAGAATCCAAACAAGGAAAGAGAAAAAAATCAGTTTCAACAAAAACATTAACTCACGAGTCACAATACAATCAGGTTCATTACCAGGACAAGTGAGGCTTGGATATGTTTAAATCAAATGGAGAAGTACACTTTACAAAATAAAATGCAAATTGTAACTGCTAATGAAAAAAAATCAGTGAATTTAAAGACATTCATAGACTGTTATGTGAATGTATTTTATTAACACTGGGACAAAACATGCACTCCGTGCCTCTATGTCATCTTTAAAAAATTAAAAAAGAAAAAAAAAATAGAAGTTAAATAATAATGGGTGGTTTGCAAGATGTGACGGTTGCTATCGGTTGTTTGAAGAGTGCAGTTACAGGAGTAAAGAAGATATTTATAAAGGTAGTAATAAGGGTAAAGTGGGATAACAAATGTGTACACCAAAGCTTGGTATTCCCTATATATATATAGAAGATAGATATAGATTAATAAATCGATGGTCAATATGTTCAGGCTATGAATGTAACAGAAAATATCAGAAAACGGTACCCTAATTCCTAATAATATTCAATCATCAATGATGCCAAGCTTGGGCAATTAAAAAACAAAAGAGGTGCACAAATACGTTTAATTAATACTGATGACTCACCCATCCAATAAATATGTAAATGAGTAAGAAAGCAACTTACACATTGACATACCTGCACTACCATTTGACCAGCCAGAGGCAGCTGCTGCTCGGGTGTCATGAATACTCAATTGGCGTGTCAATTTCGAGAGAAGGGATGATTGTTTCTGGATTCGATCCCTTCTGCGCTTAACATTTTGATCTTCTAGAAGCAGTTCCTCAATCTTAGCCGTGCTTTGAGCACTAATCACGGAAACATACAAAAAAATGTTAAACAGAGACCAACATCAAAGCAACTAAATGTAAAAAATTGTTATTATCATACAAAACTGTAACATACAGATTAATTAGCATGCAACTTGTACATGAACACTTGAATCAATAATGAATTATGAAGCAAAATTACGGTATCTGAACACACACATATGGGTTAGCATCCTCCTCATTTTTCTTTCAGACAAAAATCCGTCATACTCAGTTAAATAACTGATTAATTGATAAAACTGCCTTTTCATTTTTTTTCAAATTTAAATTTTCTGTAACTTCAACCATCTCTTTTCTCTCACATACAGCATGCATTCCCCATTGAGGCTCCTCATCCTATTCCTAATTAAGAGTTGTTGTGACACTGCCCAGCTTGGTCATCATCCAGCTATATTTGCTTCAACCGATATCAGTTTTCACTCCACATTTGGTACATTGAAAAAGTTTGTTTGAGA
Organism: Glycine soja; assembly: GCF_004193775.1. Classification (NCBI taxonomy): domain Eukaryota; kingdom Viridiplantae; phylum Streptophyta; class Magnoliopsida; order Fabales; family Fabaceae; genus Glycine; species Glycine soja. Next base: position 144,724 of record NC_041010.1, on the reverse strand, counting down.
GTGTTGAAGCACACTGCAATTTATGAGAAGAAAACAGAAGAGTAATGCCTTCCATGAGAAAGGAAGTGTGGACATGAAATATCTGTAATCCCCATCATGGTGTTTTAGATTTTAGAGTATGCACAAAATTTTATTACATTGGACTGGTGGGAAGAGTACAGAGGCGTTTGAACAAGAGAACAGAAAAAATTAATAAAAGTATGATATTTAGATGATTTTCCAGAAGAGATTAACCAGCACACAAAAAACAACTGAACACAACCAGAAAGCTTTTACAATCTCTTTACATAACAATAACCAAGCTTTTCCCCACCAGCTGAGGTTGGATACATGGATCAAACAACATTAATGCTCAATTCTTACATTGAAGAAGTTCTACCCTAGTTTGTCCACTAATTCAACGCAACATCACCATTACATGGAAATTTTATTATTAGAATATTTTTATTATTAGTTATTAAAATTTTTATTTTCTCGTTGGCTTTTTATCTACTAACATTCAGTTCCATGATACATTGCAGGCCTGAAGCTGTGCAGAAAAATGTTACTGAAATTGTCAGTCACACTCCAGAAAACTTTTAGGAAATGGAAAGAGAATTCAAAGATATTTTATAATTTCTTTATGTTCCTTCAAAATCTTCAAGAATGAAACTGACAAATGCAAGGAAGAAATCTAATGCAAGAGGATAAGAATAAAAGGCAAAAACAAATATCTGAACCTGACAGAGCTATATAATTGATTCAGCATGTCTTCCTTAGCCTTTTCAACTTGACAAAGGACAACTGCCTGTAAACCAAGCAACCAGAAAATGCATCAAGCATTAACTGGAAAAACTGAAAAAATTATATAAATAGAAAATGTTAAAAGCAGAAGCTTACCTTCGGTACATTAGCAGCTAAACTATTTAAAACTGCTTCAACATATCCACGAACTTCTTGTGACATCCATCGGAGTTCTTCCTCAGGATCAGCAGGTCTTCGAGCCATTGTGTCCTGAGGCAGGATATATGAAAATAAAATAATACACAGTCAATAACCACATTTTCAGGAATAACAATTTATTCTTTATTTATGTATTTTTTTAATTTTGTTATGCAAATCCTCAGCTTATACTGACTCAATCAAGAAACTTTAATGGACTTAACAGAAATTAGACAAGTTCCGTGAATTGCTTGAGTGAGCATTTAGCATCCCTGACATTTATAAACACAAAAAGTATATGAACTATACATTTTTACCAGAACAAAAAATAAATTTATACTATTTCCTGTGACTAAACCACTCCAGTGATACATTTACGGATATACCCCAAGGATATGTTAATCATTATCACAATTTCCAACATATCTTTGATTACCTATTCGGTAATATTTTTTGTTCATTTTTTTTTTACAGAACTAAAACATTAAGAGAGCCATTAATGCTTGAGTAGGACAACATTAGACTCCAAGGCTTAGGGATGTTCACAAATTGATTGAATGATTAGTAGGGTTGAATAGCTCAGTAGGATGAGTGTAGAAGTATTATATCCCTAGACTTGTTTGGTTGGGTTTGTTGGCAGCAGGAATTCCCAGATCGTTGAGCGGAAAAGTATGAGAGGGAGCTATGAAACTTAGTGGAGACTTTCCTGGGCAAATATGAATTGAGTGAAACTTCCTAAACACTAGTACCCATGAACACTAAGTGTTTGTTTGGTTTGTTGGCACTTGGCAGCAGGAATTCCCAGTCCGTTGAACAGAAAAGTATGTGAGAGGAAGCTTTGAAATCAATGCATGTTTGGTGTGAGGAAACGGAGAACCAAACACACTATAAATGCATTTTATCATGTGACTGAATCTACTATTTCCTACAAACGTTAAGTAACATTATTTCCAACAGTATCAAATGCATTTTTGGATTTCATCATTTTATCTAATAGTTTCTATTTTAATTTTTTAACCAACACCCTAATAGCACACAATAACAAAAAAAATATAATTATATAGAAACAATGGTTTTTAAAGAGCCCAAAAAAGAAGAGTGAATTATGTAGAAATCAATTGGCGTAAAAACTATGAATAAAAAAAATCACAAGATTAGTAAACTTATATTAAATGGTTAAATGAGGTACAATCTAAATTCTAAGAACTGACTTTAATATACAAGTCTAATGAATGCACCATAAAAAAATGCAACACGTGTGATGAACACCTTTAAGCCACAGAAACTAACCAAGGAACCATCAGAGAGGCTATGCCTCATTGTAGGGCCACCATCAGATGTCCTAATCTGTCCTCCCTTTGCTTGTATAACTTGGCTTATCTTTTTAATCCATTCAACCTTATCAGCTGCACTTTCAGCCTTCAAAACAACAGCACTGTGTGCTGCAAGAGAGAAACACATTGTAATTAAAATGTTTTCAGAAGTTTATAAGAAATAAAGGTGTGCATGTACCATTGAAAGCCATATCAACAAGAGAATTTTACCTTTCAAAACAGTTTTATAAGGAACTCTACTGGTAATTTTAAATAACAGGTTGACTTTGCCAGAATCAGGTCCATTGGACTTTTTGTCCTTTGAGCTTTTGGATGGAGGATCCTCTTCATCTGCAACCTCTTCAATGTTACATTCCTGCATAGCAATTTATTTTGTATGCTTATTAAGACTGTCCTAGTGGGATTAGGATTTGTTTTTGTTACTTAACAGGACTACAAGTTATGCATTACTCACTCGTTGACATTATAAATATCAAAGCCAGTACATACTGCAAAAGTGTGGAGCTTCACTTTGGTAAATTACAAGTGGATATTCAGTTAGCAAAAATCATAGTAAAATATAAAGCTTTGAAGATGAGTTCTAAGTTCTAACAAATTTAAATTGTGGAGCATCCACATCCAAGTAGAACATCCAAAAGATCTTACAATAGATTCAATAAGCATTTTCCAGCAGAAAGAATTTAATTTTGCCTTGTTTGTATATTCCAAACTTACTTGAAGGTGACTCCATAAGCAATAATACAATACGCCAACATCACACAGATTACGAAGATCCTTAATTCTGGTCAGGATAAATAGACTAAAGGTTTGCAAACAAATGCAAAAGGCTTTGATGAGTAGGTGAATGCGTAAAAGTCCACATATTTTCCAACCCCTCAAAGTCCTTTTTCACTGTGTGCAAAGGTTAGTACTGTCCCCAACCCAGAGCCTAAAAAGAGGATAACATATTTTCCAAGGTTAGTATGGTCTATTTCATTTTTTTTTTATTTTTATCCTTTCTGCTGGCAGCTTATCTAGGAAATGGACTTCAGCCTGCAAGGCACCCCTCACAACTTAAGGCTGGACAAAACACCAGCGCTAAATTCCAGCAACAAGAATTCTAATACGCAAGAATCAAAATGATTGTGGGTTGTACATTACATCTTACTGGGTAAAAGAAGAGAAATTCTTAATTTCCAGAGTTGCTTCGTATATGAATTAAGGATGCAGATAAAAGCAATTTAATTGTACAAATACATCTAAAATCCAACGAACAAACATTCAAATGATTGTGCTTTCATATTACCTACTGCTTACTTGTTAACAGTTAGAAATTATTAGTTTCTAGAATTGCCTTCACATAAAAAGTAAGCATTTAAGAATAAAGACCATATGGTATTTGCATTAATGTAACCATCTTGCAGTGTCAATCAACAAGCTAAAAGTAACATGTAGCAATGACATAGTAAAACTAAGCATGAAATCTTCAATAGTCAGAATTAAAGGTAAAGGGGTGGTCCAGTGCACGACCTAGTGGGATATGGGGAGGGTAGATGTATGCAGCTTTATTGTAAATATATTATCCAGAAGGTTTGCAAACATGTGCGGAATGAGAATTTGGTACATGTGTAAACTTAACCTTAGTAATAAAACTCCAAAACGTTTGCTTAGGCAAGGAGCAGACTGATTCAGCATTCACGCATTTTGTTAAACATCAGTTGTATTAACAAAGTTACCATTGCTTTATTACAAAACTTCAAACAGTTAATGAAATTTTCTGGGAAAAATATCAACTACTCTAACTTGTTTCAAATTTAGAAAATAATAATAAAAATAAAATATGGGGCCTAATATTTCATATTTTAAAGGTTTTATAAATCATTATATTTCAAATGAATCCTTTTGAAGTCTAATTATACATTTCCAAACACAGAATTAGAAAAACACAACCATAAGGGAAATTTTGATAAAAATCGCTAAATTAAACTGGCCAAGTGCAGGCACATGCAAAATCTATTCAAGGAAGTATCATGAATTACTTAGTTAAGAATTCCAACATGCACAAGACACAGTACCGTAAAGTTTATCAAATTATTGAACGTACAAGATTAATGAAAGCACTCCATACCTCTAATGTAATAACACCGCGAAAATGTTTTTCCTCTTGTTTTTTGGTGTACCCAAGCTGTGAAGTGAAAGGTTAAGGTCAATATCACACAGTAAATTGTATTAAAAGTGGACAATTATATATCTCATAGCTGAATGAATCAAGATGCATCACAGATTCAAACATAAAAGTTGAAATCTGCAGGAATTATCATAAGTGAAAACATCAATGAAGCGTTTTGAAGCAACATAATTTGTCAGAATATTTTGAGTTATTCTGTTATTAGTCATATTTGGCCAGCCCATACATGTATTACTATTCTACTACTCCTATTCTAAATGGATCCCTATGGTTGGCACGCTCTAGGTAGGTAGCCTTGAGCGTGAGGGGAGGTGTGGAGAAAGTCCCACATGGCGGAGGAGCCATGAGGAAAAATGGGACATGTTAAAGTCCCACATCGAATGAAGATAGTGCCGAGATAAACTATATAAGTGAAGAGTAATCCTCACCTTATAAGCCGGTTTTGTAGGGTTGAGCTAAACTCATGAAAAACCCACTTTCTGACAGTTGTGTTAGTAGCATCTAGTTAGGATGTCTTCAGACTATTGTAGGATATCTTTATCAGGATAAATAGTAGCTTAACTCCAGCTTTGTATTAATCTCATTTTACATAGTATTTCTAATTTCCTTTCCTTATTTTCTACCTAAATCCTATGCTTTCAACATGGTATCAGAGTGATAACATCAACCATTGCCTACTCCTGTTACAATACCTCTGCCTCATTCCAATACTCCTTTATTGTGTCCTCTATTTTCACCCTGCTTTAACTTTCAGTGGCTGTCACACGTGTTTAGGCAATTTCTCTGTACACAAGCCGACATCTTATGGCAGTTGGTTGTCATTTTTTTATCAACCCGGGGCTGTTTGGCCTGTTCCCTTTTCTTGTCTGAAATTCACTGGTTTAATCAATAGAAAGCTCTTATACAACCACCACAAAGTTAATTTCCAATGAATATCCAGTAATCCTTACTGCCTTTTCCTTCGGCTCCAACATCCATCATCCCTGCTTTGTTTGATTTCTTACTAGAAAATTACCACTTTGCCAATGTCCAACATTGTATATTAATCTATTTTTAGGTCATGGAGCCCACATTATATTTAGAGTATTTTCTTTAAGTCAAGTGTCCCTATTTGTAATAAGCTTACAGGCTTCAAGCTAAGTAAATCAGTGTCAAATGGTATTAGCCTCACTAAGCTTGGTTTGTAATAGTAAAGCTGTAATACTACAATACATTCTTGCTCATAATCTTATCTCCCCTACTTTTTCACTCATCAATCTCAGCATTCTAAGACATACACCTTATTTTTTGTTTTTGTTGGTACTTCACATCCAGCATTCACTGTATAGAGCATCACTAGCCTTATAGTTATCTCTCAGAATTTACTTAAATACACATTTAGCAGTCACAGATTATGCAAGAAGCACTTATTTTCGTCCACCCAATTTGATGTCTATATGTGACATCCCCATCATCCCCCCCCCCCCCCCACAAACTTTGTAAGGACTAAGAAGCATCCAAATATACTGCTTTCTATATCTCCAATTCTACACAAAAAAAATATAATTTTGAATATTCTCTCTGGTGGTTCAACTATATGAGTCTCCATCTTTTGTTGATAACTTGCTGGTAACAAAGGCTTTCCCATCTTAATTTATATGCAATCTACTTTACCTGAAATCCTAAATTTCCTATACTGAGTGGTAAGTTTGTATATATGTCCTATATGTTGGGAGTGTAAAGAATGATAAAACCCTCAAACAATTTGGGACAACACCTGGTTAACCACATTGTTGGTATCTTTCCAAAGTACCTGATACTTTTCCGAATCTTGCAAAACATTGCAATGTTTTAGAGCACTCTGTTTTAATCAAGAACAAGAATAGCACTAAGCCAGCTTAGACATCTATATTTGTGTATCTAGAAAAAGCAGCCATGACTCATGAGTCAAAAGACTAGCATGTCAGTCAGAAGACAGTGAAACCAGATGTAGGAATAATAATGATAAAAGACTAAAGAACACTGTAAATATCAACTCGGCCAACAGTCACCAACCTTTCCTGTCTTTTCATTTAGCACAAACCATCGCCTGCTCCAACCATTAGTTTTTGCACTTTTCTTTAATAAAAATCCTGAAAACAATAAAGAAAAGTAGTTTTAGTTTATTAATAATTTTGAAATATATACTTTGGCACATTGTAACTTCCAAATTCATGTATTTAAGCATAGCTCCCATGCCATTCTAGGTTAGATAGCCAAGAAACAAAGTTGAATGAGCTTTTAGTCAATTAAGTTCCTTTATAGTTGCAAAGTTAATAGAACATAATCTAACTGGAAATTCTAGAATAGTAGTTAAGAATTTCTAAAGAATTTTCAACATAACAGCAATAGTAATCAATAGCAGTGTTGGGCAGCTACCCCCAAAAAACACTATGGTAGGATGGCCACTATATATATAATAGTATGTATTTATTTAATAGTATTTTATTTTCTTTCTTCTTAGTATTACTACATTTGTTCTATTTAATACATTTATATATTTGTCTGTATTGTATAATTATAATTATATAATATGTAAATATAATTATGTTTTAATATTTTTTTTAAAACATTTATATATTTGTCTTGGATGAATATTAAAGGTGCTTTTCCATTAACTCCAAAATATCATTTCCTCCAACATTCATTTGTTCAGGTGGATGGCATAAGGGTCAAGAGATGGCAATGTTGGTGGTTGGCTGTAGCATGGTCCATTTGGCAGATGCGAAACAGAATTCTGTTCTCCAATGCACTTTTCAATGGCAACAAGCTGTTCGAGGATGCAATATTCTTAATTTGGACTTGGCTTAGAAACTTAGAGAAAGATTTCACAATTCACTTTAATCAATGGTCAAGTCACATCCGACAAGGCTTTTTGTATCAGTAGAGGGTAGCTTTTGCTTGGATTTTTACCAGTTGTATATTACATATGTAGCCATAATATGGTTCCTAATCAAACTATATTAGTTTCACTGAGGAACCATGTTTATGGAATCCTATCTATGTACAAAGTACCTTTGGTACTTCAATTCTATATATATATATATATAATTTTTCTGATAAAAAAAAAGCAAAATAAACCCTCCCCAATTGTAAGACTGTTTGGGGTGGAGAGTGGCCCAATTTGAGGTGCAGGCGCAACACCTGTCTCACCCAAAAAACCATGGGTGAGGAGGAAGTGGCTGCTGACAGGAAGAAAGAGGCTAGGGTTTATTTGGGTGAGAAGGGTGTTGGGCACGCACCCCAAATAGTCCTACAATTGGGGAGGATTTTTTTCTGTTTTTTTTATTTATTATACTATCATAATACAATAATGTACTCTATAATATTTAAAAATATAGAAAACAATATTAATACATAAAATTATATTATATAATAGAGACAAATATATAACATATTAGCATATAATAATTTACAAATAGAAAATTGTAATAATTAATTTAAATAGAATTAATATAATAATAAGAAAAATATATACATATATTTATATATTTTAAAAAAATAGAATAGTGGTCATCCTGTTGTAGCATCCTGGGCGGTGGCCGCTGCATGCTGCTATTGACAACTATGATTTCCACTGAACTAATTCAGTACTAGTACCCAAATCACAAATCAATTCAAATTCAAAGATTATATATAATATTTTTCTGATAATTCCAGGAGCATTCTGTCAAAAACTCAAAATTCAGAAAGAGTACCTACACAAAAAAACAACTTAAGAGAGTGCTGAAGGGGGGGAATTGAGACTGCAAGAAATTTCTATCAGCAAAATGTAGTAGCATATAGAAAAGGACAGACCTGCTGTTATTTCTCCTTCAGCACCAGCAGTCTTTAAACTTGAGCTTTCTTGCCCTTCTTTCTCTGCCGGGCCAGATTTGTCCTTTTCCTTCTCTTTCTTGTCCTCCTTCATTGACTTCATGCTTCCACCAGTTTGGGGACTACTGGCCTACAATAAGTTCACAAAGAGCTATTTAAATTCAACAAGTCACAAAAAAAAGGAGTAAAATTAATCAACAAATGAAAAGTTAATTACAATCCTTCTGTTACAGTAATTGACCACCCACCCGGTTAAGTATAGATTGCTCAGCATCTTGCCCTTTTTTTGAGGATCGGCCCTTCAGCTCCTCCTCTCGACGTTGCCTTTCCATCCTAAAGTAAATAACATGGAATTACTAGATCAAGAATGACTTCACAAATATAAATTTGGGTGACATCTAGATGTATAATGTTACTTATAGGCAAGTACTAGAAAGAATTTCATGGTTAACTATGCAACACTATTCAAAATAACTATCAAATGAAAAAATGCAGCATATTCATAAACAATTGTCCTTGGTGAAAACTGAAAAGGACATAGCAAATAGATCCTGCTTAAAAAAATTCCAACCAACCATTTGCTCTGTCAAGGTAAAAGTGGGTTTGATTTGATAGAGCCCAAGAACACATGCCCAAAGAAGATATAGACCAAATCAATTACAACATGGACAAAGATATAGAGAATTTACTGTATAATGAAAATGGGACACATGGAGAACATCCAAGAACACACTAGTCAAGAAATTTTAACTTAAAATTAAGTTTTGAACTTGAAAAATTATAGAACTACCAGACAATTTTAAATTTAAAGCTCCTAGTTTTAGCTCTAAAGTAGCATTTAAGCTAAAATAAAAAGGTCGGGTCAAACGCTACCTAAAAATGCCACAAAAGATGGAGCACTAGATAAGAACGGAGGCACAATAATTTGCAATGATGCAGTGCGGTCCAATGGCAATTCTTCAGTTTCAGCATAATTTGATCATTATGCTTCAAAAAATGGGATCCTAATCAAATAATTTTTGCTACAGAAAGGTCAATATGCTTTAAGCAATGGGACCCTAGTGGAAGTTTCTCTCAGACTTGTAACAGGGACCCAACCCACTCTTTACCAAGGTGAATTTTGGGAGGGAGTATTGATAGACTCCAATACCAAGGTATGTGCTACAATGGTTGGGAAGTAGAAGGACAGACACACAGGGATAAGGATGATAATATCCAAAACACAGGAAACCCAAGTTATTATGTTTGGATTATGACCAAATGCTGAGTTACCAAGGAGTAATCAGAAGGAGGGGGTGAGAATTTAGTTGGAAAAAATGAGAAGGGAAGATAGGTAGTATGTGGTAGGCATGAATTGAGGGGAAAGGGGAATGAGTTAAGTGCTAGGGCTAGAGGTTATGTACATCTGCAAAACTCTAGATTTATCTTTACTTTCTGCATTTCTGCTCTTTGGAGGAGCTAGTGTCTCCATTGATTTTACCAAAAAAAAAAAATTAGTTGCTAACAAATAATAAAGAGTAGGGAACAGATCACCCAATGAGAGGGGATCTAGATCCATTCAAGAAATTAGTCCAAATTACCTTCTTTGTACCAAGCGAATGAAGTGTTGAGGTGGGACAAAAGCACGCTCCATATCAACGAGTGCAACAACCATTTTCTTCGATTCATTCTTAAACCCTTCTAGTGCGGAAGTTGCAATAGCCACAACCTTGAAAGATTTTTAAACAATGTTATCTAAAAGAAAGAGAAAGTGCAGTCCCCACCTAAGGGATACCTTTAAGAAGAAAATGTATAAGGGAACTATATGCAACAAGAAAAGACTCAAATTTAAAATAATATATTAATACAGGTATCAAATAGAAACAGAAAAACAGAAATGAAGTACAATACCTCTCTCTTGAAAGGTGGGTATCTTCCCAAACCAGGTGTAGCATTGGCAGCAGACGAAACAATATCTATCAGGACACGATGTACCTGGAGCATAAGGCAAAGAGAATGTCCATGAGTAACAAGTAAAATAGAAGGAACAAACTAGGAAAAATGCAGACAGTGAACCAAATTCCAACATTAGTTGCAAGGTACGATTACAATGTAGGACTTCTGATAGGAACTCATTTTTTCTGATAATTAAAACAATGGAGACTAGCTCCTTACAAGAACATAAAATGTAGAAAATAAAAGATAAATCTAGCGTTCTGAAGATGCACATAACCACTTAGTCCAAAACCCACTCCTTCATTCCTCCAATTCATGCTCTATCATGTACTAAACTATTCTGGCCTCTTATATTCCCATAAGCCCATTTCTTCCCAACTGCATTCCATCTCCCACTATTTCTTTCCAGCCCAGCATTCTGTTATGCTCAATATATATAACAACAAGAACATTCATTTTATTTCCTATTCTGCCATCCTCAATAATAGCGGTCTATCAAGTTGAGTGGAATTAGAATCATAAAATTGACAGTCACCATTATACATGTGCTGAATTTTTTTTATCAGCAAAAGTAATATGAATTATAATAATGGTATTAGTACAAGGGGTACTATTATATTTACACTGTTGCCATACTATGTGTAGACCTGTGGAGTCCTAATACAAGCTGTATTGCAAGAATTAGGCATCCATAGGTCTGGAATTATCCAGATACCCCTCCACAAAAAATAACCTATATAGCACTTCCCCCGAGTACAAAACCCGACCCTTATATTGCTAGCCCATGAATGAAAAGGGAAGTCAAATCCTTTTTTCCATATTTTTGGGCCATATCCAGCAGAAAAATATTGCATCATCCATCATCCTTTGACCCTTGAATTTTTCATTTGAAAAAACAATCCTGTTCCTATGATACCATCTGCACCAAGTTAAGGAAATCCACCATGTTTGCTGAAGGAAGTGATCTCTGGGTGCTTCCGGGGAAACGCCAACTATGTTTAACCAAGAAAGCGCTTCCCACCATAGAGGCAAGATTTTATCACAGCTGAAGAACAAATGGGTCACATCCTCCTCACAAGATTTACAGAATGGGCAATATAACTCATTCAGATCCACATTCCTCCTCCTCAAATTGACCTTTGTTGGTAGCCTATCCCGAATCAACCTACAAGCAAAGTGTGACACTTGGAACTTTGAGCTTCCATAATTCATTAAACAAGTCGTCATTATTTTCACTTGACAAATGTCTATTGAGCAGTTTGTAAGCACTGTTCACTGTGTATCTCACGCTAAGATCCACCCCCCAACACCAACTATCTTGCTGATTAGTTTGTACTACCACACCCTCGATGTCCTCTGTGAATTTTGCAACTATGTCTATCTTTGCTTCCCTAAATAATATCCTCCATTGTAGCTGCCATTCCCATCCTCCTACTGATGTGACCCCCAACTGCTGGATAAATTGATGTTGTTCAGACATGCTGTACATGCGCGGATATTTCTCCAGCAACAAAATCCCTCCATCCAGCCATCCATCTTGCCAAAACTTCACCTTTGACCCACATCCAATTTTCCATTTTATCCCACTTCTGAACCAACTCCCCTCCTAAGATGAATTGCAGACAATACGTAAATCCTGCCACCAAATTGAATGTCTACTATTCCTTCTTGATTCATCCAAACTTCTCCAACTTCCGTATCTGGAGTCCAATACTTTCACCCACAATTCTCCCTAGTGATGGAAGAGGTTTCATCTCCATTTTCCAAGTAAAGCATAGTTGAATTTTACTAAATCCCACACGCTTAATCCACCTTTTTCCTTTGGAAGACAGATTGTCTCCTAGTTCACTCAGGCGATCTTCTGCTAATCTGACTCCCCCCGCCCCGACTCACAGGAACCACTGCTGATAAGAACCTTGGGAGAACCACAACACAAAAGCTAGCTGTTGTAGTCGAAGAGCCCAAGCCATGTATACCCCACACAAAAATCTCATACTTACAATGTGGGACTCATGACCCATACCTGGCAATTGGATCCTAACATGTTCTTTGAGAGGAATCCAACAAGTTATTCAAGGAATCCCATCTAAATTAAAAAAAAAAAATGTATAGTTCCACTACAAGTAACATGTTTTCACAATAGGTAGAATGAATATATCCAGATGGAAGGGAAAGGACAAAGAATATGGACACTAGATCCATACTTCAAACCTAATTGACAAGCCAAATGAAAATATAAAGAAAAACACTACAAGATATAAGGAACAAGCAACAATCATTTAGAAACTAGATCCAGACTTCAAACCTAATCAAGAAGCCAACTGAAAATATAAAGAAAAACACTACAAAATATAAGGAACAAGCAACAACCATTTAGAAACTTGAGAGTAAAGTTAAATATAATTCAAGTTCATTCTACACATAAAAAAATTACCTCATCAACACAAAGACGTGATGGCTCTTTCGCAAGCTCTAGAACCCCTTTGATTAGAGATCTCAATCCCTTTTCAGGGGAAATAAGATACGGCTGATAACCATCTGCTTCTAACACAATCTGATAAGAGACAAAGGGTAAGCAAGAGTAATAACCAAAAAAGATATCAACAAACAGTGGTTCAAAACTTACCCTCTTCACATTGTTGATATCAAAATGCCTATCTAAAGGTAATTGCTTCATTCTATCAGGAAATCTCCCCTCAAAACAAGAAACAATTTTCCAACCAGATCCCTGTCAGATAATTAATAGTATATCAAAAAAAGGCCCAAGCAACATATATAAAATTCATTATTCATTAGCACAACATGAAAACAAATTGTCACCAAATGCTGAAATTTCAAAATAATTCACTAATCAATTAATCATAAATGAGACTTTCCTCATTTATCCATCCATCATAGCTGTGAGCTACATTTGAAATAAGCTGTTGTAGTATTTGTTATGACAATTTAGAATTGGGTATGTCCTGGTATGTTGGATCAGCTTCTTCTTGTTCACTTTCAAGAGATTGGCAAGGAAAACAAAACTTGGTTGCAATGTGTGGTCTAGGGGATCTTGAGGTTTGTATGGTTGGAAAGGAAAGCTTGTACCTTCAAGGGTGTATATGTTCCTTTAAATTTGCTTTGTAAAGAACTGTGCATTGTGTATATCGCTTCACCTTTGTATGCAGGGCATGGTTTACAAAAAGATTGGACGGCTCTTCTAGACCATTTAATTTTACAGAACTTCTGCTTGTGTCATTGTATTGGTTTGCTTTAATTGATCAGAGGATTCCTTATCTTCCATCTCATTGTACAGTTTTATCTTTCTATTTCTAATACAATTCTCACAAAAAAAAGTAATAATATTGTTAAAATGGGAGAAAACAAAGGAAAATTGAGTGAAAACCGTATGACTGAGTACATAGTAGGTGCATGTTTATATAGGTTAGTTACATTAATTGTACATAAATTGAGGATATTCTGTTTATCTAAATCAGAGATTATGTTCCTATAAACTGCAATTATTAATTGAATCAGAATATTAATTCTGATTTCCAACAAATATACTAATTAGCACTATCTAAAATTGCATTGTAGTAATAATAATAAATATTGCATGTAAACCAAGCAACCAACTACATTTTTTATCCGGAGCAAGAGCACCAGAACAATAATTATGAACATAAAATGCAAGTTAATCATTTCTCTATTGTAAAACCTCAAATATGTTCTTTCTCAATTCTAAAGTCTCTTGAGCTTCAACTTCTTAAATTTAAATTGGTCCCAAAAAAATAGTTCCTTCAATAAAAAGTAACACTAGAATCGATATGGTACTATAGACAAAAAATGAAGCTATAGATTAATTGGGGCTAAAGAAATAACATTCCCAATAATAACTGACATAAAAATAAATCTAATTTTAATTAAAATATAAGATTTGAGACAGCAAACCTCGCCAGTGGTAATGTGCTGTAGGAACTTATCCTCAAATTCACGGCAAAGTTCCAAGGCTATAGCACGTGTACCCTCTGAAGTGGTGACCATTGACTCACCAAGCCTTGCCAATTCATCCTGAACTATCTGAGACTTCCCTTGTAACCTTAACAGTGTCAGTAAAGTAAAGATTAATAGAGTGCAGTTTCGAACACAAATCATTTTAGTAAGAACAGTTATTTACATAGTAAAAAATTATGAAAATTAAAAACACAAAAGACTTTGGATAAATGCCAAGTAACAAGAACCATTGATCTATTATACGGTTCTTAGTTTCCCATTACTATAAAAAAGAACCAAGTCAAAACAACAATACTTAATAATTAATGAGAAAATGTCATTGCACTACATGGTACTTACCCAGAAAGAAGGTTAGGAAGCCGAAGCTTCATACGATTCTGAATCTGGTGTGCCAGGGCATCCACTAAAGCGATCCTTCCAAGCTTACTCGGAGGAGCTCCTGTCAATATGGACTTGAGGCTTTCACTCTCTGCTCTCCATGCAGTTTCTAATGAATTTTCAGAACCAGCAGATCCAGACTGTGCCGTAGCTATTGAAACAGATTGACCAATCAGTGCAACCCAAGGGATATCCGATGTTTTTGCAGGACCCTGATTCAATAAGAGAGCTTGTACTGCAGCCAGCGCTTTTTGGTCCGATGCAGCTTGATCTATTTTACTAATAATGCCAATGGTTCTGGTACCTATCAAAATATTTTTTTGCCTATTTAGTCAATTAACAATGAAAAAACTAATACCTGATAGAGAAGGAAATCAGACAAGTACTCAAGAAAAATTCCATGAGTTTTACGTAACAATAATCCTTAAAAAAACAGTGGAAACAGTCTACCTTCTCCATCATATTCCTTTGCATATTTTAGGGCTCGAGATGAAGCAATTTCAGGTGCTTGAACTGCAGGTACAATAACTAGCAAAATGGCATCATTATGCTCTGCATATTCGCTAACCTATGCAATGACCACATTAAATAACATCAGAATCCCAAAACTGTTCAGTAATAACAAAAACCAAGAAGTTTGGGAATTAATTTGGGAAGGTTACCAGTGATTCATCCATGATGCGCTGATCCAACCCAGGTAAATCAACCAATTTAAGAGGCGGTGCTGGGAAGAGATAAGATGATAGAAAGAATGTTAGGATTTAGGAAACTTAGTTTACAAAAAATAAAAACGGTACGGCACGTATAACTGGAGCCTGTCAATAAACAAACTCATTCACTCTTTTAGGGTTCAAATGCAAGGCAGCTTCCAGTAATTATCTGACAACATAACATATTAATTGCACGAAGCAACAAGAAACTCAAAAGTATTGTAAAGGACCAAAGGCTACTGTAATTTCAAGAACTTATTTTGACAAGCAAACTTCTTTGTGTGGTTATGCATGGATAGTCCAAAAAGACATAACAACATGTTACGATATCAGCCAATTCACCTTTTCAAAGATGTATAATTACTCTATCAAATTGCATAACCTGAAGATAGTAAGGTAAGTAAAACAAATCATCAGACATCAACAAACCTGTGCTCGTGCGTAGCTTCAAATAAATTTGATCCCGACCCTTGCCGGTGGAACTCTTACTCAGTCTATCCTGCAACGAACGTCTCAAAGCACCTGCGGCAACAACAACGAAACAAAGCACGTGAACATGTCCATCAGTAAAGAAAATAAGCGAATTGCACAGATCAGCCACTTAGGTGTGTACTGTGTGCAGTTTGAAGAAGAAAATAGGAACTGACTTGCGGAGACTTGCTGTGACTTGTTGTCAATCTGCAAGATAATGGATTTGCTGCTCAACGAAGTGTCTCGCAGCAGATCAATGCATATAGGAGCTCGAGTAGCTCCGTTCTCACCAGTAGGCTGCAGAATAATACAAAATTAACCACACTCACTCTCACAGTTTCACTTTCATAACAACAATAGAATAGGGTTTAAGAGTGGGTTTGAAGTTTAAATTACCAAAACGGGATGTCCAATCAAACTGTTGAGAACTGCGGATTTACCAGCACCCTAAAAAAATTGGAATTTAAGTGAAGTGATGAAAACGACGATGCGGAAGAAGAGAAACAGGAAGAAAAAGGATACTTACAACATTGCCGAGTGCAACGACGTTGAGGAAAGTGGAAGGTCTTCGAGAATTGGTGGAGGATTCGTCGACGTCTTCGTCGGCGAGGAGCGCCGCGGCTTGGCGCATCGAATCGGCGAGCTCCGACAAGTCCTCGATCGCCGCCATGGATGATGAATCGATCAACGGATCCTAAACGGAGAAGAAGCTTAGTCGTCGAAACGAAACGAATCGAAGGAACTCGCGCTCGCCGGTTAGGGATCGATCGGAATCGAACCCTAAAACAGAGCTTGAATAGTAGGATCTGGAGCAAGGTATGAATCAGATCTCTTTCTCTCTCTAGAACTTTAAAAATGGGGGTGTCGTCTTGACTATATTGAAAGTTCTGATTCAGAGAAATTTCAAAAAGCACACACTCTCTCTCTCTCTTGCGCGTTTTGAAATGGCAGTAGTCCCAGTCGTCTTGTCTTGTCTTTTTATTTTGAATCGTGTTTTGTTTCAACCTAATTAACTTTTTTTTTTCCTCTCAAATTAAATCACCACCCAACGTCTATACGGTTAGGTTCAATTTATCATTCTTTTTAATCTAATAAAGATTTGATTTGATGATCCATATATGTACTCCTATGATTGTTAAGGTAGAAATAAAAAGAAGAAGAATAAAGAAAAAATTAAAATTAAAAAAACGAAAATATATATATATATATATATATATATATATATATTTTAAATGTTTAAATATATTTTTTATCTTCATAAAATTTCAAATTTTGTTTTTTTAATATTTTTTAAACTTTACTTTCAAAAAATTAACTTTTTATCGTTTGATAATTTTTTATTTTATTTTCTAAAATTATCAAGGATCAAAAGTTATTACGGTCTAAAAAAAAATTCAAAATCTATTAGAGATTAAAATATATTTAAATCTTTAAAAATTATTTTCCATTTATTTTCTATTTTCTCAAAAGTGCCTCTAGTAATTTAAAAAAACAAATAATATGTTTTAATATGAATTTATGGGTTAAGATTATAATTTAAACGTGTGTTTTTGTGAATGTAATTTTTTTCTAAAATATAATTTGTGTGCTTCTATTTTTTTAAATCCATAATTTTAATTTTCTTATCCTTTATTTTTTAAAAATTTGTAATTTTATTACTCCTATTTTTTAATTTAGACATGTTCTTGACATTTTTAAAGAAATCTAAAAAAAGACAAAAATTATTTTTATTTGCTCTTCACATTGATATCAAAACAAAAGTAATTTCTATAAAAAATAATGATTAATCTTTATAAAAAATTATGAATACATAAATCAATATTATTCTTTTAATAAAATTTATTTGGTACACAATCATAATCTACTTGGTTAACAATACAAGTTATCATCACTTATGACACTTATGTCATGATTAATTGTAAATGTAATTTAAATATGTGTGATAGGTTAAATAAATTTAGCAATTAATGCAACCTGATAACTTAACTAATTGAATTATAGGATATTTGGACAAGTGTGTCAAGAGCATACAATATAAAAATCTTACAAATTTATAATTTATTTTAATTTTAATAAGCTTTTTAATATAACTTAATTAAATAAGTTTCTTTTTAAATCCAATACATTAAGATTCACGGTCAAATTTATGGAAATAAGTTTTTATATAATGATTGAGTAATTAAGTTATTAATCAATTCATGTATAAAAAATGTTATTTAATGGTACTTAACTAAAACTCAAAATCATGATTGATTGTTAGGAGTTATGAATTTGGAATAATGTTTTTTTAAAAATAAGTAAAATTTATTTGATTAGTTATAAATATTTGCGATTTTTTTAATATATAAAATATTTTAAATAAAACAATATTAAAAATATGTAATATATCAAATAAAACCATATAAAAATATATGTAAGATATTAAATAAAATTAATAACAAGTAAAATTAAAAATATTTATTTAATAATTAAATAAATATTTTTTTACAATTTTTTAAGAAATAAAAAAAAACAAAAAAGAAAATATAAGTAAATAAAAAATCTTAAAATAAAAAATTTTAAACAAAAAAAAACTTCAAAGTGATAAAAAAATTATAATTTCAAAGTTGTAAGTTAAAAATAATATAATTTTAATTTTACAAATAAAATAAAAAATTATACTAAAACAGTAAAAAAATAATAATAAATCATAACTCAGAAGTTATAATCTATGATAATTTTACACCCTTTTGGGCCCTGGGTTGATTAACACCCCACTCGTAACTCTTACTCGTCTGCCTAGGTTACCCGTTAGTTAGAACATAAAAAGAAAAAAAGAAATAGGGAAAACTTGGCGTGTCCTCTGATACACTGAACAGAAGAGAAGTGAGTGAGAGAATGTTCAAGAAGGCGGTGGAGGCGAAATCTCACCAGAGGTTGTCTGGTGCGGACCGGAAGAAGCTGAGGCGAAGCATTAAGGACAAATTCCCAAGGGTTTCTGATTCCGATTTAGATGCCTTGCTTCCTCCCAAGGTAAATCAAATAATTAACTCCTCATCGATTCATTCATGTTTCTTTGTTTCTTTTCATATATCACACACACACACACACTGAAGAATTAAACAGGCAGAGATTACAATAGCCAAGCTTCAAAACCGTGTCCATGTTTATGCTGTGGAAGGAGGCTTTCCAATGTTTTTCGATGTTGATGGCCGCGGCTCAGACATTTTCCCTACAGGTTTGCTGTCGTTTCATTCTATTTGCTCATATTTAATAGACCTGTTAGGAAGTCCCACCTCGCCTACCTCAATTCTCGTGTGCATCTTATATATCTTTTGACAACTTCACTTAATGCCAATTGATTTCATGCTGAAATCTAACAAGCTATGAAGCACAGATTCTCACACGAACAAAATATAGGACATGGGAACACTGCATACACACAAATAGAGATTCTAATTAAATAAAATATGAGTAACATATAATAAAATATCTAAATTGATTCTATATTCATCTTTTAAAACTAATCTTTTATGTTTTTTCAAGTGTATTGATTGTGTAAAGGTGATGACTTTATGAGTTCAAGTCAACAAAATATTTTTTGAATCAGACACCTAATAAGAAGTGTCAAACAAGTGTCCGGGTGTGCCGCCGTTGGAAACGTATCCATGCTTCATAGTAGCAAAACCAAAACTTGAGTTCTGAGAACTAAAATTAAAATGACTGGATGCAGTTTATGCACTGTGGATGGTCCCTGAGCTACTGCCAGTTTTCGTGCTAAAGGGTGGTGAGGTATCCCGGTTCGTTATCGGAGGAGCAGACTTGATGTTCCCTGGTATAACTGTGCCTCCCGAAGGTCTTCCTTCCTTTCGGGCTGGGGAACCTTGGGCTGTCAAAGTACCCGGAAATTCTGCTCCCATTGCAGTACGTAATGTACTTTGCTTCTTCATATTGTATTATCAAGTTTAATTACTATGCACTGTCAGTGTAAAGAAAAAATTATATTGTCAACCAATCAGAAACCAATCATTGTCATGGTTTTTTAAGGTAGTTATTGCGAAAGTTAACAAACTTACTACAGATGGTTGTTTGTGGTTGGATTGGATGGCAATATAAAAAATGCTTTACGTTGTCAGTGCATGCACTATTTAATATTCCATAGGTTACATGTCAGCTCAAAATTCATTGATTCTCTTGAAGGTTGGGAGTACTACAATGAGCAGTGCTGAAGCATTAAAAGCTGGATTACGTGGAAAGGCGCTGAGAATAACTCATTACTATCGTGATTTGCTTTGGCAAGTGTAGCTAGAGACAGCCTGATGATCCTTTTATTCAGTACAAGTAAAACAAATTGAATCAATCTGTTCATTGGATTTGCAGGGAATCTGCCGAGGGGCATTGCGTGCCTAATGCAGGTTTTTTCGAAGATGTTGTCTTTGAGGATCCTTCTTTGTTACAAGCTTCTCATGATTCTGATTTGACTGAGGCTGTCGGTGAGACATCAATTGATCAGCACAACAACCCAAAAGGTGATGGACCGGAGGAATCTCTAGATGTAAATGAGTTCCAACCTGATTCTAACCCTGCATTGACGATGCCAAATGGTAATGAAAATGATACCGCTGCTGAAGTAACTGAAGGCGTGGCTGATTTGAATTTACGGGATACTGCCTCTGCTAATGACCCAGATGACCAACAGACTCTATCAACTGCAGACGTTAATTCCCTGTTAGATAAGTGCCTTCTTCAAGCTTTGCACACAACGGTGAAGGACAAAGACCTTCCCTTGCCTGGAAGCACTCTATGGTGGGATTCTCTCTCTCTCTTTGCCTCTTGGTTGACCAAGTTGAACCATTTGAAATAGATTGGCCAAAAAAATCTAGCAAACCAAGAATTTCAGTTGACAATTAGGTGTAGTTTAGAGATTTTGAAAAGATAGTTTGCTTAGTAACAATGGCTCCAAAATATGATCTCTGTGGAGTGCACTTTCAATTGGATGAGATAGTGAGAACTTTGGTAGTGACTTTTCAAGACCTCAATTTTTATACTGAGCAGGGAATTTAAGCTAAATATGAAAATTTAGCTCTGGACGTCAGTGCTGAAGAATTAAACATTGAATTTCTGTTTGAAAGGGTTTTAGCAGAGGGCATGAAAGAAAACTGTTTTAATTGAGTTATAATAAATAACTTTCCATTTAATCAAGTTATTGTCATTTGGAGGACAGCATAATATATTTGATAATTATTCAAGTGCTTTGTCATTTGTATTCAACATTTTTTTTCTGACTTAAATTCATTTCAGTTTGTATTAAATATACACTGTTAGTTTGTGTTGAATTGAAAAGTCAGGCTTACCTCCAGTAATCTAATAATTATTTGTTTTTGGGCATTGCAGGTCAAACCATGTATTGCCGTGTAGGCCTTCAGGAATCACTTTAGACATCAAAAAATCTTCCTACAAAAAGTTATCAAAGTGGTTACAAGCAAAATCCACCTCTGGCTTGGTTTGTCGTCTACTGCTTTCTTTTTACTTGGATAAGTAGAATAGTAATAGAAGCTTGCTGATATTGACTGGGAAATCCTTAAATTGTTAAATGAGTTATAAAATTAGAATCTAGAATGTGCCAAAGTAGGTCTCTGTCAGTAGTGCATTGCCCTTATGTCTTTTTCTGTCAGGATGCACCTTCTAACGAAGCATTCCGACACTTTGGAGCCTCCTCAGCTTGTTAGATGTGTAACCTCTTAGCATGTTAGATATGTAATCCAAGGCACTATGGTAAAGAAATAAGTTTGACAACATTTTTCTGTTGTAGATTTGTTTCATGAATTGGAATGGAGATAGAAGGTTGGACCAGAGTAGTACCCTTAATTCCATATGCAAATATTAATTGGAAGTTTATATAACAATCTGTATTATCCAAATTTATGACCATGAGAAAAGATTGAATAGAAAAATGGGGATTTGACATTCTAAATTTTCCTGTCTTACAAGCTTTTTTTAAAGTTTTTAGTGAATGAATTGCTTTTGGAAGGTTATAGCTGCTGAAATCAACTCAAGGAATGATTCTCAATTCGGGATGTTTCTTATAATGTTGTCTTTCTAATGTATTTAAGGTTGATGATGCGTTGGAAATTTTTGAGACTATTAATGTAATTAAAGTATGGGGGAGGGATATTGTACGCAGCCTTACCCTTGCATATGCAAAGAGGCTGTTTTCGGAAAACGAAGTTTTTTTATTAATGTAATTAAAGTTTATCCATGTATTCTTGTGAAATAAGCTGCATCATGGGACAAACACAATATTAAATTATGCATGATAGTTACTTATATGTCCATTTTATGTATACATCATGAACAAAATGCATTGATGTTTTTTATTTTTACTGTGTGTGGTCCTTTTGATCATTTGTCTTCTACTAGTAAAGCTTTCTGCAATGCTGTTTCTGGATTCTTTCTTCACGCATATTCACATTTGTACAGATATCAGTGAAAGAAGATAAACACAAAAAGGAAGTAATGCTATTTTCAGTAAACCGAAAACATGCTGATTATTCATCCTTTAAGCCTGAAAAAAGGCAAGTGGAGAAAAGTGAGCAACCCAGTGTTCAGTCTGCCAATGAAATTCGTTCATCCAAAACTCTTGAAGTGGCTGAAATCTACAAACCAAGTGTACATGTCAATTCCATATTTTCATCTGTAGGAGCTGACACAGGGAAACTTTTTAGTGCTTCTGAAGCTACTGATATTGTCTTCAAATATGTTGAAAAAGAAAATCTTGTGAAACCAACAAATAAATCCGTTGTGGTTCTTGATGTAATATTATGTGATGCACTGTTCAAGGGGGCTATTAAAAAAGGAACAACATATCCTACAGAAATTCACAAGAAGGATTTAGGATCAACATTTGTGAGCCGTATGCAACCTCATCATGTTGTGACAAGAGGGAATGAATCTGTTGTTTGTAAAGGTGCCCTTAAAACAATTCAGTTATTGACAGAACGTCGGCAAGGCAACAAGAAGGTAACCAAACTCTCTGGTATGGAATCTTTTCTTATAGATGCTGAAGCATTGGCATCAGAACTGCAGAAGAAGTTTGCTTGCAGTACCACTGTTGCAGAACTACCAGGTATTTCATGGTTGCATACAAGTTTTATTTTTGCTTGTGCTTTGTTATCCTCAAGAAATATGGGATTTACGAGCATATGAATGTCTTTATTCCTAATGTCTGCTAGATGTTGCTTTTCTATGTTTAAATCCAATATCATATTGTGGTGTCTGATTAATATATCTGCATTCATATAGAATATATATTTTTGGTTTTATCTTTCCATGGTTGATAGAGAATATAGAACTACATTTTGGTCTCAAAGGAGGAAATGAAAAGATATCAAATCTCTGTTGTTTAGTCCTCAACATTCATATAGAATATATATTTTGGTTTTATCTCTCCATGGTTGATAAAATGCTGATACCTGAAATTATAAATCTACATTTTGGTCTCAAAGGTGGAAAGAGAAAAAAAAATCAAATCTCTGATGTATAGTCTCCAGCTGTTGCATCTTCTTACTTTTCTTTATTTTGGTCTTGCCTTCTGATACGTCAGATAGTCATTCTTTTTCACATTAACAAACATTTTAATGGTAATATGTATGAGCTAACGTACTAATGAATAATGAGGAAACAAGGAAATAAAGACATTATACCACCAAAGGATTTATTTATTTATAAATAAGCAAATTGAATTTTTAACAATATGGAAACTATAATTGATTGGGGAACTACTATCGCAAAGTGCGTTTTCCTTAAAACCTGGTTGTGTGAATTCTCATGTACCATAAATAATATTAAAATCATTGAAGTGGTACGGTCTGTATTTGCTTTGTAATCCCAGGTTGGTATATTTAATTCTATATATTTCATTACTCATTATCGTATGTAAATGAAGAAAAATGAGAGTTTGAGGGTATTTATTTTCTGTTGCAAGCCAAAGTTGGCAATTGTAGTGCTATTGGAGGTGTGACAGATTGAGGGTATTTGTTCCAGTACTTGGAGGGTAGATAGTAAGGGGTCATATGGGAAACTAAACTTATTTAGTATGGTACTTGTGGGGGAGCTTATGCAGTAAGCGTGACCACTGACCACTATGATCAGTTTTGAGTTTATAGGTCTATTTTGATAAATGTGTCAGTTTCCTTCTGAATGTAACAAACTCAACAAAACCAGGGGATTGGACTTGCATGTGAAACTAAACTGATTTAATATGGTACTTGTGGGGGAGCTTATGCAGTAAGTGTGACCACTGACCACTATGATCTCTTTTGAGTTCATTGGTCTATTTTGGTAAATGTGTCAGTTTCCTTCTGAATATAACAAACTCAACATAAAATCAGGGATTAGGCTTGCACGAGTAAAATTTTAATGTTCTTTTATTTGCTCTTCCATATCCTTTACATCCTTCTGCCTTAGCCGAGTAGGAATTAGGTGAACTAACAGTGAGTGTATATTTCCTTGTTTATTTCATCAAAATATTGGTTGGAAATGGCTTGATGAAGATGGTCAGAGACTACACCCTTCCAACATGGTTCTGACTTGTCAAGTTTGACTTTCTAGTTAAGAATAATAAAATGATACTACAAGTTTATTATATTGTCTATCTGAAATTCTAAAGCATTTGTTTGCAGGTAAGAAAGGGAATGAAGTTTTGGTTCAAGGAGGAGTCATCGATGATTTAGCTAGGCATTTGATTGATCAATATGGAGTTCCAAAGAGATACATTGAAGTTCTTGATAAAACCAAGAAATGAGCTACATACAATTTTATTTTATTTTTTTATGTAACGCTGATGGGAGTGCTTTACTTAGATGCCGAGAGATGTGTATGTTCTGTACTTTTCGTACACTGGTTTATTGTTGGGTTGAGGTGAATACAAAAGGAGCGCGATAAGAATATAAATGGACAAAGCACAAATGCTCTTTTCAATTCAAAGAATTGTTGTGTCAAGTTTATTGTTATACTCTGAATGGAGGAAGTCACCATTCAGATCAAACAAACTTGATCAGTTGAGGCAGCATTCACAATTTTTTCACTATATGAAAGCAATAGTCTAAACTCTCCCTTTAATCTTTGAGATTGCAAGTGCCAGATACTGTTTCTTTATAAAACCTTCACTTTAGTCTCTAATTTTCTAACACATTTGTTTTTTTTAAAAAAATTATTACTCAATAATGACTTTGAAATACAACATTAGAAAGTGAATAAAAAGTAGAAACCAAGAGAATTTAAGCTAAAATAATTTTATTCAAGATGATTTTGATTTTCTAGTTTGGTGATTATTTGGTAATGGTATAACTCTTTCGTGGGAAAGGAAATTTTTCTACTGGAACCAAAACCTCACGAGGTAATTGATTATCAATGGGGTGAACATTTTAAATGAGTATATATATTTTGTAATATAACTATTTACCTTTTAAAATTAACGCAATATGTCTTTTTATAGAAACAAATGTAAATTAAGGGCGGGTTTGGAATTTTTATATAAAACCTCAGAAGTTGGATATTTTTTTCACACACTAATTGGTAAAATTACAAGTATATTCTCTCTCCAAGTAAGCTATACTTGAAAAGTGAGTTTGGAATTTTACAATTGTTATCATGAAAAAAGTTTTCACTAACTATCATTTTTAATTTGATGATTAATTTCATAATTTATGTAAATAAATGTGTTAAAAAATAAAATAAAACTGATTTTCATTAAATAATTTAATCCAAATATACAATAAATTGATAAGTGTAACACTGACGCCGAACAACAGAATGGAAAAGGGAAGGTGGATATATAAACACCCTTTCCCTCCAAAACGCTTTATATAAACGGTTGACAAACTCGAATTTCGTGTTCTCTGAGCTCTCAAATGAACGGTACTTGCGAATCCACTCACAGCCACCTTGTTAAATTTTTTAATCGATCTGAAAATGAAAATTGAAAACTGAAATTGAATTCAAATGTGGAGGATGAAGCGGCAAAGATTTCGGCCGAAGAGGAAACGCAATTGACCAACATACGCACTTTGGAAAACGACATCCACTTCGGTCAGCTCTAGCATTTCAGTTTTCATATCGTTTTCTTCCATTTCGGAGCACTCACTCACCTCACCATTACTTTATTTATAGATTTTAATTTCTTTGCACTTTTTCAGCAATAAAAAACCATTGATGATATGTTTAAGCGTGTAATGATTAAGTATAAATATGTTTATAATTTAATAAAAGTATGTACACCCGCCGAGGATTTGTGATTGAATGATAGAATAATTTTTTTTCAGTGTCATTACATACATTATTTACTCTTATTTATAAATTGTGAACTGAATCTGCAATTTCAAACCGACCACTGGAGCTTAAATGTGAATGCGTTCTATTTTTTATTTTTTATAATTGAGCTACCTCTTTAGTCTTTTCTCCGTTGTGGTCAATGGTCCTGCTCAAGTGGAAAGCGTGATATGTTCAATGTTATTATTATACTTTAAGTGATAAATATAATGCCTGCATAAATTTCCGTATTTCATCTACATGTTAAGTGATATGCTGTTACACTTACACTCATTAACTTGGTACACAAAACTCAAATTTGGTAGCCAGAAATGTATACTTACAACGATAAAGTAAGAGGAATGCTTACGGTCACATCTCTCATCGATGTAACGGTGAGAATGTGTTTAAGAGAGTGTGTTTGAGAGTGTGACCCTAACCCTAACATTCCTCATAAAGTAAAATTAATTTAAATTAAAAGTCGTGCTTTCCAGATAAAGTCTAGAGTTAATGTGGGGATGTGATGTGAAAACTTGATAAATCTATATGGGGCTTTAGGATTTGTTATGAAGAATTTTGACCTTGTTGCTTGTTTTGACACGCTCTTTATCTGATGCCTTGAGCTGTGTTGTTGTCCTTGATGCTCTACAACAGACTTTGGATCTTATTCAGCAAGAGAGAGTTGGGTTATCTGCCAAACTTTCAGAGAAGAGGTAACTGAAGATACTGGGGGAATGATCTTACACATTTGATGGGTATTCATCTAATTTGTTTTACTCTTTCAGAGCCTACTATAGCAAGGTTGCAGAGGACATGAATGCCAAATTACAGAAGCAACAGGTTCGCTTTCATTCTTCTTCTTGGTTTTATTGGTGTGCGACCTTTGGAGCGCAGGCTCAATGCATGAAGTAATATCTGCGATCAAGAGAACAATTAGCAACAAATGTTGACATCAGAGGACTATTATGTTTGGGAAATAGTTTCATTTGAAATACATACATGTTCTGCATGGAAGAATGGTTTATCTTACTCAAAATTGCACCCCTGAACAAGACAAGAAGCTAGTATAAATATTGAGTGCTATTTGGGTGTTTGAGGTTCTAGGGTGCGGAAAAGTGTGGAAATATTTTTTTTTAAATTAAATATTATGTTGAAGTTGCATTGGAAATCACGGGAGAATTCACTGCTACACTTCCTATAGAAAACTTTCCATTTTTAATTCATCAAGGCACTGATTAGCATTTTCCTTAATGAAATCATCCCAAAAATATTATTTATTTAGTTCAGATTTTATTTCCTATGATTCTTTTGATTCCGATGATATTAGTTTCTTTTTACTTATATTCTTAATTTGGAGGAGTTACATTTAATTCACTGAGTAAATCTATTTTCCAGCATCCTTGTCCCGTTAATTTTATCCTGTTACCAGCTCTGCTTTCATTTTTCATGCGAGTTCTTTCATTCAGTTTGTTGCAACTTTGTACTGAAAAGAAATCTTTGGTACCAATGGGTCAATACTAAGAAGATTAACAGGGAACTGAAAAAGCATGATTTGGTATGCCTTTTTGTTATTCGTGCAAATAACTTTAAACAGTTTATCAGGAATACCCATATATATCCTTCAGT
Organism: Glycine soja; assembly: GCF_004193775.1. Lineage (NCBI taxonomy): Eukaryota > Viridiplantae > Streptophyta > Magnoliopsida > Fabales > Fabaceae > Glycine > Glycine soja. The sequence goes on along the minus strand of NC_041010.1, from coordinate 117,068 downwards.
TCCTCTGAAAATTAGAGTCCTTGATTCCTTGGTACGCGTTTGAGCAAACTTCTTGAGGTTACTTATTTATTAGGAAATAATATAACTTTGTCCAATAAATTATTGACTAAAAGGAAGAATAAAGCAAAGAAAATTTCCTCCGATTCTCAGGTTTTATTTGTTTAATTTATCTACTTTTGTGAGAAGTCTCTCTTTGTCACTTCCATTTTGAATTTATGCAGGTCACCGGAAAGGCTGTTGGGCAAAAAAGTAAAGTTGAAGGCATGGCTCTAAACTTTAGTGTGATGTTTTACACACAGTCTTATGCAAAATGACTCTTAAACTCTGCCAACGATTTCAGGAGGATCTATTTCTTTGCTTCCATTTATCAAAGCTAAATTAAAAAGAGAGAGTAATAAACATGTTCAAATAACTTATCATGAATTTAATAGCAATGAGTGATCAAGATTCAAGATCATTACAATGTTTATGTATTTTAAGGCATTTGAGTTATGACTGTCTGTCGCATTGTTGGACTGGTTCCATAAGATAGCATGGCTTGATTTAATTTCTCAAATTGAGAACCAGTGGTATTTGACTCAGCCTTCTGAGTTAAACTAAAATCACCCCGTAAATGCTCACTGTAACAAAATCAGTAATGAGTGGGATACCTTGGCTTTGTCAAGGCTGAACACTGAATCAAAAGTCCGTTTTCTATTTTTTTTCTATTAAACTTGCAGACATTTTATAATCCCTTTTGTAAAACTAAATTTGATATCCTAACTTTATTTTCATAATTTTAACTTGCAGGGAAGGCTGGTGCAAATGATAACCTTGTAATGGATAGCATGGTAGACTACTTCTTTCATCAATGCATATTACATGAAGTTGGAATCTGGTAATTTATCTTTGTTTGACAGGGGAGTGATGTAAGGAAGGATTTAATCATTAAATTGGATAATGCTAAAGCAAGGCTTGATGGGATTCTTGCTCTGAAAGCCAAGGTTCTTACAGAGAACAACAAGGTCACTTATCTGCATCATTTTTAGGTTGTGAAGTATAAATAACTCAAGTTTATGGTTGTTAAGTTATTTTTGGTCTGTGTAATTTTTTTTAAAGCATATAATGAAACGTTTCATTCATTCTAGAAACTAAAATTCAGTATAATATGAATGGGAAGATTTAGATTTATAATATGCTAATATGTTTATACTTTCTGTATACTTTATTTGCTTCTTACTATTATTTCTTTTTTGTCTCTAGATATAACTGGCTATTGAGGATATACAGTACAGAGAAAATGAGTTTAAGGTTGGTTGTTAATTTGTTATTCTGAAAGAATTATTAAGAATTGTGTGGTTACCATAATTTTCCTCTATTAGGATGGTCGAGTGGAAAACATTTCCGTTTTATATATGAGTTTTATATGGTAACATCCCCCCTCAAATTCATGTTGGTTGATCAAGAAGCATCAATTTGTGAACAAGAAACTGATGAAGTTGTCTAGGGAGAGAATTGGTAGACATATCAGCCATTTGCAAAGCTGTGGAATTTGGAAACATGTGAAAGATAAATGACCCAAGTAGTATCTACAACTTGACAAATATAGTGATAATTCACTTCAATATGCTGGTACCATGGTAGATATTAGATGAGTAGCTATTTGAATGACATTTGTGTTATCTTCATGTAGAGGAACGGGAACAGTTTGAGGAAAGCCAAATTCAATCAACAATGACATTGCACAATATTCAGACTCACTACAGGATTTGGATTTTGTAGACAATTTATGTTTTTACATGATATCAGAGTCTACAGGAAATATGCACCAATGAATACTATAGAGAACTAGTACAATCAGCATCACTAAAAGCAAGAAATGCATAGGAGATCGGGCATGAAAAATATACTATGACATAGAGAACCTGGTAGATATCACATGATGCGGCTGCGGGGAATAATAGCCAAATGTAGATGTCATGGAGAGTGCACAAATGATAACTTGCTAATCAACAAAAGTCATATGAGGTTGATTGGACATTACATAAATTAACTTAAATGATACAAAACTACATGAAAATTTCAAGAACGGAGTCCGTCATTTATAGCATTGCTTAGATATTTTCACTTCATAATCGAGACAACATAAAGAACATTTCCTACCGATGTGGCAAACACAGCGAACCTACAAAAGCATCATAAACTGACCCAGTTATGCATTTTACCCAGATGTGTTGTTCTTTTTCTCTTGTTGACAAAATCAAGAAAATTTCTTTCCGAGCCCTGTTACACATTTTACACAGATAAGCTGTGCTTTTTCTCTTGTTGATCCATGGTATCACAAAGTGCTATTCCTGTGGTCTCTGGCAAACAGACTAAAGTCAAACAGGATGATATTATAACTACTCCAAATACGCCATAGGAGAAAATATCATTTTTCCTTCCTGCAGATATCAAAAATGGGATGAATATGTTACCAAATACAGTTGCTTGCCTCACCAATGAGGTTGTGGTGTTCCTTACGCTGGTGGGAAACAACTCTATAATGTAAATGAGAAACACATTATAAGCCGTGACAGCACTAAAAAAGGCTACCAATGATATCCCCACCTTAGCTACCTGCTGCCCACTGCCTACGACCACACACAATACACAGCATATCCCACTTGCTACTGAAAATGCAAGAATAGATGGCTTTCTTCTGTAGTTTTCCAAGAAGTAGGTGACTACACAAGAAGGTATTTCCATCAAGGCATTAAGCACAACTGCCAAGTAAATGTCAAATCCTAAGTTCCCGACGGCCAAAGGCATGCCAAAATACACCATTCCAATCCCAAGACCAAGCACCATAATGGCCACCATCCGTTTAAGAGCCCAACTTCTCTCAAACAACTCTGCTATTGATGAGTAAAGTTGGAAAATTGAAGACTTTTGTTTAGCAGCAGGAACTTTCAGCAGGCTAGCAGTTAAATTAGCACCATTTTCTACTGAAGAAACTCCGTTAAGCATTGCCATGGCTTCTTGCTCTCGACCTTGCATGAGAAGCCACCTTGGAGACTCGGTAACAAAAAGGTAAGCAATGATAGAGTAAAAAATGGCAGGAATGGATGTCCACACATAGAGAGTTTTCCATGAAGAATTCTTGTTTATATAAGCTATTCCAGGCAAGATCATATACCCCAATGTGAAGCAGAAATATTCGACAATTCCCACTGTGAACCTCCACTCAGTGCTCACTTTCTCAGTCAGCAACACCAGAACACATGTTCCGATGGATGAACGCCAAAACCCGATGAGGAATTTAAAGGCGGAGTAGATCCAAACATTGGTGGAGAAGACAATGAAGATAGAAGATATGGACATTGATAAACAAGACAGCAAGAGGAGGTTCTTTCTTCCAAGAGATGTATCAGCCAAGGAGGCAAGAAGAAAGGAACCGATAAGGCAACCGGCGAAGAAAGAAGATTGAGGTAAACCTGTGATGAAGCTGCCTGCACATTCAAGGCCAAACTGTGATATGATTGTCTTAGAAGAGGGTCCATCCCATGCCCAAGAGGACTTTGGAAGCTTGCATATGTCAGAACGTGATGAGGTGCATGCTGTCTCTGTGCAGTGCCATGTTGGGTAGTCGTCGGAGTAGATTGCCATGAAGGACTGCTGTGCATCAAAGCACATAGCAATGGACACAAGGATGCATTGCGCCATCCCCGACCACCCCAATTCTCGCAAACCATTCTCTATCGCTTCATCCCATGAGGGAATCAACTTTTCCTGCACAATACAATCAGAGTTTCTTAAAATTGGAACTGAATCTTCCATTTCTTTTTCAGCCTCTCTAATAACTTAAGCCAGAATGGGTCTATATAATCATATGTAGTCACTACTACTGTCAGGTTAGCTATGTTATACTTTGACCCCAAGTTTTATGGCAGCGAGCCAAGCTTAGCTATATACTATATATTTTTTATTATGTTCAGTAAACTCAATATTAAATTAATCAACAGTTGGGAACGCGTAGTTAAATTTGAATGACGAGTAAAAAAAATGTGATTGCCAACTTGGCTATCATTATCAGCACTCAGGTTGATAAAAAACTATGGCAGGAAATCCGTAATGTGTCTATTTTTATATCTCTCGTTAGACACGATTCACATTTATTTATAGTATATAGTGCTAGCAACACCCACACAGCCAGGCCCAACAGGAACACTCAGCGTCCCAATTACTTGAAAGACTATGTCACAACCTAAAGCAAGGCCCTCAGCCACAAGCATGCAACCATTACAGTCTATGATAATATTCTAGAAGCTACGAATATTAGGATATTCCAGAAATAGTAATTAATTGGATATTTTGTTCTTAGAGTTTGTTATCAGAATTTGTTATGAATTCTGTTACTAGAAATGTATAAATAAGGTTGCAAGGAATAGAAATGCAAGAAAGAAATTACACTCAATCTCTCAATTTAGGAGGTACCTTGTCCTCAAAACAAGGCTCTCTGTTCCCTCCCCTATCAACTGATCTGACCACCACACCCGTAAGACCACCACGGACAAACTTGAGGAAGCCATCTCTCGTTTGTCTCTCCACCACGCCGAGCTAGCCAGCAAGGTCGATTCCATCTTAGATCGCCTCAACCACCAAGGGAGTTCCAGTCCTGTGCCTTCCTCCAACTATTCACCTGCACCACGAGCACCTGTCAAATTAGACGTTCCGCATTTCGATGGATCCGACCCCATGGGATGGATTTTCAAAATCACGCAACTGTTTGAGTATCAGGGCACACCAGAAGAGGAGCACATTACCTTAGCTTCTTTCTACCTGGACGGTGCCACGCTCAGTTGGTACCAATGGATGTTCAGAAATGGTTTCATCACATCCTGGTTCGGCTTCCTTTAGGCTTTGGAGTCGCGCTTCACACCCACGTACTATGACGATCCCAAGGGTGCCTTGTTCAAGCTGGCCCAAACCGGCTCTGTGAACGAATATTTGACAGAGTTTGAGTGCCTCATGAATCGGATTTTCGGACTCCCTCATCCATTCCTCTTAAGCTGCTTTGTCTCCGGCCTAGTGCCGGAAATTCGCCGCGAAGTCTTGGCCCTCCAACCCATTTCCTTGCCGGAAGCTGTGGCCCTTGCGAAATTGCAAGAGGACAAGCTGCACGATCGCCGCCGTACCACACACTCTCATCCTCTTGTTCCCCTCCACACTACTTCCCAAGCCCCACAGGTCCCCCTACACTCTCCTACCCCTATTCCCTCACCTTCCCCATCTCCTCGACCTAAACCACCCTTCATCCAGCGCACACCAACCGAAATCGCCTTCTGCCGCGAACGCGACCTCTTCTACAATTGCGACGACAAGTGGAGTGCCACCCATTGTTGCAAGGGGCGCGTCCTATTGTTCATCGCGAACCCCAAGAACCCCGAAAACCCCTCTGATCCCACAACCATTGACCTTGCCATTCCCTCAGACCCCAACCCCATCTCAGACCTAGACCTACCATCTCCCACCCTCATATCAGTCTCAACACCTTGTCCGACCTCCCTACCCCTGAGACCTTCCGCCTCTTTGGCTACATCAACCACACCCAAGTCACTGTCCTCATCGACAGTGGCAGTACTCACAACTTCTTGCAACCCCGCCTCGCCAATTTCCTTCGTCTCCCCACCACAACCACATCCCCCCTTCGCGTTCTGGTAGGTAACGACGTCATCCTCGACTGTACCCTCCTCTACCCCGATACAACCATCTCCCTTCAATCCCACCCATTTACCCTAACCTTTCACCTATTACCCATTTGTGGCATCGTTTTGGGCATTCAGTGGCTTAAGCTTCTTGGGCCCATAACCATTGATTATGCCTCCCTCATTATGAAGTTCCACCATTTGGGCCAACCTGTTGAACTTCACGCTGACGCCAACAATGGCCCAACCTTGGTCTCAACCACCCAAGTCAAACATCTCCTCTAGACCAATTCCACCTCGGCCTTATTCCAACTTAGGATCTTACCCGCCCCTGAACCCGACCCACCCCCACCTCAAACACCCACCATCCCTGCCATTGACACTCTGCTCACCAACTACAATTCCCTCTTTCAGTCAGCCCATGGCCTTCCCCCGTCCCATTCCATCACCCACCACATCACCCTTCGCCCCCACACCGAACCCATTAATGTGTGGCCTTACCGGTACTCGTATTTCAAAAAGGTAGAAATCAAAAAACAGGTGGCTGAATTGCTCTTTGCAGGACTGATCCAAGCTAGCTGAAGTCCCTTCTCGTCGCCTATTCTTTTGGTCAAAAAGAAGGACGGCAGCTGGCGCATGTGCGTCGACTATCGAGCACTCAACACTGCCACTATCCACAACCGTTTTCCAATGCCCACAATCGATGAGTTATTGGATGATTTGGGCCATGCATCTTGGTACTCGAAGCTGGATTTGCAACAGGGATTGCACCAGATACTCATGGCACCAGAGGATATACTGAAGACGGCCTTTAGGACTCACCAGGGTCATTATGAGTACCGTGTGATGTCGTTCGGTCTCTGTAACACCCCATCAACGTTTCAAGCAACGATGAACTCCCTGCTTCAACCATTCCTCCATCGCTTCGCTGTTGTTTTTTTATGACATATTGGTCTATAACGACTCCCTGCAGGCACACGTGACTCACTTGGAACTCGTCTTTCAAGCTTTGCTCAAGGGCCAATTCTATCTTAAATGATCCAAGTGTTCTTTTGCTCAAAGGAGGCTTGAATACCTGGGACACATCATTTCAGAGAAAGGAGTTGAGCCTGACCCAGCAAAGATTCAGGTTATGGTGGCTTGGTCAACACCAACCACTCCCAAGGATCTCAGAGCGTTCCTTGGCATTACGGGGTTCTACCGTAAATTTATCCAGGGCTACGCAACAATCGCTTCCCCCTTAACGACTCTATTGTGCAAAAATGCCTTCGCTTGGTCCCCTGAGTCCCAATCGGCCTTTGAGAAATTGAAAACAGCAATGACTCAAGCTTCGGTGCTGGCCTTGCCTGACTTTGAGCTTCCCTTCGTGATAGAAACTGATGCTTCCGGCATGGCAATGAGGGTCGTCATGCTCCAACAGGGTCATCCTTTAGCGTTTTTTAGCAAACCATTTGGTTCATGACTACTTCGCTCCTTGACGTATGTCAGGGAGTTACACGCTATCGACACAGCGGTCCACAAATGGCGCCAGTATTTACTGGGCCATCCATTCACCATCCTCATCGATCATAAGAGCTTGAAGGACCTTCTGTCTCAGGTCATCCAGACCACGGAGCAACAACATTACCTGTCCAAACTGCTTGGTTATGAGTATACTATTCAGTATAAAGCTGGCGCATCAAATGTTGTGGCTGATGCTCTATCCCGCGTCACACACCCACCTGAAGGCCATTGCCTCCTCCTGTCCATCCCCAATTTCGTATTCATGGACTAGCTCCAACAAACTTTGAGGGACAACTCAGAATTTTGTACTCAGATGACCCGAGTTAAAGCTCACCCAGCAGACCACACCGATTTTACAATCTCTAACGGTTTGTTGTTTTTCCAAGGACGCATATGGTTAAACTCCGACAACCCCTTCATCGAGTCACTGATCACCGAATTCCACTCAACTCCCCTCGGAGGACATTTGGGGGTTGCGAAAACTACCCACCGTGTCAGCTCCAATTTTTATTGGACCACTCTCTGTCAGGATGTCAAGCGCTTTGTCCGCAACTGTGTCACCTATCAACAGTCCAAGACACCCACGACATGATCGAATGGCCTCCTGCAACCCATACTCATTCCTTTCGGCGTTTGGGAAGATCTTTCGCTGAATTTCATCACTCACCTGTCGTGCTCCCATGGTTTTACAGTGATCTTAGTCGTGGTAGATCGTTTTTTCAAAGGGGGTCCATTTTGGAGCTCTCTCGACCAATTTCACGGCTTATCGGGTCGCAGTGTTATTCCTCGACATGGTTTGTAAGCACCATGGTCTTCCTCGGAGCTTATCGTCGGACCGTGACCCCATCTTTGTCAACTCCTTCTGGCAGGAACTATTCGGCTTTGTGACACGCGCCTACGCATGAGCACTGCCTACCATCCCCAAACGGATGGACAAACCAAGGTCATGAATCGCGTCCTGGAGCAATATCTGCGTTCTTTCGTTAGCTCTCACCCTGCTGATTGGTTCAAGTTTTTGGCTATGGCTGAATGGTCCTACAACACGTCAGTGCACTCCGACACGGGCCTCACTCCTTATGAGGTCATTTACGGCAAAGCTCCGCCGACATTTCCTCATTACATTCTGGGAGCTTCCAACAATGAAGCTGTTAATGAAGCTGTTGATTCTCTCTTGACTTCACGACAGGACATCCATGATTCCTTGCAACGACGCTTAACCAAGGCACAGCAGGCTATGAAACAATAGGCCGATGCCCACCGGCGTGATGTCAACTATGATATTGGTCAGTGGATTTATGTCAAGCTCCGCCCACGGCGTTAACGCTCTGTTACCGGCTCTGCTCATCCCAAATTGTCTAAACGATTCTTTGGCCCCTTTCCGATTATGGAGAAGATTGGAGTCGTAGTCTATCGATTACAATTACTGGCAGGTGCTAAGCTTCACCCCGTGTTTCATTGCTCCCTTCTTCGCCCCCACCACGACCCCATTCCGATAGCGGATCCAAAGCAGCTACCATTAGAGGTCATCGACAATCAGTCTGTTTTGACTCCATTATCCATCTTAGACTCTAAGCTGGATGAGTCAACCCATCCAACCACCAAATTGGTCTTGGTTCAGTGGGTGGGTTAGGCCCCTAAAGACTCTACGTGGGAAGCATGTGACGACTTGAAGGCCCATTACCACCTTGAGGACAAGGTGGATTTCGAGAGGGGAGGTATTACTAGCAACACCCACACAGCCTGGCCCAACAAGAACACTTAGCGTCCCAATTGCTTGAAAGACTATGTCACAACCTGAAGCAAGGCCATGTGCAACCATTACCGTCTATGATAATATTCTAGAAGCTATAACTATTAGGATATTTCAGAAATAGTAATTGATAGGATATTTTGTTAGCAGAATTTGTTATGAATTCTGTTACTAGAAATATATAAATAAGGTTACAAGAAATAGAAATGTAAGGAAGAAATTACACTCAATCTCTCAATTTTAGGAGGTACCTTGTCGTCCAAACAAGGCTCTATGTTCTCTCCCCTATCATATAATAAAGGAGTTCTGAATTCAACATATCTTGATCAAAAGTGGAAAGTAAATAAAAGACTTTGTAACCTCGAGGATATATATATATATATATATATATATATATATATATATATATATATATATATATATATATATATATATATATATATATATATATATATATATATTATCATGTTTTTAAAAAATAATGCAACGTGGAGAGGGAAGTTGTCGGATTGTACATCAATCTTTCAAAAAGTGAACAAGAAAGCTGAAAAATATGATTGTCGAAATGTACAATGTTTCACGCTCGTCCGTGTCGTCTTCTCTTTTTCTGCTGCCTATGTTTTATTGTTTGTATCGAAAGTGACTTGTTTAATTGTTTTCTCAAATTGAATTCACGGCACGTGGGTGGGGTGCACTTTCTGAAACATTATTATGAACGGCGAGTAATTCCTTTCTTTCTTTATCTACTAGTCCGCATCTAACTTGTACGAGAGTGGGTGTCTCTTCCCAATTCCCATAACTCACTCTATCAGGATCGCTTTCATAGCAAATAATGATATATAAATTATTTTTTATTTTTTTCATTTTATGGCATCATAAATTTCTCTTTCCATTAATTACTGTATGATCCGTAAAGCTGGACAGGTACTTGGCTCATGGGGTCTCCCACTTGCTCAGATTACGGCAATCCTCAATTACCACCCACAAACTCAACCACAACGCATAGAGAAGCAATTAGCAAACGTGATTCTGAACATTACCTGACTCCCACGACATTGGACATGTATACATAGACTTAGAGAGGAGATTTCCAAGTACATTTTCTCCGATCCCACACAGAAACACCTCAAAGTATCATTGATTTGCTGTCGGAATTCCTTTTACAAGTACTTCTTCCTATTTCAACACAACTTGATCAGATCTTCTCGAAATTCAGTACGGATAATTAATATTTTTTTCTCTTTTTAAGTGTTAGATAGCAAAGAACAAATATTTTTCATAATATTTCGGTTATTATCACTTAGACTTATTTTGCTCCACTCCAACACGTGCTCCCTGCTCCTGCTCGATACCTTTTATCAAATGTTTCCTTTGGCTAAATTTAAATTTAAGGTACCTTTTTCTAGATTACCTTAGTTGGTCACATCGATCTGTAAGTGTACAGCACAACACCGACTTTCATAAAACTTTTACAGCTTACATCTTGTAGTAAAGTTTGTAATATAATGCGATGCTGCCTGCTGGCACTGTAAACCTTAGCTAGAATAGGTAGAGTTACAAAAGCCACCAATTGGATTGTATGAGAAAATTATAGCTTCCAGTCTATTCCCGAAATTTAAGTTTCAATTACTACTATAATATATATGACACAGCAAATGATCTACGTTGTATCTACTTCCACTCATGTACGTACTAAATAAGAGTTCAACCCAAAAAAGAAGTCACAAGTGCCTAATTTTTTTTTTTTTTTTGTGAATTGCCTAAAGAAATATGAAACAACAAGAAATAATATTATAAGATGCGTTTTAGTAAGGTCCAGACGCACTTAAACATTTTTAGACCTTTTAATTAGAGCCAAGACTATAATTAAATAGCTTAGATCTACTTCCCTCTTGACATTAATTGAAGATTAAATTAAACTTTTCTTAAGAGAGAGACTAGAGTCCGTCTTGGTTTTTGAAAGGAAACTTTTGATTCTCATCAAAGATTGATGATCTTTGTGGTGAGTCTTCGTTGACTCATAAATTAAGTATTAGCTGGAGCATCTTCATTTTTTTATCTTTATTTCTTGATCATTAAGAAAAGAAAATGTTTATTATGAAAATTATTAAAAAAATTATAAACAACACAATTTTATGTATTTAATAAAAATATTTCTTTTTTTTAGTTCCTTAATTAATGTGTTAAGAACTGATTAATTTTGTCTTATATCTTTTCCATTTTCATCATCTTTCTTTTTTTGAGTTCTCGAATACGTACGATTTTGGGATTTTGGGATCAGTTTTATGTGATCCAAATTAAGGTTAGGTTGCGTCAAAACTCACGTGCTTAATTACCGACTCCATGTCTAGGACAAACTGAATCTAAACTCTTGACTGACTCCAAAAGACAGCATACATACGACATTCTAAAAGGCAACCATAGTTGCTCTTTCGCTTCAAAGATTCCACCGCAAGCACGTCATTGCACACATCTGAATTTTGAACTTGAAAAGGAAAAGACCTTTATTTTGACCTTTGATTACGAGGAGTGATTAATGAGAGTGAAACGCAGTATAGTACAACTGTACAAGGCTTTGGGAGGACACAGCTAGCCACAGCAATAATTCATTTAAAATTGTGCCTATTGACACTCATTCTCTGCCTCTAGCTAGTATCAGAATTGAAATGGAGGATGTAACTGAATCTAATAATATTTGTGTTCATCAGCAGCAACATAATATTAACATGAATATGACATACATGTATTGACAAAAGAACATATATGCATTGCCGTAATCTACATTTTATATATAATTCGTTGTGAGCTGTTGGAAGAAATTTCAACATTGATCAAAAAAGTTTTTTTAAAAATTATATTTGAAGTCTTCTATGATAAGGTAATTAATGAAAAATATTCATTTGATTTAATATAAAAATTTATGAAACATATATCATAAAATGAGAAATGTATGAAATAAAATGAAAAAAAATATAAAAATAATCTCATTTTTCAGAATGAAAACTCAAATTTGCATAGAAAAACATGTGAGACAAAAATAACAAATTATATATATATATATATATATATATATATATATATATATATATGAACTCATAAATTTATAAAATAACGCCATTTAGAAAATAAGACCAGATGGAGTAAAGAAACTAATATGATAATCAATTAATAAACAAAGTTATATGAATAAATGTGTGATATAGTAATTTCATAAATAAATTATTATATCACTTGTTTGATTTTAGTTGTCACAAGGCACCCACAAAGTTCTTCATACATAGTTACACATGTTACTTTATTTTTTTGTGACCATCCTAGCTAGTAGTACGAAGTATCTATATTTCTATATGTTACTTTGCTTAAAGAATTTTTTTAGGTTTTATTTAAATAAATTTCTCTATAAATATTTATAAGAAAAATAAATAAAAAAGAAAATAAGTTCATAAACTAAAATTAGTTTATGTATAAGTTTTTTTTATCATTATATATAAGCTAATTTAGAAACTCTTTTATATTAACTTTTCTTAAAACTTATTTTAACTTATGCACAATGTAATTTTAATTTAGAGAAATTTATTTATTTTTTATTTTTCTATAAATATTTAAAGAGAATATCTTACAACTGTTTGTCACACAATATTTCATCTCTCAATAAAGTAATAGTAACCCACAAAATTCATTTTATACTCCAAATATACCTATGCTATAGAACTTTTTACAATCATTAACCACTCACTGATAACGCGATATCGCTCATGAAAACGAATACTTGAATTTCCTTTCAAGGTTTATCATTCGAAACGTGAAATCCTTCCATAAAATCAAAAACAAAAATGTGTGAAAGACAATAGAAGGGGTTGAAAGAAAGATAACAGAAGTTCTATCCATGAAGCACCGACTCCATATATTATTTTTTTATTTTTATCGATGCATCATCTATTTTCTCACAATATATTATTACCAGTCTTTAATCTCACAAAATTTGTTAAAAAACAATCATCGTAGCCAAATTTAAATAAAATGATATATTCATGTTAGAATAATAGTTTCATCTCTATCGAATGAAAAGGCATATACAAGAAGTTAGAATGTAATACGTTTAGCATTATCTAGTATGGGTAAGATATGTACACGTTGCCAATTTTGAAGTATGCATGCATCAAAAATGCTATTCATTAGTGGGAACGACAAAATGGATAAGACAGGATCTAAATCCAAAACCAAACCCTTTGCATTTTTAACGAAAAAACGCAGGAAAAAAAAGAAGAAAAACCAGCAATATATAAAATACTTTTCACTTGTGATGTAAACTATCTTAGGTACATTAACCAAAATTAGAATGCTTAAAAGACACATTCAGGGTACCATAAGTTACAATAATGATGAGTCAATTCAAATGTACCATCAAAGCTGTAGTTCCCCGAATGAAGACATTTCTTGCCGAAGTATCAATCTGTGCAGTTGCTGCGCACACTCTGGAGGCTTCATTCAACTGAGTTGGAAGGGATAAGTTTGTCAATATATCTGGATTTCATCATTTTGATAGTAGAATTGATTATCAACTTGATACACCTGCTCAATGTGAGTTTTACCAATCAAGTAATGATCCTTTTCAAGTTTCATGAATGATCCAAAGACAGACAAATAAAAAGGGTAATAATTATAAGAGAGAACCTAATAATCTTTTGCTTTACCTTAAATAGAGATTTATAAAAGGAAAATATTTCAAAACAATCTTAGAAAATATCAAAGCCCGACTTTCTCAAAAATCTTAAATTGTTAGGTGGAAGCTTATGAATGGTTTTGTCTTTAACACATCACATGCTAGAAACTTTTGGGCTTTAGCTTAGAATGTTGGATCGCACGCAGGTTTACTCCACCTCATGCTGAAACTTAGAGCCTGTTTGAATTGAGAAACTACTTTTTTCTAGATAATTTTAAAAATATCACTTCATATATATTTTCACTCCATTTCCTATTTTAAAGACACAGACCAATATAAAATAATTCATTGTTTCCTGCCCAAATATTTGAAAACTGGAAATAAAGTAAAAACAAGGCGTCATTTTTATAACTATTTGAGACCCTAAACTTCTTCAGTCTCTTTGGAAAAAAAAATGAAGAAGAATGTGTGCAAAAAGAATTGAACTGCTGATCACTTGGCGATAGAGGCTATGATTACATTAAAGTTAAAGCCATTAAGTGAAGGACTATAAATGATTTTACATGTCTAACAAAATTTGAGGGAATTCAAAGTTTGCAAAGATACCATTAAATTTATCTAGATAGAAACCTTATTAGGATGTGTTTTATTAAACAGCTTAATCAAATACTTATTCAATAAACTCTCGTAAAATGAGAGCTTATTACAAGGTTGACTGTGAAGCTTATTGAAAAAAGTAAAAAAGAAAAAAGAATGATATGTTTTTCCATGATGCTTATTAAAATAAGTCTTGTACAAGCTCTTCAGACAAACCCCCCAAAAGTCATCTAAAGGAAGATTGCTTCCTCATCCAATGTCATGTAAAGTTTAATACCCAAATTTCCCTTTAGATAGCAAAAAAATCACTCTTATGAAAAGTAGACAACAGTTTCAAAGGCATTAAACCATTTACAAGATTAATAATTAAATAAATTGAATATTATTGTTCCTCGAAACTGTTCCCAGGTTTCATTCTTGCCACCCCCTTCTCTAGTTCTCTTGTGTAGATCACTGGTCTCCTTACTATTTCCCTCATTAAATACATCCCCGACATAAAACACTAGTGAGTAGTGAGCAAAAATTAATAATAAGAAAGCAAAAAATTACCTGAAAGAGTTTTGCATCATCATGCTCCTATTGATTGTTTTGCACATTTTGCCCTTCAACATCAATGCAGTGAGTGCTGATGGCAACTTCTCCAGAGACATTTTGGAAGACATTGGTTTCTAGATCCCTAGGAGATGTTGATTCAGAGAATTCCATGGCTTGTGTTTCTTCATTGTTCTGTGACAATTAGAGTTCAGTATGTGTCATGCATGACCATTGATCTGTGATCTAAACGATACAGTACTAAGTTTAAACTTTAAATATTGAGAATAACTCCTTATCTAATGTAAACAATTAAAAAATTGAATAATTCTAATCTTTTTACAATATGTTCCTATTAATCCTCCTACCGCCTTTATACGGTAAGTATTTAATATTTTTCATATTTCCAACACATTAGAATGTCTTTACTTTTTTATTTAATACTTTCTTTATAGAAAATTAGAACGATTTATAGGAATATATAGCATTACTCTATTCAATGTATCCATTAATATATGATGTTTACACTTTAGATTTAGAATTCAATTCAAAGGTATACTGTATTGAGTTCTTATTAACGAAGAACATGTGGACTAAAAAAAGGTCAAGATTACAAAACCAAGTATGACAAAGTAGTAACCTGCAAACACTCCTTGATCAACAATTATCAACTAAGTAATCATAAAATCATCGTATAAGTCCGAATTCAGTTTTAAAAAAAGACCAAGACAAAATTATTGAAGCTGCTCATATGTACCTGCATATCGGATGCCTGCGTTGAAGATTTAGCAGTGGTTAGTAGGGAGAAGCGGCAGAGAGGACAGGTGGTATGGGTGGCAAGCCAAAGATCAATGCAGCTCATATGAAATGTATGGCCACATGCAGGTATTTGTTGCAGCCTATCCTCTGCCTGGTAGTCCAAAAGGCACACTGAGCATCTGCAACAAAGAATCTCGTAGATGAAGGAAGCTAAAGAAAAACAAAACACAGTTTTCCAGTCCAACAAATGAAGCTCAAAAGCTGAGTGCATCACAAGCAAGTTCTAAACAAGTGTTTGGGAAATCTTTTTGAACACACTTCCTGAAATTAGTTGGCATTAACTCCAAAACACAGCAACATTGTCCTATCCTAAAGTGATTACTTAAAATCTATTACAACATTGAGAATATCAGAGCCCACTAGTGATATGACTAGGACAGTGTATATAAGTGAGGGAGAATTCTCACCCATGCAAGAGTTAGCTTTTGGGTTGAATTAGACTTAAGTCTAGATTCTAAGATGGTATCAGAATCTATCCTAGCAGTTTGTTGTTAGGCCTATTACGCTACCCATATCGGACTACCTACAATCCTTGAAATGTCCTATCTTTGATGTGAGGGGAATATTTTTGACATCCTACATTGACATTGATTAGTGATATGACTAAAACAGTGTATAAAAGTAGAGGGAAAATCTCATTCCTATGAACAAACTTTTGTGGTTGAGTCAGGTCCATCCAAAGTTCGAAGATGTTATCAGACCTATCCTAGCGGTTGTTGGTGTGCCTTTCAAGTAAACTATAATTGGGCCATGATTGGACTACCATGCCCAATCCTCAACTTAAGGGGGTGCTGAAGATCTCACATTGATTACTAGTGACATGGCTAAACTAGGGTATATAAATGGGCAACAACCCTCATCTCATGAGCTGAATTAGGGTCTAACCCAAATTCTAAGATGATATCAAATCCTATCCTATTAGTTGTTGTGTGGCTTGTAAGGCCAGCAATTACTGAAGCTTCTGGGCATGAAGGGGTTGTGTTGAAAATCCTAAAAAAGGGGAAAGAAAATGAATGAATTACTGACTGAGTATCTTTGACGGAGAAGCTTTCCTTGTAGACAATAATGGGCAGCATCTCTCTAAGTTCTTTGTTCAAGCCCAAACCCAATGTGGAGATGGCATTATTGCGGTTGTTGTTGCTGGGAAGGCGAAAGTGTGAAATCCAATGGAGCCTAGTTCGCGGTCGGAGGTAGAAGAGATAGAAGAGAAAGAGGAGAATGAGAGTGAAGAAGATGGGAACACAGAAGATGAATGCTCGGTACAGCTTCAGTTCAGTTGAGGCCACAGATCTGCTGCTGCTGCTCGACCAACAACCACACGAAGGGTCTGACTCGGAACAGCCACACTCAGACATCACTCACTCACTCACTCCTCAAACCACAAATAAAGTAAATTATTCAACACAAATGTTGCCGCTGGACATTCACATCCAAAAGAAAAATCTGTATTCGATTCGCTAAATTAAAGGGGGGAAATTAGGTAAGTCAACATTTATTCCTCTAACTTTATTATTTATTTTAATTTATTTTCTAACATTTGACATTGTGATTTCCTCTGTTATAAGAAAAAGATCCGAATGTTAATCCATCTTTTTCTTGATTAAATACCATAAGCATTAGCTTGACAATTAATTAACTCTTATATTATAAATTAAAAAAAAAAACTAGAAAACACATGTACACCCCTCCCATTGTTGATTTATCCACCAACAAAATAGGGAGAATAAAATTAGGGATTGTTGGAGTATTGAGGGGAGTAAAAATCGGAAAGATTTACACCAATGAGTTATGAATAAAGAAAACTTTATATCACGCTTTAAATCAAAATTTTATGACTTAAATTTATAAGTCTTTCTCATTACTTATATGGTGCTTAACTTTTCTACTTCAATTAGATGTGAGATTTCACCTTATTCTTAATTTATACAATTATATATCTTCTATATTTTTTTTCTCACTTACAAGGGCTTAACAACCCAAAAAAAACTAGAAAACACATATACACCCCCTTTGATTGTTGATTTCTCCACCAACAAAATAGGGAGAGCAAAACTAGGGGCCTGCATGAAAAAAAAAACACAGCTCCCGAGGCAAACCAAGAACATGTTTAGCAAATGCATCAATTGATGCATTACATCCTTTGGAAATGTGCTTGAAAGACACTACCATTGGAGACTCAATGATGCTCTTTATAGCTCAACAGATCTAAAAATAGACATGATTTTCATTGCACCCATCAAGTATAAGATGTATAACTTCTATTGAGTTAGATTGACATCCTACTTATAGAATCTGTTGTTCTCTAGCAAGTTGAATACCATGGAAGATGACTCATAACTCTTATTGAATAACTGAACTCACTCTTAGATTACAGGCGAAGCTCGCCATGGAATCATTTGCATCATTTCTTAAAAGACCACCACATGATATAACTGCATTTGCTCGAGATCTAGCACCATCACAATTGAGAGTGAATTGTTTTCCTTCGGATGGACTCCAAGTGAACTTGTTAACTGAACATATATTGTTGGATCTATTCTTGATAATTCCCTCTTGGTTCTTGGTAGCATGATTCCAAGCCAGCTCCATCTTATGTAACCAGACCATAATATCCTCCTTGCTCCAATTTTGATCTTTAAACGCTTTGGTATTCCTTTGTTGCCAAAGTAAATCAATCATGAAAACCAAACATAGGCCAATTTAAAGGGAACTAACCACCCCCTCTTAAATTTGCCAACATCCATTGATGAACTGATAATTGGACTTCCATATAAATCTGAATAATGAGATATTAGGTGACACGTCAACTTTTTAAATTAACGAGTAAACATTCTTAATAAAAAACACTCCATCAATAGAATTTTTCCACCTCATATCTTTTATATTTAATCATGAGTTTTAGTGGCTTTTTATATCCAATTAAGTCAATCTTTTTAATAATTGTTCAATCAATAAAAAAAACAATTTTAATTATTTTAATTAGTGCTTAAATTTCTTCATTTAATATTAAATATAGTAAAATATTAATAAATTATTGTGAAATTAATATTTAATTAAGTACACTAGTTTTAAAATATACAAAATTAAAATTTTTTAAAATTATATTTTATATTATATTTATTACAAAAATATTTTTTAATTATATTTAAAATTTATTTTTCTATGATTTAATTGTACTTTTGGTCCATCAAGAATGACAATTATACAATTTTTGTCTCTTAGGTTCTAATTGTGACAATTAGGTCTCTCAGGTTTAGCAAATTGATCATTTTAGTTCTCAAAATTTTAATTGTGTCAATTGGGTTGTTTTTATCCTCAAAAAATAGTTCTAATTGGATAATTATGAAATTTAATGAACTAAAATTGATCAACTTTGATACTTGAAGACTTAATTGATACATTGAAATATGAGAATTAAAATTACATATTTATAATACTTAAAGGATCCAATTAACACAATTAAAATTTGAGTAATTAAAATTACACAATTATAATACAAGGGACCAAAAGTCTAGTAAACTAATTTGAAATAAACTTGAGTGCGACTTTTAAAGTAGCATTAATGTAGTCTTAAATCCATATCAAAGTTTTAGATTTTGCAAGTTATGTGTGCGTTTAATTTCGTTAAGTTTTAGATTTTGCAAATTCCTGTAATACTGACACCCAACACCCAGGAAGTGGAACATATTTTCTTAAAAATGAGTAATTAATTAACAGGTTTTTAGGCTTTTAATGTCAAAAAATTGGAAGATTTAATTAACAAATTGGTAATTTCTTAAAATTCAAAAAAGGAAATTTTAAAAAATAACAAATGAAAAATATATGATCTAATTAAAAAGGATATTAAAAAATAAAAAATAAAAAAGAATTCTTTTGTTGGGAGCTTAACTAACAAATTAATAAAATTTAAAAAATGGAAGGTTTGATTAAAAAAATTAGTATTTTTTTTTTAAAAAAAATAAGCCTTTTTAATTAACAAATTGATAGGTTTTCAAATTTAAAATTGGACAGTTTTAAATTTCTGTAAATGAAAATAATAGGTAAAAAAAGTAAACATAAAATTATTTATCTTTGTCACTCTTTTTTAATAGAGGGAGATAAATAAATGAAAAGAAAAATATAACAAATATAGCAATAGTTTGAGGAAGAAAAAAAAGATAACAAAATATTTGAAGGTAAAAATGCAAACTAACTAGCATTACTCATTAATTCTCTTTACCTTTATCCGTTTGGTTTTGGGTCTTTAATTTATGTGTATCAGTGTATGCATTGTACGTAGAAGTCGATCGGTTTAATCTTTCTTTTGGGATAATTAATCTTCTTTGCTGAGAATTATTGATTGCTTTGGGTAAACATATTTTCATGATCCTGTGAACATATTTTCTAAAAGAACATGCTAGTCAAACAATAGTGAAATCAGTAAAAGAAAGAAATGGGAAAATCTACTGGTATTATCTTTGAGAAGACAAATTACATGATCTACCACGAAAGCTTCAGTGGACTTCTCTGCATGAAGATATAAGAGCACCTCACATATTTGACCTACAAACATAAGAATGGTCATCGGCCAATATCAATGGAAAAAGGAAAATTATAAAAGAAAGAAAAAATGGTTTTACAATAAAAATTTCTATGTATCAACCTATTTCTTTTTACTCTTAAATTGGCATGCATCAATGGAAGGTTATTCTCTACAACATAAAGAAATTTATTTTAGAAATCAAACAAATAATAACCAGTTATTTGGATTTTGTGAGCCATTGAAGTAACACACAAAGAATTAGAAAAGAAAATTAAAAAATTTGAAAACAAAAACCTTAAAAATGAAAGCCTCAACATTTTGAGAAACGACTTCACCTATTGGTAACACAAATTATGAATTTGAATATATAAAATCCCTCGGATAAATATGCTTGAGAAAAACACAAATCCTGAGGCATGTGGTTGAACAATGCCTCCATTGCACCCTTAAGTTCCACAATGGTTACCCTTGATCAAAACTTGAATAAAGTTTCTAAAAGAATTCTGTGTCATGAGAATGAATAAAAGAACGGTTTGAAGAGTTGGGTATTTTTTTTCTAACAGTTAGAACTATAATTGAGGCCTTGAGGGTGAGTGGTTACCAGCGGATGAAGGAGATCCTGCAGTTACTCCATCAGCAACAACAATAAAAGAATGTGAAGCACGATTTCAGAGACTGCAATTACCTTTGTATTAGTTTAATATCTCGTGTTGACTTTTTTGCCCGTTTTATCCTTTATTTGATGCATAATTACAGTTTTGGTTAGAAGAGAGTAGGGAGTTGCAACATAACTAAGGGGCATTGGTTTAAACAAATGTGTATAACAAGAGATCTTATTGTCTTTATTTACGTTATAATTATGTTATAATTATAAAAAATCAATTGATTGTATAAAATGAGTTATTATAAGATTATAGTCTTTGATTTCTACTAATGAAAAAAAAAGTTTTCCATATACAGTATCAAGATTTTAGCACAATTAATTAATCAATTAAAATTTATTTTATATAACATTTTACATAAATAATTGTTAAAATGTTATATAGTTTTAAGTAATTATTTCCATAAAAAGGTAATTATTTAAAAAATATTTTTTAACAAGGTAATTTATGATATTATAATAGTGTAAAAAAAATTTAAAATGCATTATAATTATTATTTTTTTAAAAATATTATATTCATTTAGAAGTAAATTTTTAAATAGTTTAAATTTTAAAAAAATCTTGATTCAAACGAGAAGAAATGGCGGGGTTGTGCATGTTCCCCACTAACCGTCAAAACCGTCGCATGCGCAAAGTGGGGAGCAAGAATCCTCTGCATTGCGTCCACGTAGATCAAAAGCCAAATCACGCCACCTGCTGCCACGCCACAAACATCAGAAAACAAAACTTTCGTAACGTTCCTCGCGTGCGCAGGTGCATGACGTAGCCATGAGTGAAAGCACACAGGAGCAAAAGTACCATATCCATTTCAAACATGTATATAAATGAAAATGATGAGTTGAATGAAGGAAGGAAAGAGGCATGGAAATTAGAGAGTTAGAGATGATAAAGAAGGGGCCATGGAGTAGTGAGGAAGATGAGGTGCTGTTGAGACACGTCAGCAAATATGGCCCTCGGGAATGGAGCTCCATTCGATCCAAAGGCTTGTTGCCCAGAACAGGAAAATCTTGTCGCCTTAGATGGGTTAACAAACTTAGACCCAACTTGAAGACGTAATTCATTGCTTTCATTCATTCTATCTGTCACCTTTTTAATATAATTATGTGCAACTAATTCACATTCATATGTTAATTTGTTGTGTTATCCTTGTACGAACATAGGATACCAAATTTGATCTTACTAATGTTTTTCCGAGGGAGATATAAGTAAGGTTAGTTGAATAGTTAAGGGAGAAGGAAATAAGAAAAAAGTCAAAGATACTAACAAAATTAACTTTTGTCCATAGAAAAAAAAAAAACTGTTGCTGTTTCGAGTGTTTTAGTGTTTGTAGTACTACTATACTACTAATAATGTACAAAATTTGATTGTTTCTTAATTTTGATAACGAAATTTTGGAATGTGTAGTGGATGCAAGTTTACAGCAGAGGAGGAAAGGTTGGTGATAGAATTGCAGGCACAATATGGGAACAAATGGGCCAAAATTGCAACGTATTTGCAAGGGAGAACCGACAACGATGTGAAAAACTTCTGGAGCAGTAGGAGGAAAAGGTTGGAGAGGATGTTGCAGAAGCCACCAGCGTCAAAGCCAAAGAAAAACAAAGGAAAAGCTCATCTTAATCAAGTGCAACAAGTGGAAGAAATGGTGAGGTTCATGAGTATCCTAATTTTACTTCAAGATATATTGTGTGTCAGCGCAAGTGTCTATACATTCTATACCCTTTACTAGAAAACAATATCTAACAGAAATACCACAAAATTTTCTTTTTTATACCTGATACCCTCCTAGAGTTTAGGGGAGTCCTTACAATTAAGTGGTTCCTATAAGGGAGAGGAGAAAATGGATTTAGTGTTTTGTAACCATTGGATGAAGATTGGATAACTCATTTTATTTTGATAAATCAAATTTAAAATACACTTTTGACTAAGTACATGTTTGGATTAAAGTTTTTAAACTTAAGTCTGGATCAAATTGAATTTGCAAAAACAACCTTAATCTTATTTCTACAAAATTAAGTTTGCATCAAGTAAATTTTTTATGTTCAAACCTACTTTTGAAGGTAATCAAACATGTTATCAAAATGGATTTACTTTCTAAACCTAAGTTTAGAGCTTTCCAAAGGGAAAACCAAACATTGTCTTGTAGTTGTCCAATATTCATTCAACAATCATCTATAATCTATAGTTATTATCTATAATTTATAAGGTAATTACCCTTTAATGTACATATTTTTTATTCCTAAATTATCTTTTAATATATATAATTGTGTTTTTATTCCCTTTATGAACTTCCAAGATGTAACTGTTATTGTCACTTCTTTAAAAAAAATTGCTACCACTATTTTTTTAACTACTTTTTCTTTTATTTTTTACAAATAATGGAAAAGTGAAAAATGTTCTATCTTAAACTTTGATGTCTCAACAATTTTATTGTAGTAAGTTTTTTTTATATCTTTAAGAAAAATACTTGATTTAATTAATAAAAAAATCGCAAATTCATGAACTTGGTGAGTACATCTATTTCAGGTTCCACCATGCAGTTCCAATCAGGTGGAGGAAATTCTATCTTACGCTACTTCCTATATGGGAAACACTCTAGTGTTCGAGATGATCAACCTACAAGATTTGATAAAGCCAAACTATCAACAGTTGGAAAATGATTATCTGAGTGCAGTTGAGGTTGATGCCACCCCACTTCACACAGTTCCATCGTTTGAGTCTTCATCAGGGTACAACTTCCCTCTACTCCCTGAACCTGAACCACTCTTGGACTTTCCACTGTTCCCAGAGTGCCAGGACCTTGTTCCTGAGCCCTTTGACCCAAACTTTGTTTATGGGTTCGAGGAGAAAAAATGTTTACAATGTGCATGCAGCAGTAGCCAGAAGCTTGGGACCAGGTTGCCAACTTTCGGATTGGAAGGAAATTCTCAAAGTGCAAGTTCAAATGGCTTTTTCAAGGACTTCCCTAGCGAGATTTTTGAATACTTTGAGCACATTCCAACCTCATCAGATCAATGAACTGTTTATTTTTAATTAGACCGCTATGCCCGGTGATCATTTTGCTCCTGTTTTACAAGTATCATCCATCCATTTGGTATGTAGTCAGTGCTAGATTGTTGTAACTTACCTGTTTCCAATTTGCCAATAATATATGAACTTGATGTGAATCCCCTTATCTTGCTTCAATTGGGATCAATTATAGGATGGAAATTGCACACCGATTCATCCAAAAACATATTGTTAACTTTTATTCGTTTCTCAACCTACAAAACTCAGGTTGGAATGATTCCAAAACGAGGTGAAAGAGGACGTTCTTAAACGCAATTTAGGCACAAAAACACTGAAAAAGGTTAAGTAAAACGAGATATATGCAAACATGAAATTCGGACATAATTACAGAATTAGCATTGCGAAAATTAAACAAGGAAATAGAAAATGTGAAAAAAAGAACAAGATAAGTACCATAGATAATGATGTTTGATAAGCCTTAGGATCGCCACAAGAATTGAAAAATTCTTGATAAGATGAAATGGTTCCAGGAAGAATCCTAGTGGAGACAAACCCAACAAAAGTCCTTTGTCTATTCACTTCAAAAATGATTTATAAAAATCAATTCTTTTGCACTTGGTAGAAAATAAAAGAAAAATAAAATCTCAAATTCTAAGCATAACTAAAATGCCTTCGTTTTTAAGTGAGGCATAATTAAGCTTGAGCTTTAGGTCTCAAAACCAGTTACAAGCAATTTATTATCATTCTTTTTTATTAAATGCTTAAGTAAATAATTGGCTCCTATTCTCACTCCAAGCAAGCAATACATGTGACTAGTAACCCACACATGCAGACCTCTAGATGTTGGATCCCCTCATGCAATTGAATTGCCCTCAAATTAGCTACTATATGATGTAAAACTTATTAGGTCATTTTATGTCTTGTCATGGGCCCTCTCATGCTTTGTATTGGGTCTTGGACTTTCTTCTGAACTTGGATCTGATCTTTGATGTCCTCATTAGAACTTACTTCGTTACTTGATTTTTTCAAAGACAAATATTAGTTTGTTAGTTTTATTAGAAATATAAGGTAAAAAAAATTCAAACTTACGACCTCTCCTCTTTTCCTTCTCCCTTCATTCTTCTTTCTTTCCATCCACCAAATCAACCTTATATCTCCTATCAGCATTAAGTTACTTGATTTAATCAAGGAAAACCTGAAATTGCCCAATATATCTAATTAGTTGAGGAACTTAATACCTGCACATTTGAGTATTTCCCATATTATATTTTGTAGATACTTCTTTTAACAACCATAAACAAATAGCAAATAAAAGCTATCGGTGTTCCTCAAAGGCTAGACCTATACAACACATGAACAGAATCTTTTATTTTTACTATTTCTTTATACTCTCTGTCCTATAGAGTTGCAATACAAACATAATAGCCTTCAACAAAATCCTCTCGTGCGACCCCCAAAAAATTAGGCACTGTAGGGTCCCAAGAGTAAAATAAATTATAAATCTCCAAGTTTGAAACAAACTTACTCCACCTCATAAGATGGTTAAGAAAAAAAAAAAAGGAAAAGATCACATGTTTAATCTCTCTTGATAACAAAAACTAACAAACTATCTAATAACATTTGCCAATAAAAAAAAAAGACTTTGCTGTACCCCTTTTGCAGCATTCTCCCAATCAGGGACAAGATTTATATGATCCATTTCTACTACAGTGTAGCAAACTGACCTTTATCTATATATATGAATATGAATATATGACTCTACGTAAACTATAGACAAAGGTCACAAAACAAAGATCACACATATCATCAGTCCAAGCGAAAGACCACAACAACACAGCACACTTCGTGACGAATTTCTGCAAGCAATACATAATAGCTGTACAATACTTTCGCTACTTTTACCCCCTTTTTGAAGTATAACAGTCGCTCCCCTAAAAGCATAAAACATCGAAAATCAGATAGGGATTATCACTAAAACTGGACCAGTAATATCCAACATCTTTCCGCGCGTGATGATTGTGGATAACTTCAAATATAGCTGCTAATAATGATCTTCATGCCCGGATTGGGAAAAAAGTTTACTCCAAGTCCAATATTCCAAGTCAACCAATAAATACAGTAAAAGGAATCAAGCAATTCATTTCCAGACTGTCTCATTTGCATCTGTGAAAATTGCATTATGATGTTCTGTGAGCAACTGAACAACCTCAATTGCACCAAAATCTACTGGTGTGCCGTCATCCAAAGGAATAGGAGATGATGCATCTGTGGCTTCACCATCATCTGCAGCAAAAGAAACAAGAAAAGAATCCAATCAGCAACAATCCTACAAATCTATAACTGCATTATTAATATTTCTGCAGACGAAATTTAGGTCATTAATTTTCAATGGTTTCTCTCAGGGTGTGTGTGCTAGGGAGATTAAGTTTCCCGTGAATCTTAGATTTCTATGTTTGGTATGAATTTTTAAAAAAAGATTTTCAGGAAATTAATATTCCTGGTTATTTTTTAAACCATATTTCCCGACAAACCATTCCCAAGGGAGGGAGTGGGAATCCAAGATTTGAAGTTTGGATACCCACAAAACATTGTCTAACCTTCTCAAGAATATTTGGGCATACCAAACATATTTACAACATTTTCAAAAATCGTGATTCTTAAAGAAACAAGATTCCTAGAAATATAAATCCAAGGAACAAAAGAAGACTATGCATACCAAATGCCCCCCTAGGGTTTTCCATGGTCTTAATCCCCTATTTAACTAGTTATCTCTCATGTGATCAACTCTTCTTATTAGGCCTTTTATTGATCCTCTCCTCACATGGCTGATATTAAAGTTTATGCTTAGTGAAGATTATTGCATATAGAACATTTTGACTTAGAAAATCCCCATTGCCAAACAGACTAGGGTACGATTTTGTGGAATGTCCCACAGGGTCATCATCCTTTTGGCCATAATCAATAATAAATAATAATTTAAGTCGATTTGGTTATCTTAAAAAATTTACATGTTTTAGCATCATTTAGCCTACCAGCAAGCATGTCCCAGGCAGTATATGAGCCAGGTGGTGGATCCACAGTCTTATTGGAAAGACTTTTTGACACCTGATTCCAATATTGATGATAAAATTCAGGTCTCCGTTCCTTTTGCCACATAATAACAGGTGCCATTTCCATAGCAAGGCTCCGAGCATCCATCTAGAGAAAACAAAAAATGATGAGCATGCTACTCAAATCCAATTTGTATGTAGCAACAAGCAAGTAATGACTATGACATTGCTCTTATGGTGATCCAAGTGATGGGAAACCCAAAATAGCAAGCATGAAAATGATCATATTGCAGAGACAGAGGAAAGAAGCTAACTATAACAAAGCAAGTTATGCATCTACGAAAATAGTGGTGTTTGCTTTCTGCTTTTAGATTAAGAAGAGAAAATAGTGATATTAGCAGAAGAAAAAAATATTAGAAAAGGAGAAAAGCACAAGAAACTGACCACAGGAAATCCTTCAAGAAGTAAGCAAGAAGTACAGAAACATAAATATTTAAGCTCTCTAATCCTTCTCCAAATCATACAACAAAACTCTAACATAACCATAAGCAGAAAGCCCAAAATAAGTTAGGAAACAATCTTATACCAAAGAATATAAAAAATACACTAACTGAAAAGTGAAAAGACTGGTGTTTTGCTGTAGCCAAATACACTGCATACCAGCTGATTAAGCACACACCCACAAAGCACTGCAGTGCCTCTTTTCCTTATAGAAACTAAAGAGCCAAAATATGACTGACTAGTCTGATGAAAGTTCAATGTGAAAGCCTAGACCTCCTCTTTTTTCCATATACATGAATTTCTAGGAGTAGTGCTTTTAGGCAATAAGCTTTGATAGATATTCAAAGCCAAAAAAGGGTTCCAGAACTTTGCTGATTATTCCTTTTTATATTCGATCTTTTTTCTTTTCTTGTTTTACTATGTGGATAGTTTACGTGATGATTATTCTTGTTCCATTATGAATAATAAAATTTATCATTTCAATAAAAGTATATTGGACAACAGTATGCTCCATTTACCAAGTGAACATTTTCTTTGGTGAATTTTACCTAGTGAACTATTGGACAATATATTGATCAAACAACAAAATAAAAAACCAAACTTAAAGAATAACCAGAATAAGAATATGAAGGTAAGTTGGGGGTCTAAATTTTTTTTTAGAAAACATAAAAAGAGTTATAGAATGCTAATGAAGAAAAAAACAACAAAAACCTCAATGGTCAAAAGCAATGCCTTTTAGTTTTTAGTTAAATACAAGGTTTAATATATGGACACAAATTAAGCATCATAAAGGAAATCAACAACTTCAAATGATAATGATGATAGCAGAACAAATAAAAGGCATAGATTCAATTCCTTTTCCATATATGTTTCAAAAGCTGCTATTTGCACAGCAAATGTGCCATGAGACTCCACCATACACGGTTAATTAATCAATGAACAAGTATAAGTGCTCCCCAGGCATATGAAGCCCAATCTCCCACCCACCCATCCCTGCTCCAACTAAACAAACACACATGCCCATGTAGAGAAGTCTCCTACCTTATTGAGAAGTGATTTCTGGCTAACACGGAGTAGAAGTGCTGTTATAAACTCCAGAGTCATGTAGTTTACACTGGAAAGCCTCTTGAGTATGTTTCTCATGGAATATATACTGGATCGAGCACTTCTAATCTCATTATAAAGCTCTAATGTGGTTAGTGGCTCAGGAAGGCTAGCAAGATAATATTTTACAAGAGCTGCTACATCAACAGGATTTGTGCCTTCTGGTACCGAAGCAGTAGAATCTGCAACATGCAATTATAGTAGCAAATATATCATCATCCGAATATAATAACTCAAACATACCCATTACTGAAAGAATGATTGAATTACCTTGGTTGTATAGGGAAACCAACTGGTGGATAACCTTTTTATCCCCTTCAGATTTAAAAAGATTTGGCGAGTTCAATCCTGCTTAAAATAAAAATAATGAAATTACTATTGGATCAAAATGCTTTTAAAAAAATTATTGTATAAAAAAACATAAATTGATCCATGGACGTGGAGCCTTACTCTAGAAATAGCTACCTGAAACTATAAGATAATCTCCACATTTGACTAATATCTGAGGAATAGGTTTGCTGCAATCTTGCCTTTGTGCAGTAACCTCAATAGGAACTCCAAATACTGGGGTAAAGATAAGTAAATAATTAAGTACCATTATACAGGCATTAGGCAAGCAACAAATTTTAAATGTAAAGTAAAAAACTACATACAGACAAAGAATGCTACACTGCTATATAAATTAATAATCAACTAATAATAAAAGGTGTTACTGTAAAAGTATCAAAATGGAATTCTACGTAGCAGGAACAATGGAAGTAATTCTACATAGCCCGCAAAAGACTGTGGTGTATGAAAATACTGCTCTTTTTCTCAGTCATGTAGTTTGAGAAACTTACAATCAGTGCTCGCAACTCCCTGCAAAAGAAAATTATAGTAAGAATTTTGCAAATGGTGTATAGAGTAAAAAATAGATCAAAGTTAGGCCAATGTCATTTACCTTTTGCCATCTTTCAATATCTGTCAAGATAGTCTTACTTTTTTGTGCTGTTATTTTTGCAACCTGAAATAAATGAAGATGATGATAAATCAGAAAGAGAAGTAAAGAATATGAGCATCAAACTGGTGCAGCAAGAAATACATTGTGAATGATATTGTGGCATGTCACTGGCAGATAAGACCTAGAAAAAGGAAAAGGATACAACTGACAAAATAAAAAACAAAGAAAATTTGAAAAATCCATTTACCAAGTCCAGAATAACAGCCTTAAACAATCTAGAACCCAACCACAGGCTATCCAACATACAACTGACAGAATTATATAATCCAGAATCACTTTGGATAAGGCACTTCCTTTACCCAAATGAAAGGATTACAAGTAATAATAAAATAAAATCCCCAGAATAAGACGGTGCTTTTTTTTTCCGTTTTCATTTTTAGTTATTTCCAAAAATGCCACATAGGGCTCATTCTGTTTCTTGTTTTCAGAATTTTTGAACAAAATGGATAAAACAGTGAAACCTAGTCATTATGCATTTATCCATTTCTAAAAAGTTATCCATCACAATCTCAAATAATTTCCTCAATTACAGTACCTCTTCAACCTTGGACTTTCCCACAACCACCTTATCCTTTGTCCCTGAGAAGCCTCTCCTCAGGAGGGTACCTGTTGTAGCAGCAGCTGATATGAAACGATCCTGCACAGCATGTCTTGTGGATGGCTGCTGAAGAAGTGCCCACCGACTCTTCACCATCGATCCCACTCGTCCTGCCACTTCGGCCACATTACTCTTTGTATCCTTCGTGACCTCGCCAACAAATGTTCCTGCTGATTCCTTGGCTTCTTTAAGCTTCACCCCTACATCAAACTCATATTTGAACAAACAGAGACCAGAAAGGCTATATTTGGATTAATTTCCAAATAAACACTTACAGGAAAATAAAATGAATTAAGCTTCTCCATAAGTTAAAATTAGCTTAAGCATAAGCTAATTCATAGAATTTCTCTCATTTAGCTTCTCCAAAATCTAATTTTAACTTGGACATAAGCTAATTTAACTTATGGAAGAAGCTCAATTCATTTTTTCTTCTATTACTTTCTTATTTTCTAAGTGTTTATGGAGAAGTTTATTCAAACCAGTAGTGATATTTGGGCACCCTAATATTTTAGACACTCTTCATTTGTCTCTATCTTTCTTTTTGTCACATCAAATACCTATTACATCTATCATTTTTCTTTATTATTTTTTCTTTCTCTAGGTATTGGGTGTCCAAGAAACATTTCCCTATTCAAACAGAAGCAAAGTAAAAAAGAATGAGAAAAAAGCACAGCGATTTAGTGAAAGATACCGGAGGAAGAAAAGAAACCAGCAGCCTTATCTTGCCACTGAGGTGACATGATTGAAGGCATCGAAGCAGAAGCTAAGAACTAAATCAGACTCAATGGAAAACAATCAGTTTTCACTTGATCCTGCATAAAAGACGAGTCAAGTTAGGTGATTTGGACACGACAGATCATCGATTTGTTCAAAAATCAAAATCATCAATCAAACACCAACAATAAATAGTCTGATGAGGCTGAAAAACGAAAAGCAAACAAGAGAATTTGATGGAAAAAGGAAGGGATTGAAAAACCCTATTATGTTCCCGTAACGAATTAGAGAGAGAATAAGATCAAAGTTTACCTTGCTTTGCTATTGAGAGAGAGAGAGAGAGAGAGAGAGAGAGAGAGAGAGAGAAGTTGGAAAATGAAGTTTTGAGAAAAGACGGGCAGCAAAAACAGCTGACAGGGATAGGAATGGGACTTCTCTGACTAAGTCCGATGATCAACTTAGCTCCAAACTAGTATAACGGTACTTCTTTTGTCGACTTTCACTCCAATAATAATCACTTTTCTCTCTCTCTCTCTCTCATAAATAAGATAAGATAGATATTTATTTTATATAATTAATAAATAAATATTTTTAAAACTATAAATTATATTATAATTAAACTTTGTAACATATAAATATTTTTAAACACATATGTTATATTTTATATTTATGAAAAAATTATATTATAAGATAACATTATTTTTAATTATTGTTACTTTTAAAAAATATTTAATTCAATTTAAAAAAGAAGATAATGTTTATTTTTTTTATCATCTTAAAAAGAAATTGAGCTCTTATCAAACAAAATATTCTTTGTTGATAAGTTTTAAGTCATTGGTTATGTTTAAATTAGATAAAGTATCATTTTATATTTTTTTTAAACTTTTAATTTCTTTTACTTGTTTTTTAGCTTTAGGAAGCTAAGTTTTGTGTTACTTTATTTTCAAATAAAAATAAGACATGTACTTTGAAGGATCATCAAAGATATGTGTGGTCATGCACCTTAGGTGGACAAGACCGAGAAAGATAAAGTGTTAGACTTCTGATGGAAATAATTTTCAACAATTATGAGATTAAGGATACTAGTATCATTCAATTCAGTGTGTTTAAATATGAACAAAAAAATGCATGCATGTTATAATTATTGAAAATTAACAAAGTGATAATTTTAAAATTTATGTCACCATAACATGAAATATCTTTATGTTTTCATTACTTTGAACAACCCCATAAAATTCATCTTTGTTTTTAGTAAATTATGGTTAACCGACATAAAGTTAATTGTTGTTTTCAATAAATTATAGTTAATATCAATAAAATAAGATTTTTTGTATTGCATGTGGTTCATAGTTTAATGCTGATAATAATTATCTTATAGCTTATATCAAGAGTTGGTCTTTAATTGTTTTTATTCAACAATATTTAATCATTTTCTCAAAACATATAATTCAATTTAATATTATAAAAAATCTTATCTCGTGTTTCGCACAAGTAACTTAACTAATAATACAAAAAACATAATTAGTCTAGATAATAACAATCGATAAAAAGCCATAGAGATGTCATACATTTATGGAATATACAAGTTAGTATACATTTCTTTGAGTTGGATTACATATAATTAGTGAAAACAAATTATTAAAAAATCAGTTTATAATCAATGGTAAGTTGGTAACATACTATATTATTAGATTTATTATTATTAATTATTATTATTATTATTATTATTATTATTATATACACTTAAAGCTTTTGAGGGAGGGAGGATTGAAGCCCCTGCTAGCCCCCTTACATTTGTCCCTGGTGATGGGTATTGTAAATCAATTATGTAAAACACGTGTTTCTATTTCATGATTGGTACTATATATTGAATGTATGCGATGATAATGACTTTGAGATGTGAACTGATGAGATGTCTAGACTATGAGTAATTGATCATGTTATGTATGTGTGTTAATGTGTTATTCCCGTTTGATAGAGAGTGAGATGCATGTCTAGTAATTATGCAAAAGATGTGTGTCATCAATTGAAAATGCCTTATGCCACCTTAGGGGTATGAGAGGGATTATACCTTATAATTGTTTTGTAAGGTACTAGTTGGATAATGATGATGGTTATGAATAAGAAAATAGAAGGCTAAGTCATAATCTAATGTAAAAGGAGAGTATGAGGAATGAAATGCCATAAGTTGAGTGGATATATCTTAAAGCTTTAGTAGTCTTAGACTTGATCATGGTGGACAACTCTGAGTATAAGAGGGAAGAAAGGTAATAATGTCTCAGCAACAATGGTTTAGCCAACTATAGGGATTGTGGTAAGAATGTATCCTAAGATAATAATGAGAATTAACCCTGTAATATATAATGGTGAGAATGAGATAGGAGTCTACGTGAAGTATTAACAATTGAGAGGTGAAGATCCGACCAAATGCATAAAGGATTCGCTAGAAACCTGGTGAGGGTAAATCCATGAGATAAATAAAATACTTGCTTGGGTAGAAGAATTCAATTCATCACCAAGATCTTATGTCTTATTCCTTTAATTTTTTTTCCTTCTTTCAAGAGAGAGGTTTAAGTGCTTGCTGATTGAGCTTGAGGTCACAAGCTAGAATCACATAGCTTAGTTTTATATGTTCATCCCTTCATGGGAGTCCAGTGACATTTGATGTACGTAGCGCTCCACAACACCATTATATGTTTTGTAATTATCGTATTAAGAATTTAAAATATGTTAGATTAATTAAGAACCTTTAATCATTTTTATATTTTTCACTTAATGAATTCTAATTAGTTTTAGTTTTAAAATTTCCACGTTCCTAAACATGTAGATGTAGTTATGATAATGCCCTATAGAGTGTATTTCATGGAGTCTCACAATGTAAACATGTGAGACATTTTCCTAGAAAATGAGATTAATGTTAATGTCTGAGCAGTAAGTTTTCAATCGTACGTGTTGATATAACACGATTGAAAATGTTCTGTTTTATTATTGACTAACTCGTGATTTGGAGAGGAATTGTGATTTCTTTGAACAATGTTCTGTTTCATTATTGACTAATTTGTGATAAGCTATTAATAGCATTATGCTTTGGTAATATGCTATATATTCAACTACGTTATATATATATATATATATATATATATATATATATATATATATATATATATATATATATATATATATATATATATATATATATATATATATATATTAATTTGGAGAGGAATTGTGATTTCTTTGAACAATGTTTTGTTTCATTATTGACTAACTTGTGATAAGCTATTAATAGCATTATGATATTCCTTTTTTGGTAATGATATTCAACTACGTTAAACAAAACCAATGTACTGATCTTTTTATGCCTCTTTCAAAATTGTAAGAGACATAAAAGTCATTACACTTGGTAGCCGCCAGTGAATAAATCACACTCCGGTTAAATTATTTTCTTTACAAACAACCTAAAAAATGATATCAATGCTTAATGTTAATGTCTGAGTTGAATAGATAATTTCTGGGAAACTCAAACTCAGGAATCACGCGTCACGAATTGTACTATCAATTTTAAGGTCAAAGTTTAACATGGAAAAGAAGGACATAGTAATTACTAAATTTGCATTTTTGTAATCATAGGGAAAAAATGCATTTTCGTTTACGTAAAAAAAATTGCTATACATTTTGTATTTCAAGATGAAATGAACTCTAATAGTATAATCCGAAAATGAATCCATAAAATTTCCAGCAGAAAATACAATTTGTCATTGAATTTGTAAATAACTAATAGTAGTTGATAGGATCAATATATTTAAATGGTTAAGTTAACGAATTTTTCAAGGAACAAACTCAAATTATAAAATATTTTTCATTTTATGTCGGGTTCTGTGTGTCTTTTACCGGTTGCAATGTAAGTTGTTGTTGTGGTTCCCCAGTTAGTTCTAATTATAATAGATTAATTGATGTAATTTATAATAATCACGGTGGCTAAAGAAATAATTTATTTTGACTTATGTAAAAAATAATAATTAATTGTTAGCTTTGTAAAAAAAAAAAAAAAGAATTTTTAGCATCAGCGTAAAGGAAGAAAAAGTAAATGGGGCCTATGTTCTGTTACGTGTCTTCTTCCAATAATTTAGGATCTGAAACAGAGTTAGAACATAGAAAAACTCATCAACTTCTTCTCTAAGTTTGATTCCTATTAAATTTTGTTTTGAGTTTTGACAAACACAGGAAACACAATGGATTCCACTCACTCCATGTTTTGTAACAACGATCTGGTTACCCCCCTAAGCTCGATGGGCATGCAAGTGCCATGCATTCTTGTTGTGTCACACGTCTTCAACGTTGTGTTTAGGACTGTGGGTCAACCTGGACCAATTGGACAAGTTCAGGTAATAATCAATCATTAATCACCTTAATTTTGTTAATGAACAATGTTGTTTTTTTCTTCTAAATTATTTGTATTGAATTGAAGTTTCATTATAAAATATTAACTCTTGTTGCATTAATTTTTCAACAGGCTGGGCTAGTGCTAGGTCCAATGTCACATATAGAGTATATACAGGCTACATTCTTTCCAGCCTGTTCAATAAATTACTATGAAGTTGTGAGCTTCTTCTGTCGCATACATTTCATGTTTTTATTTCGCTTAGAGATGAATATTCACTACACCATGCGCAATCTATATATGGTGAGCTTAGTAGCATGTGGTGGTGCAATATGGGTGGTGTTTTTGGTCTATCCGTCTCATTTTACTTGCATCAAGAGCTTAACACCATTGACAGTGCCCCCTTGTATTATTTTTGTATGATCATTATGTTGGTGATGTCATACACAAGCTCCCCTATGGTGATTCGTTTGGCAGCAGAGTTAAGGTTTGCAGCATCTGATGTGGGGCGAATCGCGGTGTCTTCTGCATTGATCACGGAAATGGGGTGCTTGTTGTTCTTCAATGTGATGGTTAACTGGAGAAAACCAAATCACATTTCTTATGGTTTGGGTTGCCTTGTAATTACTTCCTTGGTGGTTTTAATAAACAGGTAGTTAGCCGTTTGGTTAAACGCAAGAAATCGAAACCAGAAGTACTCCTGAGTTGTTGCTCATTCTGCTCCTGCTCATAACTAGTTCAATGATCATAGAAATTTGGGGTTACAACAGCATTATTAGTTGTTTCATCATTGAGTTGTTTTTTTCCCAAGGAAGGTAAAACAGCTAGAACATTGTGGCATAAACTTGGTTATTCTATTTACGACTTTGTACTTCCAGTATATTTTGGGTACTTAGGCTTACAGATTAATCTCATAAATGTCTTCAAGAGCCTGGAGAGGTCAACCAATTTGGCCATATTGATATTGTTGAGCATTGGAAGCAAGCTTGGTGGTACTCTTATAGTTTGCCGCTACCTTAAAATTCCTACTAGTGAAGGAATTTTTCTTGGATTCATATTGAACACTAGAGGCTATGCTGATCTTCTATTCATTGGTGCAGCAGCAAAGCAAGTAATTGTGAGTATATTTCTTGACTTGGTTGAATTAGACAATATTTGGATAAACTTCTATCCATAAGTACTTATAGAAAAAGAAAAATAAGAAGGTAAATTGAATTAATAGTATTAGCGAAAATCAACTTAGGCACTTAATTTTTATAGGAGCTATTTACGATTAACTTGTCCAGAAGTTACGGTGCATAAGTTGATATTAGCTTATGGAGAAGCTTGATGCATTTTACCTTGTTATTTTTTGCTATGAGTATTGAAGGAGAAGTTAATCCAAACAAGTCTTTAATCAAAATGCGAATCTCAAATCTGTATACTAACTGAATGGCTCTTGTGTTGATTTACAGACTTTTGATTCAGAGGCGTACAATGTTTTGCTGGTATCAATAGTACTTAACACAATAAAATCAGGAGTATTTGTGGCTTTTCTAGTAAAAGGGGAAGAAAAAATGTTTGCAAACAACCATACAGCAATTGAGCCACAACAAATGGAGGACGAGCTACGAATTCTGGCTTGTGTATGACCCTCGTCAGGTATCTGCCATACTAGCCACAGTACTAGCAATACATGGTTCAAGAGTATAAAGTCGAACCTGTTGTACCAAGAGAAAGAAAACGCTGACCTTAGCGACGATGAGGACTATGGAGGCAATGATGTGGTGGAAATT
Organism: Glycine soja; assembly: GCF_004193775.1. NCBI lineage: Eukaryota > Viridiplantae > Streptophyta > Magnoliopsida > Fabales > Fabaceae > Glycine > Glycine soja. The sequence continues at coordinate 80,226 of NC_041010.1, read as the reverse complement.
AACAATGCTTTAGATACCTTCACGGCGGAAACAAAGATTCTAGTCCAACAAAGAACGTGTCTTCTTTCCCATGTTTGTATGAAGATGTGTGCAATGAAGCAGAAGATCTTCAAGTGTCGATTATTCTACTCCCCTTCCACAAGCATCAACGCATTGATGGGAAACTGGAAAGTGGTAAAGAGGGTATAAGGATCACTAATCAGAAGGTACTAAGACATGCCCCCTGTTCAGTTGGTATCATAGTAGAAAGAAGACTTGCAAGGGTACCCGGCTTCTCAGAACTAGTAGCATCTGAATCCATACAAAATGTTGCAACACTTTTCTTTGGTGGCCCTGATGACCGCGAGGCTATTGCGTGGAGCCTGCGCATTTCGGGTAGTCCGCGTGTCAACTTGACAATTATTAGATTCTTGTTGAGTTCCTCGTCACAGAATAAACAGATTGAGAGTGGAGAATCTGAGGACAAAGAGATCTTAATGTCATTGTCTAGGGAGGAGACTGTGAATGAGATTGGCAACACCTTCATGGTTGATTTCTACAATACGTATGTGACTTCTGGCCAAATAGGCCATGTGGAAAAGTTTGTCAAGGATGGAGCACAAACACTGGAGTCTCTCAAAGAGATAGGGGGCATATACTCTTTGTTTGTAGTAGGAAAAGGTGGTAGAGGACAGAGTTCGTTGACAGTTGGGATGAGTGACTGGGAAGAGTGTCCAGAACTTGGAACAGTTGATGATGTCTTGGCCTCTTCAGACTTCGATATTCATGGCTCAGTTTTGATCGTTCAACAACACAGAGATGCCAAGAAAGCCCTATTGCATGACTAGTTAGCTCCATCAACATACTCTGTACAAATGGAACATTTTTTGTTTTTCAACGACTTGTATTTAATTTAAACAAAAAAAATGCTCAACTTTTTTCTTAAACTTTGTAATTTTTCTTTACTTTTCTCTATTTATATTTTTTTTGGGTTACTAATGTGTTGTCACAAAATATCTATCAAATTTATTAATAATTAATTTTCATAAAAAAAAAATCTACCTAATCAAAGGTTTTATAGAAGAATGCAACTTGAAATCTTGTTTCAAGAACCCAGTTTAAGTAACACCATAAAGTTATAATATTTTTATTTTCTCTGTACTGTACTATAGGAGTATAGAGTACATCCTTTCAACTTGCCGTCTCAAACTCTTTTTTTTAAAAAAAAAACCCACACCTTTTTCACTCTCAGTCGCAGATTCAAATGGAGCCCGAGCCCGAACCCGAGCTTGAGCCTGAGCCAGAGCCCGGGCCTGAGTTTAGTTCGAAAGAGGAAGCATTCTCATACTACCAAACCTACGCCAAATCCGTGGGCTTTTCCGCCATAATCAAAGCCAGCCGTCGATCTCGAATCTCCGGCAACTTCATTGACGCCAAATTCGCCTGCACCCGCTACGGCACTCCACCGAACCCTAAAAAACCCAAGCCCAAACGGGCCCGAACAAGCCCCAAAACCGATTGCAAGGCCTCCATGCACGTCAAACGAACACCCCACGGTACATGGATCATCTCTTCCTTCATCAAACACCATAACCACCAAACTAACTCAAATAATAATGCAAGTCCTTCGAGGAAGCCTAAGATTAAGAAAACGCTGCATCATTTGGTTTTCGCCGAAGGAGACCTTCAATTTCTGCTAGATACTTTCATGTCTATGCAAAACGAAAACCCTAATTTCTTTTACGCCGTTGATTTTAATGAGGAGCAGCGTTTGAGAACCGTTTTCTGGGTGGATGCTAAAGCCAGGCTTGATTACAGACACTTTAGTGATGTGGTGCTTTTGGACACCACGCATGTTAAAAATGAGTGCAAATTGCCCTTTGTTCCGTTTGTTGGTGTTAACCACCATTTTCAGGTTTTTTTGCTTGGGTTGGCGTTTGTGTCTGACGAGTCCGAATCGACGTTTTCGTGGCTGATGAGGAGTTGGTTGAGAGCAATGGGAGGATGTGCTCCTAAGCTGATGCTCACTGACTGCGACGAAGCGCTGAAGAAAGCTGTTGCTGAAGTGGCTCCTGAGTCTTGGCATTGTTTTTGTCTGTGGCACGTGTTGAGTAAGGTTCCAGAGAAGCTCGGTCGCGTGATGCAACGGCATGGTGGGGAGTTTGTGACTAGGTTTAACGAGTGTGTTTTGAGGTCTAGGACAAAGGAGCAGTTTGAGAAGAGGTGGGGGAAAATGGTTGGGAGGTTTGAGTTAGGTGATGAGAGTTGGTTGTGGGATATTTATGAGGATCGCGAACGGTGGGTACCAGCCTTTATGAAAGGCAGGGTTTTAGCAGGGTTGTCTACCGTGCAGAGATCAGAGGCTATGAACTGTTTGTTTGACAAATATGTGCAGAGGAAAACTACTTTGAAAGAGTTTGTGGAGCAATACAGAGTGGTATTGCAGGATAAGTGTGAGGAGGAAGCGAAAGCAGATTTTGTAACGTTGCATAGACAGCCAGCGTTGAAGTCCCCATCGCCGTTTGGGAAACAAATGGTGGAGTTATACACGAATGAGGTGTTTAAGAAGTTCCAGAGTGAGGTTTTGGGAGCTGTTGCTTGTCATCCAAGAAAAGAAAGTGAAGATGGACCAACAAAAGTGTTTAGGGTTCAGGATTTTGAAGACAATGAAGATTTTGTTGTCACCTGGAATGAATCGACCTTGGAAGTGTTGTGTGCCTGTTATTCGTTTGAATTCAATGGCTTTCTCTGCAGGCATGTAATGATTGTGCTACAGATTTCTGCTGTACATAGCATCCCACCTCGGTATATATTGAAACGCTGGACGAAAGATGCCAAGTGTAGACAAACAGCAGGAGATTTGTCTATGTCAGATGCAGTTGTCTCTGACTCTAGGGCTAAGCGCTATAATAATTTATGTCAGCAAGCCTTTCAATTGGGTGATGTAGGGTCTTTATCACAAGAGAGTTACATTGCTGCTATAAATGCATTGGAAGCCGCATTGAGAAAGTGTAAGAGCCTGAATGATTCAATTCAGAGTGTCAGAGAACCGAACCTGCCATGTTCTGGTTCTCAAGAAGGGATTCTGATCAGTAACAGTGTTGGTCATAGCAACAAAAGGGATAGTACTCTTGGAAAAAGGAAGGTTAGTTTAGTTTTGCAATGTCAGGCATTATGCTTATGCTCCAGACTTTGTTTCCTTAACTTAAGAAATCCTTTTGTGTGCCTCTCTTATGTAGTAATGCTTAATAGGTATGCCCAGAACCAGAGACAGTTGCTATTGGAGTAAATTCTAACTGGCAGCAAGTGGTGGGTGCTTCTCATTTGAAGTACATGTTAATTCATCAGGAAGATACTGATTGTATGATTTGTATTTGTTATAGGAAAACTCCAATACACAAGCAGCTGGTCTTGATTGTTCGTATGAATCACAACAGAGCATTCAAGAGATGGTATGGCATTTTTCCATTGCTACTGCATGAATTATGTGACAAAGGAGAGTGTGGATCTTGAAATTTTGTCCCTTTTTGCAAATTCCATTTCAGGGTCAGCTGAACTCGAGCTCAGAACCCGGATGGTTATTTTTCTTCTGAACAAATTGATTCAGGAATGGTAAGTGGTCTTCAAAACTTAGAATTTTTTAATTCAATTTAACAGTAGATAACCAGTTGTAATCTACTTCCTGTGCTGTTACTTCAAATAATAATTAGCTCTCCTTAATTTTGTTGAAGTACCACCAATTGAATTCTTTAGCTGCTATTCATAGTGATTATTACAGCAACCAGCATGTTATCCAATGCCTGGTAATGTATAATGGCTAGTCTTTGGTGTTTTCTATTTTTTTTTCTACAGTTTGGGGTTTTAGATTTACGTTAGCATCCGATTTTGGGTTGAATCTTTAATTTAGGGACAGTTGAACTCAATTGCATCCAAGGTTATCAATAGCATTTTACGGTGGATTGCCCTGAACACCTTTAAGAGTCATTTCTAAATGGCAGATGGTGTGGCGGTCTATGGTGGACAATATATATATATATATATATATATATATATATATGAAAAACATCATTGCTTTGGTTTTGAGTGCTTGTTCATGTCCCTGACATTAATTATCCTATAACTGAAAAATAAGTGGAATAAAGTTTTATAAGAAAACCTCAGGACAACAAACAAATAATAATTCTGAAAAAAGAGAATCAAAACTCTGAAATTAAAAAGACAGAACAGAGGACAATTCTGAAAAAGGGAATTTCAGCACCAACATACACAAACATAATAAACAGAGTGAAGAACATTTGAAAAGAGGAGAAAAGGAGAGAAAATCAGTTCAGGAAAAAAAGAAAGAAGAAAAATGAAAGATGAAAACCAGAGTATGTCAGAGCAGAGAGAATCACCAGAATAAAGAGGGTCGCCGGACAAAGTGGGTCACCGGAGGGTTGACACATAGGGAAGGTTTTGTGCAGCTAGGGTTCGAGTGAGTGTGAGAAAAGATTCATATTCGTAGAGGGAAGGGTTCAAATACGAGTAACAGTTGTGTTTCAGGTCAGGTTGTTTCTAATGGGGTGCTAGTGAATTGTGTTTGTATGTCGTATTGCCTAGTGAAATGGCTGTATGAATTGTGAGATGGTCGACTAGCTAATTTGACAGTTTTAGTAGTTTGGACACAGCTTGTCTGTTAAACGTGCAAACTACATATGAAGTTAGTTAACACCAATCTAGTTGTATAAGTTTGTTTAAGACAACGAAGTTAAGTTTCTGACTGGAAGTGAAGTGGAGAGAGAAAGAGAGTTGGAGGTGTAATATAGCAGCTGGGCTCTCCTAGTTCTTGGAAGTTCATCGGTGTCGATTGGCCCCATCAATCCAATCTGCATTGGTGCTATTTTCTCCCCTTTTACAATCCAACTGCCATGGAGAGCCAAAAAAAAAATATATATTTAGAGCGTGAGGTAACAAAGGTAAATGTATGCATGTAACAGTCTCAAGTAAAATTACCGTGGGTCTTTGATAGCCACAAATAGCTATGCTACACTAATCCTAAAATCTACCATTAAAGCTATAAGCTACAGAGAATATAAAATAAGACTTGATATTTCCTTATTGATGTTCATAGCCTAAAGAGGAATACAACTTATAACCTAATTGCGACTGATGATGACCTACAAGTGACAGTGTCATCATCCTAGCTTACGGAATTAGAAATTAGAAATAAAAGCAAAATAATAGTATAATAGATGATATCCTAATATTCTAATATTTTAACTCAAACCTATAAGTCTTTAAATCACTTAATTTTTCTTCTTGACTCATAAAGGACTCTTCCTATGAGTCTCAATCTCAAACCGATATATCAAAAATGTGTTTTTATTTTTTGTTAATGTGATCTCATTCAATCAAAACATAGAGGGAACCGTCAAGTACAACATATGTTGCCACAATATGAACAGCAAACACTAACTACTTAGTAGCTATAACTTAAACTACCTTAGTAATTAAGTCATAAATAACATATATTTAGGTAACAACACAACTAGAGGTGTAAGCATGAAAAGTCATGCTAATAACTTGCTGCCTTTACATGATATAATTTTATATCCAAATTGCCAAATTTAGCTTAAGTTTAAATATTAATGAGCATAAGTATAAAATTTTATGGTATCACTCTATAAAACGAACAAAGTTTAAAAAAAAAGTTTTACATGATATTCAAGATATAGGATACTAGCGTTATTAGGATTGGCTATATATTCTGCATGGTTTCCTAAGTAAGAGTGTCGTGTGGACATGCTTAGACTATTTCCTAGGATTGGTTGTTGGTACGTACCACATTATATCTGAGAGTTGAGTCAGGTCATGCATCATTCCGAGTAGTGTTGATTGGATCCATGGATGGATGTTGAGTGATTGTGAAATGTGGCTGTTGAATAATGAATGTTGTGTGAGTTCATGATGTTTGACTGTGTCGTATGTTAATTGTGGTTATTTGGATTTGTTATTGGTTCTTTTTATAATGAACTCACCCTTGCAATTTTGTATCGTGTGGTTGATACTTGTGATGATCGCGAATATTGTTCGTGGGAGCAGAATGATAGCAGCAAGGTGCAGGGAGTAAGATTTTGGTGAGAAGTCATCGAGCCGACCTGACGACGTTGACATTATTTTGGGAGAGAGTTGTATTTTGTTTATCAACTCCTTCATAATTAGGTTATGAGTCATTTTGTTGAATCAAAGATGTAAACTTCAGATTTTACTTATATGCATGAACAAATTTTAATTTTCCATCATGTGGATGACATGTACTAAGTTGTACTAAGGTGAATATATATATATATATATATATATATATATATATATATATATATATATATATATATATATATATATATATATATATATATTCACCTAAGTAAATGGTTATGTTTTAGCGAATGTATGTTGGGACAAAATTACTTCTATTTTCATAAGCAAATTAAGGGAGTTCTTTTTTATAAAAATTGAAATTATCGCATATTAGAGTGTTGATATCATAGTGACGAGGCAGGTTGTTACACTAAATGGGATAGACACAAAAGATTGAGATGTGGTAGATGATGTCAGACTATCTCGAGGTGGTAATAGTCTAACCATGTATCGCCTTTTCTTCACAGTTGTCCCTTTTCCACTGGAGTCATGTGACGGGGGTCGAGGAGGGTCAGCGCCACCTGATGGCATATCTATATATAGAAAAATAATATTATAACATAAATAATCTAATAAAATATTGGGATGGATGGAAATTAGATAACTAACAAACTTCCATATGGCAACAAAAATAAAATACACTAACAAAGTTTCGAAGATTTAGAAGAAAACAAACATTTCTCTAATAACAAACATTATAACTAACTAACAAAGATTAACGTCTAATCCTCTTCAGAATTGTAAACTTCAAAGTCATCTTCTAATTCCCCTTCATCGGCTTGTATAATTGTTTTTCTTAAAGCATTAAGTGACATGTTCTCATTTATTGTGACGACTTTAAGACCACTAAGGCATTCAAACAATACTTATTCAGATGATGAAATCATGTCACCATCACAATACAAAATAATATATATATTCTACATGTTTTCAACAATATGGTGAATATTAATTAGGGGTGACAAAATGGGTTAACCCGTCCAGCCTACCATTGACCCACCTCGCATAAGAAAAGTGGGATGAGAATTCAAGCCCACACCATATATGCTTGGGTTGGCAGGTTGACTCGCCAAAGACAAAAATATAAGAAATAAAATAATATATATTTTAATTAGTTTTATCGTTTGTATATTACATAATAAATACTAATAAAATTTGGATGTATTACTTCAAATTTTGAATAATAACTTATTTAGACAAAAAAAATATATATGCATAAAATATCAATTTTTTATTATAAAAAAACAAGTTTGGCGGGTTGGTCTACCTTATTTTTCCCTCAACCCATTTTTTTGCAGGTCAACATAAGGTGGGTTAAAATGGATTGGTGGGTTGGAAACCTCAACGCAGCCCACAAAAAATAAACACATTGGCTTGTCAAGCTAGACCTATTTTGTCACTCCTAATATCAACCAAAGGTGTTGAGTTGCATCAAATTTCTACTATTATTTATATTAGATTATCTATTGTTCTCTTGTGAGTCATAACAACAGTTGAGATCACACCGACAAAATACACGTTTTAGATTATGTTTATATTTAATATGGTTGATATGCATATCAAAAGAATGTAGCATTTAGTCAATACGTATCATAAAAAATAGTACACTTAGATTCAGTCAATACATTTTGTTGCAGGTGTTCAATCAAGAAAAAATACAAAATGTATTTTGTATTTTTTCAATCTAAAAAAATACAATAAAATCATGATTCCATTTAGTAATTTCACCTCAAATAGTGCAATGGAATAATGATTCTATTGTATTGTGAAAAAATATAACAACAGAATCACGATTCCATTATGATAAATAGGTGTAAAAAAATATCGAAATCTTCATTCTGTTGTTATGTTTGGGATGACAAAATAAATATACAAAAGAATTATGATTTCATTATATATTATATAACAAAATCATATTATTATTATATTAAGGGGAGAATGGGAATGAATACACAAGGAAGTCACGATTTTACTCGTCATTATACCATGAAATGATAATTATGTGAGAAGGACATTTTTGGAAATAAAAAAAAGAGTAGGCCCATAGTAGTTCCCTCTTAAGCGTGTTCTGATTTGGTGAAGCCCATCGGTGACTTCTTCTTCTTCCCTGCTTCAACTCTATTCGAAATTTCACTTTAAGGAGATCCTCCTCCATGGATCGCCGGAAAAGCAACGAGAAAACGAAGTCGTCGACAACCTCAACCGTGGAATTGCCACCACCAATCTCAACCTCAGAAGCCCTTATAGTCAACGCATTAAGCACGCTTGGCTTGGCCTTCGCCTTCTGGATTACAAACACTGTCTACTACATCGAACTCGTTACTCATCATTCTCTCACACTCTTCTTCATTTGGGTACTCTCAATTCAATTTTCTTTTTTATTTCTACTTTTCTTAGTTCCTTTCTCATTTTCTCATTCTGCGGCATCGTTTAGATTACAGAGTTCCCCATTGTGACCCTTCTATATAGTCGATGTCAAAAAAATTAGAAGCAATGCACAGTAACGCGTGTTCCTTAATTTCTCCGAAATCAAGCAATTCTATGATTTCTGGGTTATTCTAAAGTTTTTGTCATGTGACTCTTGTTCTTTGTAGTTCTTGCGACCTGTTGGGAGAAAGGTTCTAGGAGTGCCTGTTGGTGAGTTCAAACATTGTTTTATTTATTTAAGATGTGAATTTATAAAAGTATACATAAACATGGGGCCACAGTTTAAAAAATGTCCGTCCTCACAAAAGTTGTAAACTTGTAAATCATTCAGAAAAAAAAGGAAAAGAACTGATAAGAAAACTCTGAAAATTAATTTCACAGCTAGAAAATATAGTTGTTAACAATAATTGAAAATGGTGTTTGAACTTTGAATTGACATTGAAAGTCTGAAAGTTATGATGATAAAACTCAATGACTTCCACTTCAACATATGTTGGCCGGCCGTTCTGAGGTGAGATGATTAGGAGCAAGAACAGAAACAAAGGCTAAAATTTGGAACCTTACACAGTCAAATCAAATGTAAGTTGTACATGATCAAGGAGACTAGCATCTGACAAATTGATGGGGGTTTCGTTTTACCTTGTAAAAGATTAAGCTAATGCCTTAGTAGCTTATGAGCAAACACGTTTTCAAACAAACATGAAGTCCAAACCATCTTTTTTTTAATTTTAACTTTAATAACTAATAAGACAAACATTTGAATAAATGGTCAATTTTTTTTTCAAACAGTAAAAAGTAAAGGAAAAGAATATGCTGACAAAATGCAAAGTATCAATAGTCATATAAATGCAGAATATATATGAGAGACAAGTCCAATCAAAAACACCAAAACAATCTCCAAGAAGTTGTAACTGTAAGCAAGAGAAGGGCAATGAAATAGTCACTCACTCTGAACACAGACATCATAAGAGCCCAATTCACAGTCTTGGGAAGATGCCTGTCCCAAGTAAATTTGCAAAGTCATAACATGCTCTAGTTATTCGTAGAGATCTTCAAAGTCAAAACTGAAAATACATATTTGAAGACATAATAGAAGAGGCTAAACAGTTGCAAAAAAGATCACATATTTAGCTTAAAGGAACAAATGAATAATAGTAATTACACTTAATCCTTTATCTCATCAACAACAAGCTCTATGTGGAGAGTTCTAAGAAAAAACACTACTCCACAAACAACTAATTTAACACACTGAAATGTAACAGACGACCCCAAAACAATAGCTCCTAAAAAATTCAGTAGTGCCCCTGCAAATTGAAAAATACTACTATTAATAAAATTAATTTTTCAAAAGCTGTTTTATTAGTAAAATTAAATTTTCACCCACATTTTTAAACCCATACCACACTAATTCTGAAGTTGCAAACTGCATCATTAGTCATTACAATGATAAATATTAAAATGTGGATTTGAGTCTAACGAAATCTTACAAAATGGACTTCTAAGTTTAGGACGCCAAGTTTGCAAGACTAGATATATGCAGATGATTCAATAACGGTCTGATAATGAGTGGCCCAATGGGCCTAACAATAATAACTATGATAGACTCTGTTACAATGTGGGTTTGAGTTTAACACAACCAACTTATATACACTATTTTAGTCATATAACTAGTTGATGTTTGCCCAACAATAAAAAAAAGTACCAGAAAATAAATAAATACAACAATGTTTGAACTCACTAACAGGCACTCCTAGAACCCTTCTCCCAACAGCTCGCAAGTACTACAAAGAACAGAAGTCACACGACAAAAACTTTAGAATAACCCCAGAAATCATAGAATTGCTTGATTTCGGAGAAATTAAGGAACACACGTTACTATGCATTGCTTCTGATTTTTTTGATATCGACTATATAGAAGGGTCACAATGGGGAGCTTTGTAATCTAAACGACGCCGCAGAATGAGAAAATGAGAAAGGAACTAAGAAAAGTAGAAAACAAAAAGAAAATTGAATTGAGAGTACCCAGATGAAGAAGAGTGTGAGAGAAGGATGAGTAACGAGTTCGATGGAGTAGACAGTGTTCGCAATCCAGAAGGCGAAGGCCAAGCCAAGCACGCATAATGCGTTGACTATAAGGGCTTCTTAGGCTGAGATTGGTGGTGGCAATTCCACGGTTGAAGTTGTCGATGACTTCGTTTCCTCATTGCTTCCAGCAATCCATGGAGGAGAATCTCCGCAAAGTGAAATTTCGAATAAAGTTGAAGCAAGGAAGGAGAAGAAATCATGATTACTGATGGGCTTCACCAAATCAGAACACGCTTAAGAGGGAATTACTATGGGCCGACTCTTTTTTTTTTATTTTCAAAAATGTCATTTCCACATAATTATCATTTCATGGTATAGTGACGAGTAAAATCGTGACTTCCTTGTGTAATCATTCTCATTCTCCCCTTAATATAATAAAAATATGATTTCGTTATATAATATATAATGAAATCATAATTCTTTTGTATATTTATTTTGTCATCCCAAACATAACAACAAAATCACGATTTTGATATTTTTTTACACCTATTTATCATAATGGAATCGTGATTCTGTTGTTATATTTTTTCACAATACAATAGAATCATGATTCCATTGCATTATTTGAGGTGAAAAAATTAAACAAAATCATGAATTTATTGTATTTTTTTAGATTGAAAAAACACAAAATACTTTTTGTGTTTTTAATTGATTGAACACCTGCAACAAAATGTATTGACTGAATCTAAGTGTACTATTTTTATGATACGTATTGACTAAATGCTACATTCTTTTGATACACATATGAACCATATTAAATATAGACATAATCTAAAACGTTTATTTTGTCGGTGTCATCTCAACTGTCGTTTTGGCTCACAAGAGAACAATAGATAATCTAATATAAATAATAGTAGGAATTTGATGCAACTCAACACCTTTGGTTGATATTAGGAGTGACAAAATAGGTCTAGCTTGACGAGCCAACATGTTTATTTTTTGTGGGCTGCGTTGAGGTTTCCAACCCACCAATCCATTTTAACCCACCTTGTGTTGACCTACCAAAAAATGGGTTGAGGGAAAAATAAGGTAGACCAACCCGCTAAACTTGTTTTTTTATTAAAAAAAATTGATATTTGATACATATTTATTTATTTTTTTTGTCTAAATAAGTTATTATTCAAAATTTAAAGTAATACATGCAACTTTTATTAGTATTTATTATGTAATATACAAATGATAAAACTAATTAAAATATATATTATTTTATTTCTTATATTTTTGTCTTTGGCGAGTCAACCTGTCAACCCAAGCATATATGGTGCGGGCTTGAATTCTCATCCCACTTTTCTTATGCGAGGTGGGTCAACAGTAGGTTGGGCTGGTTAACCCATTTTGTCACCCCTAATTAATATTCACCATATTGTTGAAAACATGGAGAGTATATATATTATTTTGTATTGTGATGGTGATATGATTTCATCATCTGAATAAGTATTGTTTGAATGCCTTAGTGGTCTTAAAGTCGTCACAATAAATGAGAACATGTCACTTGATGCTTTAAGAAAAACAATTATACAAGCCAATGAAGGGGAATTAGAAGATGATTTCGAAGTTTACAATTCTGAAGAGGATTAGACGTTGATCTTTGTTAGTTAGTTATAATGTTTGTTATTAGTGACATGTTTGTTTTCTTCTAATACTTCGAAACTTTTTTAGTGTATTTTATTTTTGTTGCCATATGGAAGTTTGTTAGTTATCTAATTTCCATCCATCCCAATATTTTATTAGATTATTTATGTTATAATATTAGTTTTCTACATATAGATATGTCATCAGGTGGCGCTGACCCTCCTCGACCCCCGTCACATGACTCTAGTGGGAAAAGGACAACTGTGAAGAAAAGACAATACATGGTTAGACTATTACCACCTCGAGATAGTCTGACATCATCTACCACATCTCAATCTTTTGTGTCTATCCCAGTCAGTGTAACGACTCACCTTGTCGCTACGATATCAACACTCTAATATGCGATAATTTCAATTTTTATAAAAAAGAACTCCCTTAATTTGCTTATGAAAATAGAAGTAATTTTGTCCCAACATACATTCACTAAAACATACCCATTTATTTAGGTGTGTATATGTATATATATATATATATATATATATATATATATATATATATATATATATATATATATATATATATATATCTAGGAACAACAACTTAGTACACGTCATCCACATGATGGAAAATTAAAATCTGTTCATGCATATAAGTAAAATATGAAGTTTACATCTTTGATTCAATAAAATGACTCATAACCTAATTATGGTGGAGTTGATAAACAAAATACAACTCTCTCCCAAAATAATGCCAATGTCGTCACGTCAGCTTGGCGACTCCTCACCAGAATCTTACTCCCTGCACCTTGCTATTTTCATTCTGCTCCCACGAACAATGTTCGCGATCATCACATGTATCAACCACATGATACAAATTGCAAGGGTGAGTTCATTATAAAAATAACCAATAACAAATCCAAATAACCACAATTAACATACGACACAGCCAAACATCATGAACTCACACAACATTCAAAATTCAACAGCCACATTTCAAAACCACTCAACATCCATCCATGGATCCAATCAACACTACTCAGAATGATGCATGCACCTGACTCAACACTCAGATACAATGTGGTACGTACCAACAATTAAATCCCAGGAAATAGCCTAAGCATGTCAACACGACACTCTTACTTAGGAAACCATGCAGAGTTCGTTGAGACCACCCGGTTGTGCACGTAACTGCCCCCCCATAGGTGATCAGCCTGGGCCCAAAGGAGATCCCTACCAGGTGACGTGCCCCCTCAGTACAAAGTGCACTTTGCCATAGTTATTCTATTTCCTGTGTTGCATGAAGTATGAATGTGGCCACAAACAAGTGTCAATTGTTGGATCAAGTGGCCTCGGAATAATTAAGAAGGGGGGGTTGAATTAATTATTAATGTGCCTTGACTAATTAAAAATTTATCCTTCTTAATATTATTAGATTTAATTAGGCTTTTACCAAAAAGTTAAGAAAATAAAGAATAGAAAAGGAAACTTAACCAAAAGTAAAAGCGATAATTAAAATGTAGAGCGGAAATTAAAGAGTGTAAGGAAGAAGAAGACAAACACAAGAGTTTTATACTGATTCGGCAACAACCCGTGCCTACATCCAGTTCCCAAACGACCTGCGGTCCTTGATATTTCTTTTCAACCTTGTAAAAGCCTTTACAAGCAAAGATCCACAAGGGATGTACCCTCCCTTGTTCTCTTTGAACAACCAAGTGGATGTACCCTCCACTTGAACTGATCCATAAGAGATGTACCCTCTCTTATTCTCAGTTACAACAATCCAAGTAGATGTACCCTCTACTTGTACCACAAAGGATGTACCCTCTACTTGTACCACAAAGGATGTACCCTCTACTTGTACCACAAAGGATGTACCATCCAATGTGTTAAGACAAAGTTCTCAGGGGGTTAGTCCTTTGAAACTTTGTGAAGGGGAAACAAAAGATATCTCAGGCGGTTAGTCCTTTGAAATCTTTTGTTTAAGGGAAAGAGAAGAATCAAAAGAATTCTCAGACTGTGTCGTTTTGAATTCTTTGAAAAGGGAGAAGAGAGACACAAAAGAATTCAGGCGGTTAGACCTTTGTTCTTTTGGAAAAGGGAGAAGAGAGACACAAAAAGAATTCAGGCGGTTATTCCTTGTCGAATTCTTTTTGACAAAGGGAGAAGAGAATGAAAACGATCAATAACACACTTTTGTTTTCTGCGAAAGAATAAGGTTTGGAAACCAGAAAACTTAGAAACTTTTGGCAAAAGAAGAAGAAGAAGAAGTGCAAGAAGATGTTCAAAAAGTTGTGTAAGAAGTTATATCAAGTACATAAACTGCAAGTCAAGTCTTACTTTTATAGACTCTTCATGTCTGGTCAAGAAAACAATTGGAAGAGGTATAACCTTGAGGAAATCTTGAGAAAACCATTGGAAGAGTTACATCTCTTGATTTTTATTCAAAACTTGTCACTGGTAATCGATTACCCAAACCATGTAATCGATTACACAAAGCATTTTATGAATTGATGTGACTCTTCACAATTGAATTTGAATTTCAACGTTCAGATATATTGGTAATTGATTACCAATATATTGTAATCGATTACACCATTTAAAAGACAATTGGAACGTTGCAAATTCAGTTAAAAGCTTTGAAATCAAACTTTGCCACTGGTAATCGATTACAGGAAACTAGTAATAGATTACCAGAGAGTAAAAACTCTGATAACTTAGAAAATTTTGAGGAAAACTCTTTTGAAAAACAAAACTGTGCTATGTTTGTTTTTTGAAAAATCTTTTTAATACTTCCTTTGTGAAGTCTTCTTGATTTCTTATCTTGAATATTGAATTCATCTTCTCTTGAATCTTGAAATCAAACTTCTCTTGATTCTTGAATCTTCTTGATTTCTTCTCATGAAACTTGAAATTAATCTTGATCTTGAACTTGTTGACTAAATCTTGAAATCATTCTTTGGATTTTTTGTCATCATCAAAACTAGTTGAATCAACTTGATTCATCATCATGAAGTTTGCTTCTACACCAATGATCATGGACCAATTAAAGCACCTAAGCATCCCCTCAGAAATGCTTAGATTCTTTAACCACGCTTGTCCCCCATGAGTGGGCCATCCGACAAGGTCAATGCACTTCCCCCCCCATGAACATGAACATACACTACATACGACGCATGAACGTGGCCACAAGCAAGTGCCAATGACCATGAACCAATTAAAGCGCCTAAGCATCCCCTCAGAAATGCTTAGATTCTTTAACCACGCTTGTCCCCCATGAATGGGTCATCCGACAAGGTCAATGCACTTTGCCCCCCACGAACATACACAACATCCAACGTATCGAACATGGGCACTATCAAGTGCAATGACCATGGACAAATTAAAGCGCCTAAGCATCCCCACAACGAATGCTTTGATTCTTTAACCACTCTAGTCCCCCACGAATGAGCTGTCTGACAAGGTCAATGCACCCCCCCCATGAACATACACAACATGCACATGCCAATGCATTTCCAACATCAATCAACATTCCATTTTCATATCATTCTCAACATAGACATCATCTCGTCTCAATGACGTTATCATCCACAACAACAACCTCATTTCATATTACAACCTCATTTCATATTCACATAATCATCAACAATAACATCAATTCATGTTGACATGGTCTTTATTAACAGTGTCATCTCAAATCAATATAATCATAATTATCAGCATCACCACATATCAATTAAAATCCTCAATAGCAACATCAACCATAAATCGCATTCTGCACACATATATTTCTTTCATGCCTGAGATTCACACTCCCCAGGTCTTCAAACAACACAAATCAAATAAAGACATCAATTTCATTCATCACAATAAATATATATCGCATTCCATTCGTCAAAACATAGTTTTTCCTGAAAACCAACATGCAACATCAATATCAAATGTATCGCATCCCATTAGTTAATAACATTATTTCTCTCGGAAAACCCACATGCACATCAAGGACAATTATATCGCATCCCATTAGTTAAAAACATCATTTTCTATAAAGGAAAAATCAACATGCAACAAGGACAGACAATTATTCTCATAGCTAAGTTCCCTGACCTTAACTACGGTGTTAAAACGGTAAATTTTATAATAAACTCCCCTCACCTATTGTGAGCTACCCGCGGGTTCCTTGTCACGTCACTTGAAGATTTTTTTTTCGTCCCCGCTCGTCGGTTCCACGTAAGCTTCTACCATGCCAAAACGAAGGAGACTTAATATGGATTTCAGAAATAAAGTTAGTGACAATGCTCTGGGTTAAACACCCACATCACTACATGAAAAGTGCTGAGAGCATTTCGGGTTTTACAAAGGGACGTCATTTTGAAACTCTGATCACGCCAATGTGACCGAGGTTCAGTCAAGGTCACGAAAATAACACCCATTTTCAGAAAATTATAACTTTTACAAAGTCTCTTTGCTCTAGGGTTTTTCAGAGGAAGCGTAAAACATGCAATGGCGGTTTCCAAACTCAGAATGATGCAAAGGTAAGATGAAACTAACAAGAAAAAAGCCTAGAACCATGGTTACCTCAAGGAAAGCCACGAAGGTCAGACCGGGGCTTCGTTCTCAACCGAAACCGTGAGGCAAGTTGGAAGATTCCGCTTCGGTTGAAGGGTTCCTCTCGGTGTGGGGTTTCAACGGAGAACAATGGCGGTTTGTGGTGGCTATTGATGGTTGTGGGTGATGGAGAAGAAGCTTGGCACGTTGGAAATGGTTTTGGAAGAAAGAAGGATAAGGAAATGAAGTTTTTCCAAGGCTACACGAAAAGCAAAGGCTGAAACACTCAAGTGCTTCTACTCGCGGGAAAGGAAGCGTTCCTCACACACCAGACGTCTTACCAAAGATCGCAACGGTCAGATCGTGGACAAGTGTTCTGTGAAGCTGCAAACCAAATTTAGAGAAGATCCAATGGTTAACGAAGGCTAGGAAGCGTTTTTACCGAGATAGCTTCATGTACCTTGAGAAACTTCATTAAGAGGCTTTTTTTAGAAGCTAGATTCTTATCTACCCACAACAAAATAATTACGGATGAAATAACACAACAAAATAATCAAACATCAAATATAATTACTTATATATATATATATATATATATATATATATATATTAGCGGGAAGGGATCAAACAACAAATAGGAAGTAAGAATGCAGTATGGTAAGCAAAAATTGAAATCTAAACGTTGAAAACAAATATCAAGGGCACATTAGAAGTCGGCTTTCAAATCCTAGATTTTCGTAAACAGAAAAACCGAAGCGGCGGCAAAGCCACACATGATCGGTTAAAAAGGAGAAGGGAGATGAATGAAAAATAGAAATTGATTAAAACTTGAAAGAAACGCTTACAAAAGATGTTCTTTTAGAGCACCTCCTCTCAGAAACCTGAAAAGGGCTAAAATGGAAGGGTGCCTCACAAAATGGTCGAGGACTCCTTATATAACCAAAATTCTTTCATAAGATCGGTAGTTTTGACTGGAACTATTTGATTGTTTGTCACAAGACAATTAGTTTTGACCGGAATTACAAAATAATTAAATACAAACGGTTATTTGACCGTAATTACAATTAATCTAAACAAATACCAAAACAATTATCTTTGTTCTGGTAAAAAAGGTCATCTTCTTATTCAACAGAGCTTATTTATTCCTTCTTTGAGAATGAACCTTCTTCCTCTTGTTGTAACATTTGTAGAACTTCTTTAAGATTTTTACTTAGGATCTGATCCTGCTAAAAATGTTGTCAGATAAGACTTTTGGTTCAAAAACACAGAAGTTTCTGGATCAGCTGCTTTAAGAAATTCTGGGTGAAATTGGAACCAGAGTTTCACTTGTTCTGGATCGGCTTTGGACGAATCAAATTAAATCCACCATTTTACAAATCGAGTCATATATGTTTAATAAAAGGTTATAATATAATATAATTTGTGATGGTATAATATTCTAAAAAGAAGAGTACTAGAAATACACTCTTCTAAAAGTTTTTAGTGTTATTGGTGTATATATATTATTTGTTAACTTAAATACATATTTTTAGTCTTATAAAGTTGAAATAAGTTCATTCTTTATTTTAAGTTTATTTAATAAAAAATATAAATTAATTTTTAATGTATTATATATACATTAACGATAAATATTAATTATTAATATTATTAGATTTGTTAATAAGAAAATTCGAATTCCCAGTATCTCTCCTTTTTTTTTTCCTTTATTATTAAACAAATCTTATATATTCTTGTTGTCATTGATATTTATATTTATTATACCAAAATACGTAGTTAATTTTAATTGATATTTATTATATTAAAATATATAATTCTGTATTTAACTATTTAAATAATTTACAAAATTCAATAGAAACATGTTTAATATTTCCAATTTTGAAGCATGAAATCAAACCATGTATTTAAAAGTAAAATCTTGCTCCGGCCCAACTCGAAGTTATAAACTTGCGGCAGCGGAGGTGTCCCTATTACCTGCCTTCTTAATTCTCCCGCTTCTTCTTCTTCTTCTTCCGTCCAGTGCTTGTTCTCTTCTCAAGGTTTGTAAGCGTAACTATTTGTTTGCTCATAACCTATTTGACATTCATTCACGTGCTTTAGTAATGACTAGAGTCCTTCTTCATCTTATATTTTGTAACTTTATCCATCCAGATAGAATAGAAGGGTTGTAAGGGTTGTTCGATTCGATGACGACTCGAATTGCGCCCGGTGTGGGAGCCAATTTGCTGGGTCAACACGCCGCCGAGAGGAATCAAGACGCTACTGCTTATGTCGGCAATCTCGACCCTCAGGTAACTATTCTTTCTCCACACACTTCCATTCACTCATTACCACTTCTAAGTTCTATTCTAGGGTTTATTTATCCCTTTTCTTCTTTCTGCTGCAGACAAGTGAGGAGTTATTATGGGAATTGTTTGTTCAGGCTGGTCCAGTTGGTAATATCTTTTTCTTTTCTTTCTTAATTTTAGGTTTAAACAAACTCTAACTCATTCTCCTTTTCATTCCTTTCAGTTAATGTCTATGTTCCAAAGGATAGAGTCACCAACCAACATCAGGGTTATGGATTTGTTGAATTCCGCAGTGAAGAAGATGCTGACTATGTATGTAACTATTCTATTCTGTTATTTCCAACTCACTTCTCCGAACCTACCTAACATGCTCTTCTTCTATTGCAGGCCATCAAGGTGCTTAACATGATTAAGCTTTATGGCAAACCCATCCGTGTCAATAAGGTATGAATACTTACTTATACCAACGGGTACAACTCTCATGTTCTTGTTCCTGTGCTTGCTTCCCTTCTGAATTCAAGTTTTTATTTTCTTCCATTCTAAAATGTTTGGTACGTGTGATTGAAAGTATTAATGCCAAACAAATAACGAAACAAAAACAATCATTTACTAACTGATTCATGATTTCCGTGAATCTCCATGACCACTTCTTCTTGAGGGATGTTAGTTCTCTTGTATCTCAGGACTCTAGGCTTATTTATAGCCTTTTGAATGAGAATGTGTGCTAACTGCTTAACAATTTTGTTACATAACCATTATAGTGCCACCATAACACTATAATGTGGCGTTTTTCAACACCTCTGCCATTGGCAATTTGTGAATGGAGGCCAACTATGGCCTGTTTATGTGACAGAATTCTGGCATTCTGCCTTGATAACCTTGGTGCTAAGTACTAACTACTAGGTAGTATTGAACTTTTATTGTATGCCATTGCTAGATATCATTCTATATAATTGAATCTCTTATTTTTTACATAGTGATTATTCTTTCATATCTGTATTTTATTTGTACGAACTTTGTAGTACTCTCCATTCAAGTCCTGCTATATTTCTTCCTTGTATTAACACCCATGTCACTTGATCAACAAAATATTTAGTTTCCATGCTGCTTGATTGATTTTACAATTTTTTGGTTCCAGGCATCCCAAGATAAAAAGAGCTTGGATGTTGGGGCAAATCTTTTCATTGGCAATCTAGATCCTGTAAGTCACCAAATTATGGAAGTGTTAAACAGACTCATGCAGTTATGCATTGAATTCAAGACTTATACATGAGTGTTCCTAATGTTGTTGCAGGATGTAGATGAGAAGCTCTTGTATGACACTTTCAGTGCATTTGGAGTTATTGTTACTAATCCAAAGGTTTTTCTCTTCAAATATCTTTCATTATATATCTAATTTCATCATGTTTGTGTCACTTATGTAACAGTATCCAGCTAGTAGCAGTTGCTAATACTTTTCATGTTTTGCCATTTTCTTATCTCTCTTTGTTAGCATTTACCATTTTGTTTGTTTAAAAACGTTTGGTATCAAGCCAATGACAATTAAAATAACCACCTGTTTTTAGTCTCTTGTTCTTTAAACACAACCCCCCCATACCTGAAAGGATTCATTTTATTCAAACATTATGTATATGATCTAACATACAAGGCTTTGTGTTGCAGATCATGAGAGATCCTGACACAGGAAATTCCCGTGGTTTTGGCTTCATTAGCTATGATTCATTTGAGGCATCTGATTCAGCCATTGAGGTATGCCTCAGTCTAGTGTTTAAATCATTTGTAGGAATATAGTGTGAGGCCAACCTTTCATTCTTTTGTTATACTTATTCAGTACTTGTGGATCATGAATTGGAACTAACTCACTAAAATATATAACACTCAAGAACAAATAAAAATATATATGGATACATGGTTGGCAATCATTTATATAATGTTAGACTCATTGACCAGCTTGTGTTGTATGTAGTCTTGGATTCATATGTATAGAAAGCATTGTTGGGAGGGTTTTGCCCTCTAGGGCTTGACTGTACATTGAGAGATTTGTGTCTCTCTTACCGCATGGGATAATACTATAGGAAACCAAAACAATAAAAAAATTCATTGGGGTTATAAAAAAATTCAGCCGAGCTAATGGAGCCGTCTGTTTTTTTTTTTTTTTTGCCTAATATGACCCAAAGTATATTCAAATGCTGTAATGCCCTTTCTGAAGAATGAAGACTGGTGGGAAGCATGCTTATTTTGTTCTGTTCATGTTAACTCTTAAGGTTAAATTGGATGGAAGGGGTGAAGTTAACATTATTAATGTTAAATTAGAGAGTGAATTTAATAAATTAGGATGCAAAATTCAACCAAAGTTATAAATCAGGGATATGAAAGTGCCCCTTTTATTTTTATATTAATTTATGCATGAAAATAAATTTGTTATCTGTTTCAATTTTGTTGTCTGGATATCCAAATCATACGGAACAATAGATTATAAAAGCATTCCCACGCCACATATATTGTATTTTTCTATATTTTGTAGGCAATGAATGGACAATATCTTTGCAATCGTCAAATTACAGTGTCATATGCTTACAAGAAAGACACTAAGGGGGAACGGCATGGTACCCCGGCTGGTGAGGCCCTTTCTTGCTACTAGTACTAACTACTTTTTGGGATTAATAAATGCAGTCTGTTTTTGTACTATCTGGCTATCCGCTAATATTTCTTCTATGGTGCAGAAAGAGTTTTGGCTGCAAGTAATCCAACTACACAGAAGAGCAGACCTCATACTTTATTTGCCAGTGGACCTCCAACACTTCCGAGTGTTCCTCAGGCTAATGGCGTTGCTCCGGTGCCTCCCCGACCCTTTGCTAATGGGGTTGCTCCTCCTGCAATTCCTGCCCTCCGTCCACCGCCCCCTCAAGCTGCTGCATTCCAGCCTATGCCCGTTCCTGGACAACCAACGTGGCATCAGCAACAGCCAGGTCAAACATTGTTACCACCTGCAATGCCACCTCCACCTCAAGTCCAGCAGTTCAGGCCACCTCACCCTGGTATGCAGCAGATGCCACCACCTCCTCAAGCTCCTCCCAGGCCTCTTCCACCACCATCAGTAATGGCAAGTCAGCCACCACCTGTTTGGCGACTGCCACCCCCTCAGCAACAGGGTGGACGGCCTTTGCCATACCCTCAGTCCGGAATGCCGCCTCCACCACCTCCCCAGTAACCCTGCTATGCCACTCCCGCCTTTGAATTGAAGGAATGCAAATCGTATGGAATGTTTCTGATCCGAATATCTGGTTTTTGCCCATTTATTGTTAGTTGATTGCGTTATCTTTCTGAACTAGTGTAGATTGTAATATGAACATCCTAAGACAGTCAACAGTCATATAATTATCCCCACCTAGAAAAGAGATATTTTATTATTCAGTAGTAGTATTGAATTGAATTGGGTTCAACATGATGTGACATGATTGATAGATAATTTTGTCCTTTAAGAATGTGATCAGAAGTTCAATCTCAAATTTTTTGTGCGAAAAAACATATTAATTTGTCAAGAAAGATTAGCCCCTCAAATGACTCAGTACTTTCACAGATTAATCATTAGTTTCCGACCATGAGATACTCCTGATCCACCCCCAAACAAAAGCAAGTGAAGAATATTTTTGAACTGAACTCAAAGTAACTAACAAAATTTTTATATTGAAGACACAAGTCTTTGTTATTTCATTGCATGTTTAAATGATGAAAGTTTCTTCATTATTTATATTTAATAGTTGAAAAAAATGTCATTTTTATTTGATTTTTTTCTTAATTTTTTTAATAAAAAATTAACATTTTATTTAAGTTTGTATGCTAATCAGTCAATCTGCAAGCCAATGTAAGCAGAAGCATACCATATTACCCCTATTTTGAGTGCTATCCTAAGTCAGGCCAACCTTGGGTCTAGGTTAGGGCTGAGGGTTCCAAAAGAAAATAAATTATTTAACTTCTCAACATGAATAATTTATTATGTAAGTTTTCAAAATTCAATGATTTTAAACTCTCAATTTTGTAGTATCTTTGATTTTTTTTTATCTTGATATTAATTGAGCTAGTAAATCAGTTGTTTTTACGATTTTTCATATGCAGTAAAAAGTTTGATGATTGTTCATTATTGTTAAAAGAATTCATTGACTGCCATCATTTTTTTAAGGAAAAAGAGTTTGAAGATATAAAATATAATTTATGCATCTTTAATATAATAATAAAGTTTTGGTGTAATTTTTTCCTAGCCAAAATGTTTAATAAATTGTAGGTTAAATTACTCGGTATTTGTACCTTTTAGTCCTAAAGTAGTTTTTTTTAGTCCTTATAATTTATATTTTAATTTTTTTTAGTCCCTATTGTTTAAAAGTGGTTTTTGTAATCTTTATAATTTGTATTTTAATTCTCTTTTAGTCCCTATAGTTTGAAAGTGATCTTTTTAGTCTCTATAATTTATATTTTAATTATCTTTTAATCCTTACTATAAAAAATATATAAAAATAATTAATTACAAATTAGTTATAAATTATCAATTATTTTTTTATTACAAAAATTATCTTGCAATAAATTAGTTACTAATTACTTGTTAATATTTTTGTATTTAATTGTAATTGACAATATTACTCATATTTTGATGGTAAAGACTAAAAGGGAATTAAAATATAAATTATAAGGACTAAAAAAACTACTTTCAAACTATAGGACTAAAAGAAAATTAATTAAAATGTAAATTATAAGAACTAAAAAAATCACTTTCAAATTATAGGGACTAAAAATGAATTAAAATGTAAACGATGAAAACTAAAAAATCATTTTAAAACTATAAGGACTAAAAATACAAATAATGAAACTATAGGGACCAAATGAGTAATAAAACTTAAATAGTGTTAACATGGTTGAAATGAGAGACTCCACTAAAAATAATCAATTAGATTTTGTGACATGAATTAGTTATAATGCATAATCGAATTTTAAGGTAAAAACACCACTTTCGATCCTTTATATAAAAAATAACTAATTTATCAAAAGTAGTTATATTGGTTAATTTTAATTAATAATATTATACATTTAAATTATACTACAAAAATATTCATATAATTAAATAATTTAAGTAATGATTTTATTTGATGATGCTGTATATAATTTATCCTACCAAGTGTAACTTATAATTTGTCAATAAATGTATTCACTTATATGAGAAATATGCTTACATTTTGGAAAAATCATATTTAAGCTTATATATTACTATCCAAAATGCATAATCAAGTTGTGATTGTATTTGTCTTGTATGTCGTTGGTTTAATCTATTCTTCATACTTACTGATGTTGATAAGCCTATTTCCATCATATATGATTGTAGTTTCAGCAGAACTTCGTTTTCTCTTCTCTTCCTCTGTCCAGATTTTGTTTATCTTCATAATGTATGACGATGAGGAAAGAAACTTTCATTGTTAACGAAGTTGATCTTTATTCGTAGACTGCCTGATATATGAAAATTGTGAATACTTTTAATCATGAAATTTTACGGCCTTGGGTTGTTGCATTCTATTCCTACTCTGCACTATTGGTTAACATAGTTTTACACTAGGGTTGTATGGTGGTGACTGGTGAATAGACAGTGATCCATCTTATTATTTTCAAATTGAAAAACTTGTCAGTAATGGCTGAGCCCATGATCCAGTAGTGTTATTACTTCTTTTTTTATTTGCATAAAATTTTATAAATTA
Organism: Glycine soja; assembly: GCF_004193775.1. Taxonomy (NCBI): domain Eukaryota; kingdom Viridiplantae; phylum Streptophyta; class Magnoliopsida; order Fabales; family Fabaceae; genus Glycine; species Glycine soja. Next base: position 55,419 of record NC_041010.1, on the reverse strand, counting down.
AAGTTTTTAATTCAAAGAAGAAAATGTAAGTACGATAGTGCGATGTAAGCATACTGTTGCAAACATATCAATCAAAACACTAAAATAAGCTCCTTAATGGAAAAGAGAGATATCCTGATGATTTGATGTAATATCCTCTCATCCATTGAATAAAAATTGGCTAACACCACACAAAATGTTTAAAATGGTTGTTTATTCCTTTATACAAACCAATTGCTTAAACAGACAGAAAATTTTCTATAAAAAACAAATTGTCGCTTTCTATAAATTGGGAACCTTCTGGTAATATGATTTACATCTCCTTACATAAAAGAGCTTCATCTTGATCTCCTTCTTATGCGATCATTTGAAACTTGCCTTGAAGTTGAAACACGAGTGCTTCCTCTGTGAGATGAAGAAGAAGAAGGGTCCAATGGACTAGTCTCAGTCTGTATGTTACTATCTGTTGTCTGAATTTCTAAGCCAATATCAGCAATGGTGTCAACATTCCTACTAAAATGAGATGTAGAAGCTGCAGGTGTGGAATCAGTGGCAGCAACATTCCCATCATGAGTTGAATTTGTATTGACACCATTTGTTGGGTGATTATGAATATATGACTCAAGGTCCTCAACTAATCTTTCGGCAGAATCCATCGCAGAATTTAATGCTGATGAAAGGGATGAAAACGAAGCAGCTCCTTGCACTAACAAGGTTGAAATCGGAGTCTGAGAGGAACCAGTACCACGATCATTGCCTGTCTGCAGGTGAGATTGAGCGAGCAAACCATTATTTCTATCAGTTGCAGCATTGGGGGTTTGTGATTGTGACTGTACCCGGGCTCCTAACCCACCAATAAGGTGATGAAACCGCCAGATATTTTGGATTACAGAAGAAGAAGCTCCCTGGCTTATTAGCTGCTGCCTAAAACTCTCAATTCTGGGTGCGGCGGGTCGAGGAGGAATTCTCAAACCAGCTCCTTTTAATCCTGACTCACAACTGCCATCGGCACTCGAATTTCCATAAATTGGAATAATGCCAGTTTCAGTGACCTCTCCTTTACAAACAGGGCACTCCCTTGCATTTGAATAGACAATTTGCACCTGATAGAAGCATTGCCAACAAAACAAGTGACCGCAGCAGGCTAACACTGGATCTCTTGCCCTGTCCAAGCATATATTGCAATCATAGAAATTTCCAGTGCTTCCCCCTTCCTTACTGGCATCGGTTTCAGTCCTCCCCAATGCCTTAGCTATTAAATGGGCACCTTTCCTTTTGCACCCTCTCCCACTTTCAACGACTCTTTCCTCAACTTCCTGGCTCTGCATTTCTTCTTCACGAGCATCAGCTGGCGCGCTGGTTTGTCCTGTGAAGTTGGTTATTTGGATCGGAGTGTGAAACAGCGGCCGCCTCTGATACTGCCTGGCTCTGGAAGTTATCGCTTCAAGGCGCCTAATACGGTCCTGCACATGTTCATGGGCGGATTCCAGTTCTTCCAACAAAGAATCAAATTCATCTGGAGAAGCATGAGTTGGTTCCAACGGCTCCTGATTCAAATCAAGCTCCATTATACATACCCCTTGAGTTCTTTTTTCAAATTATGCCATCAACAACATTTCATATGTATCAAGACCCTAATACAATTTTTTGAAAAATAAATGAAAGAATCAAATCCAGATGCTCATGGATTCAAATAAACTTACATAGTTATTCACCAACATAAAAAAACTCAGTTCCTGCCTTGCTCAAACTAGAGAAAAATCTTATTCTCCATTTCTCATATACCCAACAATTTATATTCCACTAAGTCTCTAACATATACAGTTCTTTTTTCATGTTTATGCAATCAACCACATTTCTCATACAAGTTTATGCCATCAACCACATTTCTCATACAATTTTATGCCATCAACCACATTTCATATGTATCAAGAGCCAGATACAAATTTTGTAAAATAAAAACAATAATAAAAATTCAAATTCAGATGCTCATGGATTCAAATAAACACATACAGTTATTCACCAACATCAAAAACACTACAAAAACATTTTATTCTCAATTTCTCATATACCCAACAATTCATTTTGCACTAATTCTTAGACATGAGTGACTTTGAACGAAACACAAAAATTCATGACCTAGAACAATGATAATAACGATAAACCCAACTGAATTGTAAGAGAAAAGACTCTAATTGAATAAAAATTTGCGATTGAAAACAGAAAAGTGAAATTGCGTGAAAAGGGGTGAGAAATGACCATTGAGATGAGGATGTTGTTTCGTTGAATTTGGACGAATCGGCGATGAAACGCGTTGCGGTTTATTTGTATGATTCCAAAGCGCCATTCACAGAATAAACATGGGAAGAAGACATACCTAATCGCTAGGTTCTCTGAAGTTTTGATTTTGCAATACACTTCGAGTTTTGTTTCTTTCCCCCTTATTAAATACAAGAAGCAGCATTTAATATTATATTTTGAAAAAGAGTATTACCTTATTTTTTTTCACATTTTACTAAAAAATATTACTAGTAATCATTTATTAATTCAACAATTTATTAACTGTTTATTAATTATTTCTATTATATCTTTACCTAGTCAAATGAGAAGGTATCAACGAATAAATCGTTGGTTTGAACGTTACAAATTTAGTCTTTTTAACCTTTAAATAATATTTCATATTTGAGTTTTGTGAATGAACAAAATGTGATTAAGAGGAAGAACCTACTAAAGGTGGTTAATCAAGTTTTTCGACTGATATTAGTCATTAACAAAAAAATTGTTGGATACTTCGTACCAATATTATGGATAAAAAAATTATTGAGTACTCTAATGAAAAAAATATTAAATAATTATAGTCAGATACAAGTTTTTATGTAATTTTATTACTATTGTCCAATTAAAATTAGAGTTTTACCTTAATGACCTATGTTATTTCCTTTTGTCTTATTTAAGATCCAAATTAAAAATTGTGCTGGGTCCTTTTATAAGATTCAATTCATAATATTTTTATATTAATTATTTTTAGATTAAATATGCTTAATTAATAACAAGGTTGTAACGACAAACAATAGAAGTGAGAGAAAGGGTAATGATAGCTTTTTTTTTTCAACAAAAAAAACATATATCTTGGACATATTTATTAATATTTATTAAATTAACTACTTTTTTTAATATTAATAAAATTTAGTATTATAAATAAAACGTGAAGGAGCAATATTTAATTTCACATTTTATCTTGCAAATTATTGAAATGAATATCTAAGAAATCGTATCTAAATTATGATAGAAAAACCACACTAAAATTACTTAAGAATCTGTATCTAAATTTTGTCCTTACTAATTTTAAATAACTATAACTATTTAGTAACTTTATTATTTCTCAAGCAATTTCAAGGGTTATATATTTTAAAAAAGAGAAGTTTGACTTTTGTATTCCTATTTCTGTATTTTTCTTTAAACTCTTTTTAAAAAATTTAAATTTAAATATATTTTTATAGGATGTTAAAAAACAAATCAAATCGAGTGTAGGGAGAAAAAATAATGTCGTAGGTCTCGTGACAGAGTGAGGGTCGGGGAAGGGGAGGTGTGAGGTGGAATGAGGATTTAAAAGAGAAGACTCTAAAGTCTCAACTCAAATACTGAATTTGTATAATTTTTATTTAAAAATTAATTTTATCTTATACAGATGACACAGGCAAGTCTAGTGGATAAAATTCGTTAAGTCCATGGACTTAACGAACCAGATTCAAGTATTGCTTATAATTATAGGGGTTCGTAAAAGAAAAGCTTGTAATCCGCCTGATCCATGGGTTTAATGGACTGATCCATGAACCTGAACCGTATAACTCCCTAGATAAGGTAATATAGATTGAGATGAAAGGGTAATGTAGTAGAAGACATTCCAATAATCAATAGACAAGCAACAGAGATGGTGTCATCCTATATCTGTTTAAAGACATGCAGATGAAATAATAGGATTAAATAACTTGAAGTCTATAAGTGAATAATATTAATATTATGAGGAGTGCTAGCAACATGCACTCTTCCATTGCTTGAACAATAAACATAGACACAGACCATGAAACATTGCTGAAGCAAATAACGAGTTGTCAAGCCCTTGGACATGATGGATGCCCAACAATGGGGTGAATTGAGGGAGGGAGGGGAACTAGTTGAAGTGCAGGGAGAATGTGTTCCTCAGCATATGAGCCCAGTGGTTGACATGAATAAGCTACAACATCTCCAACCTTCATATCAGTGACCCAAACACCCACAGCAGTGACCTCACCAACACCCTCCACACCTACCATATCACATTATTATAAGCTAATAATGTTTCATATCCTATTTACTCTTCACAAATACAAGAAACATTAATTAATTGTTTTTGTAGCAGTAAGAGAATGGAACCTGGAGTGTAGGGTAAAGAGGGGACTTTATAAACTCTTGTGCGAAAGTAGACATCAATGAAATTAACCCCAACAGCTTTGTTCCTCACACGGACCTCGCCTTCTTTTGCCTCTCCAATTTCTACGTCCTTCTATTTCAGAACTTGTCAGTCCACAATTCAGTGTTGAAGACTATGTGACTGAAACATAAATAAGAAAAAAACAGACCTGAGGGTCACCAAGTTGCTCAACTCTGATAGCTTTCACCATTTTTCTAGTTGCCGATGAGTGATGATAACGAAGCTTTCGTGGTAAATGGACAAAAGACTTCACTGTAATAGTGAACTCTGCTTTGGAACGCCATCAACTAGAACGGGAAAAGGATAATAAAATGATATGTTATAAAAAAATAAATAAAAATGAATGTTAAGGCTCAGTGTTAATTTATTAATAAATATTATTTTTTTATGAAAAGTGAGCGCCTAATGGTAAAACTAATTAAAGATACCACTAACCTATTATAAAATTTGCTACACGAATGACAGATTTCATAATATATGTAATTTTATTACGGGATATAGTACTACTATTATTGCGTACGTTGATTCTATCGCTAAACTAAACAAGAATTGAATTCTAATTCTTAATCTTTTTCTTAACTAACATTTATTTTTGTTCCGTTTTGTACTTGTGTAGATTGTCTTTGAGTTCGGTTGAGGATCTTTCAGGTTGTTGTGGTACATTTGTGATGGTGTGCGGCGGCAATAGCCACCTGGAGAGATTTCAACACCCAAGTGAGAAAGCCTTTATAAGAAAAAAACACCCGTGAGAAAGCAACAAAAATAATAGTGAGTATATGAAAAAGGCATAGTTGAAAAGGAGTTTTTTTTTTATCCGTAAAAGTTAAAGAGAATATTAAAAAATTTATAATAACTTAAGTAGCATGTTCAATCAAAATGAATTAGATCCCTTGATCGGGAAGTAGAATCTATGATTATTAGTGTATATAATACAGGCAGGCATCTGGAGGTGACATGTTTGGTGGGTTTTCTTTTCTAGCATTAGCTGAATATATGCTATGAAAGAACCCCTTATTGAGAGTCAATAGTTGGATTCCAAGCTATCGAGAAGACATGAATTGAGGTAGAAATGAAATGGTAAAACTCCAACAAGCCAAATTTAAAACTTACAGCTTGATTATCATTATACAATTACAGTGCAAAGAATTTTTACAACCTTATCGTTCTCCTAATGCAAATCAGCCATACATAGACAAATGTACTACAGTAGTCAGACAACCCTGTAGGCTGTAGGACTCTTCCAGCTGCATCCCATTCCAAATTTTGTGAAATCCAGAAATCAAAGACAAAGGCAACACTGAAAGTCTGCAATTCTAACTGAAATATTAATAATAAGGGGCCATTAATTTTCAAGTAGCCCATATCTAGAGTGATGACAGAAAGACTTGTGTAGCTTGTTCTTGGAGGACAACTGATTTAGATGGCATTCGACCTTCCTCTGATTCTGCACATCAAAATAGATATCAGAACTAAATAAATATTGCTATGGAAGAACAGGAACAAAAATGAATTCTCAATAAGGGAAGCATTAAGACAGGCACGTTGGGGTTTCAGTGCAATAAGCATTTGTTAGACAAAAAAGGAGTTACCACTTAAGTCTTAACCACCACTTATGCAACATGGAAACCAACAGATACCATGAAAATGATGATACAGAAAAACAGTTTCAACTTCAACCTCAAACATTTTTTATACCATGCATGGCTTCCTTGTCAGCACCCAGAGGTGATCCATGGACATCTCGCCGGGTTTGGGCAGCCTAAGTGTTTTGGGTGTCATCCCAACAGACAACCTCTGATTAGTCACCTGCAAATCAAAATTAAACTCTTCAGCTTTTAACTTAAAGAGTTAAAACTTTTTTAAAAAAAGCCACTTGGATATCCTCATTAGCAACAAAGTAGAGCTCATAAAACATGATGTAACTAGGGTCTTAGGCTCCCCAGTGTGTACCCAAGGTATCCTCCTAAGATTCAATCTTTTGGATCAATTATGAAATTAATATTCAATCTAAACTTAGTCAGACTTAAATTCATCGTTCCTCCTCAACAGTTTATTTTGCAAAGATCACATGTCCTCCCCCACAGTAGCTAACTTAATAAGAAGATGACGCAGGCATAACGGAACCTAGAAGTTTTTCAATTTTGAACAGATTGGGCCACATTCAAAAGTCAACCTTATTTTCATTAGGACAATTTTCTTAAGAAAAGTGTGCACTGTGTTATAATCCATGGCTCAGAGGAGAGAGAAGAGGGAAATGTACAAAACTAAACGATGAAATTTAGTCAAAATGAGAAAATCAGTTTATAGAATATATAGCCAATCCTAATAACGCTAGTATCCTATATCTTTAATATCATGTAAAACTTTTTTTTAAAACTTTGTTCGTTTTATAGAATGACACAACACTCTCTTTATGTTTGGATTTTTATTTTGTTGTTTGATCAATATATTGTCCAATAGTTCACTAGGTAAAATTCACCAAAAAAAATGTTCACTTGGTAAATGGAGCATACTGTTGTCCAATATACTTTTATTGAAATGATAAATTTTATTATTCATAATGGAACAAGAATAATCATCACGTAATTTCTCTTCTTAAGCTAAAAGCAGAAAGCAAACACCACTATTTTCGTAGATGCATAACTTGCTTTGTTATAGTTAGCTTATTTCCTCTGTCCCTGCAATATGATCATTTTCATGCTTGCTATTTTTGGTTTCCCATCACTTGGATCACCATAAGAGCAATGTCATAGTCATTACTTGCTTGTTGCTACATACAAATTGGATTTGAGTAGCATGCTCAACATTTTTTGTTTTCTCTAGATGGATGCTCGGAGCCTTGCTATGGAAATGACACTTGTTATTATGTGGCAAAAGCAACGGAGACCTCAATTTTATCATCAATATTGAAATCAGGTGTCAAAAGGTCCTTCCAATAAGACTGTGGATCCACCACCTCGCTCATATACTGCCGGGGACATGCTTGCTGGTAGGCTAAATAATGCTAAAACATGTAAAGTTTTTAAGATAACCAAATTGACTTATATTATTATTTATTATTGATTATGGTCAAAAGGATGATGACACTAGGAAAAAAATAATACCAAGAGTTTCGACGTCTTAAGGTTTTATAGTGGGTTTTTCAAAAGCAATCATTAAGCCCGCTTTCCAAAACACAGACTCAACAAAAAGCGTTACAACGTTTCGATATAAAAACACTATGTTTTATATAATAATAAATGCATTATATGTTGTTCATATATTAAACATTTTGAGTGTATTAATGTCCGTTGGATGATATATCCTTGGATGTAACGGTGGATGACATATAGAGATTAAATCATTCAATGATAAAGATCATTCCAAGTTGACTTCTTAACAAAATCAACCTTTCTGTTAAAATTTTTGTAAAGATGTTAGCAAGCTCATAATCATTGGGTACAAACTATAAGTCCATTGTCTCATTCTAAACATGATATCTTACGAAATGATGTTTAATTTCTATATGTTTAGCTCTAAAATGCAATGTTGGTTTTTTTTAAAGACTAATATGAGCTTTATTGTCACAATAGACGGGAATTTTACTCTTATATATACTGTAGTCTTCAAGCTAATTCTTTATCCAGAGTAGTTGAGCAAAACAACTTGTTATTGGCATATTCAGCTTCAGCAATATATAATGCAGTTGACCCTTGCGTCTTGCATATCTATGTCACTAAGTTTCCACCAATAAAGTGACAGCTTCCACAAGTGCTTTTTCTTTCAACTTTATCATCAGCATAATTAGCATCACAGTAGCTTGTAAGTGTGAAACTTTCACTTCTTTTGAACAAAAGACCAATATTAGAAGTTCCAATTAGATATCTAAAAATGCATTTAACTGCAATTAAATGAACTTCCTTTGGTTCTTTTTGAAATCTTGCACATAGACAAACAACTAACATTGTATTAGGCCTGGTTGCAGTGAGATAGAGTAGTGAGCCAATCATTGCTCTGTATTGAGTCCCGTCCACCTTTGTTGATTCCTCATCCAGTCTAAGGTATGTCGTGGGATGCATTTGAGTCTTCATTTCTTTTGCATCATCCTTGTTGACTTTCTTCAGTAATTCTTTCACATACTTGGTTTGATGAATGTAGATGCCTTTGAGTGTTTATTTTATTTGTAATCCAAGAAAGAATTTCAACTCTCCCATCATGCTCATTTCAAATTTTGTTTGCATTAGCTTAGAAAATTTTTCACAAAGCTTTTTATTAGTAACACCAAAAATGATATTGTCCATATATACTTACACTAATAAAAATTAAGAATCATAGTTTTTGTGAAAGAGTGTTGTGTCAACTTTTCCTTGCTCAAAACCATTTTTCAAACGTTCTTCTACAAGTGTTTATAAATCTTTGTCACCCCTGGATGGAAACTCAAACTGCTCTTATGTGCTTCCTCGAAGACCACTTTCTTCAAATCGTTCTCACGTGGGGTACACGCCTTTCCTTTAAACCTTATCAGTCCATTGCATCTTTTTCAAACTCTAGTTCCTTTCATGATTCTCTCAATCTCATCTTGTCTTGAAGAAATACATCTCCAATGTGCTCTTCTTGAATTCGCATAAAAAACGCATTGGTATTCCTCAAAGTTCCCAAATACAAGCTCGTTGGTCTTACATCCACTACTAGGTTCAGATCTCTAAATTCCTACATCAACTTCAATTCCTTTATCGTCATAGCAGACATGTGTAATAACTTCCGAGTCAACACGTCTACCACTACATTAGCCTTCACAGGATTATAAGACAACTTAAACTCATAGTCTTTCAAGAATCCCATCCATCTTTTCTGCCTCATGTTCAACTTTTTCTGATTAAACAGATACTTGAGACTCTTGTGGTCACTAAACACCTCGAACCTTGCTCCAGATAATTAATGTCTACAAATCCTCAGTGCAAAAACCGTTGTTGCTAACTCCAGATCATGTGTCAGATAATTCACTTCATGCATCCTCAATTGCCTAGAACCACAAGAAATTACTCTCTTTTCTTGCATCAACACACATCCCAATCCTTGGTCAAATGCATCACACTATACTTCAAATTCTTTTTCCGCATTAGGTAGAACCAAAACTAGTGCAAATGTCAACCTTTTCTTCAACTCTTGAAAACCCTTCTCATAGGCTTCGCTCCACACAAACTCTTCTCCTTTCCTAGTCAACTTTGTGGAGATTCCCTCAAGATTTGGACCCACAAGTGGTATGAACAAGGCATGAAGATTGAGGAATGCCATATACGGGCTGAAACAGTCTCCTCAAGCATGGTTTGGAAGATTTACAAAAGCAATGGTGTGCCTTGGCTACAAAAAAAACCAAGGAGATCATACACTTGTCATCAAACATTCACATGGAGGATAATTAAATGTACTTGCTTATGCAAATGATATTATTGCTACAAGAGATGATCCAATGGAGAAATGACTCAAGGAGAAATTATCTATAAAGTTTGAGATGAAGGACCTTAGGAAAATCAAGTATTTCCTAGGAATTGAAGTGGCTTATTCAAAACAAGGCATTTTCATTTCTCAAAGGAAGTATGTGCTTGATCTTTTGCAAGAAACAAGAAAACTCGGATGTAAACCTGTAGGTGTTCCCATCGAGCAAAATCATAAAATGAGCATGGAAGAGGAGAGTGTCAAGGTTGACAAGGCCCAATACCAGAGACCGGTGGGGAAGCTGATTTACTTGACGCACACTAGACCAAATATAGTATATGCAACTAGGGTTGGGAGACAGTTCATGCATGATCCAAAGGTGAGACACTTGCAAGCTGCAAATCTTGTTCTGCAGTACCTTAAATATACTCCAGGGAGAGGACCCTTGTTCAAAAGAGGTGGAAGCTTAATTATTGAGGCTTATACTAATGCAGATTACACAGGTTCAATGAGTGATAGAAGGTCCATTTCAAGCAATTGCACATTCTTGTGCGGGAACCTTGTCACTTGGAGAGAAGTAAGAAACAAAGTGTAGTGACTCGATCAAGTGTAGAGTCAAAATTTAGATCTATGGCACAAGGAATCTGTGAGCTATTGTGGATGAAAATTTTACTTGATGACTTGAAGATAAAGTATGAGGGTCTCATGAAGTTGTTTTGCAATAATAAATCAACTTTCAACATTGCACATAATCTTGTTCAGCATGACAAGGCAAAACACATTGAGATAGATTGACACTTCATTAAGGAGAAGCTGGATAGTGAATCGATAACGACCTATATTCCTTCTTGACACCAACTAGCAAATGTCTTAAGAAATGGCTTGCCAACAAAACATTTCAGTCAACTTACTTGGAAGCTGGGAATGATAGATATTCATTCACTAGATTGAGGGGTGATGTTGTAAATATGTAATTAATTTAGGAAAGATTTTTTTTTCTATGATTAATATTGTTTTAGGATAGATTACCAGAAATAATTAAGAAGATTTTATTCCTTATTTGTTGTTATTCTTGACTATCAATGGCCTATATAGGCAGACTCATGATTCTATTCCAGTGCAAGCAATAATACTTAGATTTTCTACATATGATATTAGTCATTTTTGTACTAGCTTGGATTAGTTATACTCCATTAGCAAAAAATGTTTGTACAAATATAAGTATTAATAGCTAGATTTTACCATATATTTTATATCATTTTATAAATTACCAGCCTTATGATGCTCAAACAAATCATACAATATACATATTGGATGCAATATCCAATTCAATAAACTATTCTTAAAATATTTAGAATTCAATATGCGCAGAATATTGTAAGGGACGATAAAGAATAATAAAAGGACTACATAATTGCAGAAAGAAAAAAGTTTAAACTTGCAGAACTTTGCAGGTCTGCACCTCCCCAAAGCCAAAATGCCCAAATCCTGTTACAATACAAAATGATAGGATATCCTCCCTCTCAACACCCCAATCCAATACTTAATTATTGGTAACATGCCTTAATCAAACTATCTGACACAACTAACTCGTTGTTAATATAACTCACAGATAGGTAACTATTAAGTATTTAGGATGTGTTTGGATATGCATTGGAACATGTTGAACTGGAAAATACACTTTCAAAGTAAAAAAAAATGTCAAAACAACCATGCTGTAGCTTTCATCTAAAAGCCCGATAGTGTTGGATTCAACTACTTTCCATACACACACACTAACCAATTGCAACTAACTACTTATGGGGTTATCTAACAAATACATACGTGATATGTATATAAAATTTAAAAATAATAACTATATACTTGAAATTTTGCAAATCCAAAATAAAAGCATACTTCTTGAACATTACTAAAACAAAATAGAGATAAATCGTTATCATCATAAATTACTGAAAGAAAACCTTGGTACAACCGTTAAATTTGTAGCCAAGTGACTAGGAGGTCACATATTTGCATACGAAATTAGCCTCTTACAAATGCAAGGTAATACTGTCTACAATAGATCTATAATGGATTCAACCCCCTGTTCGACCATGTCATGGCGAGAGCCTGAAGTTTTATAGCACTAATTTTCTCTTTGTCATCATAAATAACTATCCATTGCCTACAAACAGGTCCTAAAGAAGACAGTTCCCATGTCTAGTTCATCAAGATATTATGCTTCTACATCTCACCCACTAGCAGCACAATACAAAAGAAAAAAAATAATGTGATGCACTTTAAAATTAAGATTTGACAGTTGTAAAAAAAAAACACTATGTATAGATGAAATATCTAAGACTACTTATTTTTCTCTTCCTCCTTAATTATCTTTTCCATTTGATTTCAACTGAGTAAAAAAAGAAAATAGTTGTTGGTAAAGTAACTTATCAATTAGTATAATCAGATGCTGCTACTAGCACTTCATTCTCTTTTGATATGTTGTGATCTACCACAATCAAGAACAAAGCCTAATGATGCAACCAATGCCACCAGGTAACCAGCTACGGTCAATCTAATAGGTTTTGGGTTCAGAGAACAAATGTTGTATACTTCAGAAAGATAAACAATGGCAAAACACAAAACAGATGAATTTGGTTATCTTAAATTACAATCTTTTCACATTCTAGATTTGTGTATGATGTAACTTTCTGTTAGTAGTCTATGCCAAAAACAAAAATGACAATAAAATTAACTAATGTCAAAGTTCACAGGGTGATAGACAACTGCTGTCTGTCATGCTATTAAAAAAATTCTCTTTCCAAAAAAAAAAAACCTCAAAAGCATGGTAATAGTGTGAGAGAGGTATACTTCAGAAACATTTGATCATAAACTCATGAAGGAATATAAATTATTGAAGCATGACCACAAATTAAACATGTAAAATAGGATTGATAAAACGCTAATAATAATAATAATAATAACTAGTGAGAAAATGTATTGAGACTTATGAAATAACAAAACTCTGGTGAGAATTGCTCTTCCTTGTTTGCTATGAACAATGGTCAATGAAATGATGAATTCAAAGACAAAGGATTAGAAAAGGGAAATCAATTACCTGCCATGGCCTCTCCCAGTCAAGAGGCATTGGCCAAGCCCCAAACCATGCTCCAATAACTACTCCATGTGCTGGTAAACAAATCAGGTACTCTATAGATCCTTTTGGCCTAAAATAGTATTACAATAATAACAATATTGTAATTAAAAGTAACTAATTGAAGAACCAAAATAAATATACAGAGCTGTCAAAAAAGTAGTTCAACATACAACATTAAATATATTTTCTAGAATCTCAATGAAAGAAACTTTACATAACCAAATATGTAATGAATTAAGAAATTATTTGCTAGAAGGATCATACTTTTTTTGTGGAAATATACGTCGTCAGTCAACCCACGATGAACCAAGAACACATGACGCTGGAATTGTCTACAATAACACTAGATGTGAATTTATAAAAGTATACATAAACATGGGGCCACAGTTTAAAAAATGTCCGTCCTGACAAAAGTTGTAAACTTGTAAATCATTCAGGGAAAAAAAAGGAAGAGAACTGATAAGAAAACTCTGAAAATTAATTTCAAAGCTAGAAAGTGGTGTTTGAAAATGGTGTTTGAACTTTGAATTGACATTGGAATCCTGAAAGTTATGATGATAAAACTCAATGACTTTCACTTCAACATATGTTGGCCGGCCGCTATACTTGTGTGAGGTGAGATGATTAGGAGCAAGAACAGAAACAAAGGCTAAAATCTGGAACCTTCCATAGTCAAATCAAATCTAAGTTGTACATGATCAAGGAGACTAGCATCTGGCAAATTGATGGGGTGTCGTTTTACCTTGTAAAAGAATAAGCTAATGCCTTAGTAGCTTATGAGCAAACACGTTTTCAAACAGACATGAAGTCCAAATCACCTTTTTTTTTATTTTAACTTTAATAACTAATAAGACAAACATTTTCATAAATTGATAATTTTTTTTTTCAAACAGTAAAAAGTAAAGGAAAAGAATATGCAGACAAAATGCAAAGTATCAATAGTCATATAAATGCAGAATATATATGAGAGACAAGTCCAATCAAAAACACCAAAACAATCTCCAAGAAGCTGTAACTGTAAGCAAGAGAAGGGCAATGAAATAGTCACTCACTGTGAACACAGACATCATAAGAGCCTAATTTACAGTCTTGGGAAGATACATGTCCCAAGTAAATTTGCAAAGTCTCAACATGCTCTAGTTATTTGTAGAGATCTTCAAAGTCAAAACTGAAAATACATATGTGAAGACATAATAGAAGAGGCTAAATAGTTGCAGAAAAGATCACATATTTAGCTTAAAGGACGAAATGAACAATAATAATTACACTTAATCCTTTATCTCATCAACAACAAGCTCCATGTGGAAAGTTCTAAGAAAAAACACTACTCTACAAACAACTAATTTAACATACTAAAATGTAACAGGCGACCCGACAACGATAGCTCCTAAAAAATTTAGTAGTGCCCCTGCAAATTGAAAAATACTACTATTAATAAAATTAATTTTTCAAAAGTTGTTTTATTAGTTAAATTAAATTTCCACCCACATTTTTAAACTCATACCACACTAATCCTGAAGTTGCAAACTGCGTCATTAGTTCAAGTTTGCAAGACTAGATATATGCAGGTGATTCAATAACTGATAAAGAGTGGCCCAATGGGCCTAACAATAATAACTATGATAGATAAACTCTGTTACAATGTGGATTTCCGTTTAACACAACCATCTTATATACACTATTTTAGTCGTATAACTAGTTGATGTCTCCCCAACAATAAAAAAAGTACCAGAAAATAAATAAATAAAACAATGTTTGAACTCACCATCAGGCACTCCTAGAACCCCTTTCCCAACAGCTCGCAAGTACTACAAAGAACAAAAGTCACACGACAAAAACTTTAGAATAACCCCAGAAATCATAGAATTGCTTGATTTCGGATAAATTAAGGAACACGCTGTTACCGTGCATTGCTTTCGATTTTGTTGATGATATCGACTGTATAGAAGGGTCATAATGGGGAGCTCTGTAATCTAAACGACACCGCAGAATGAGAAAATGAGAAATGAACTAAGAAAAGTCGAAAACGAAAAGAAAATTGAATTGAGAGTACCCAGATGAAGAAGAGTGTGAGAGAAGGATGAGTAACGAGTTCGATGGAGTAGACAGTGTTCGCAATCTAGAAGGCGAAGGCCAAGCAAAACGCATAATGCATTGACCATAAGGGCTTCTGAGGCTGAGATTGGTGGTGGCAATTCCACAGTTGAGGTTGTCGACGACTTCGTTTTCTCGTTGCTTTTCCGGCTATCCATGGAGGAGGATCTCTGCAAAGTGAAATTTCGAATAGAGTTGAAGCAGGGAAGGAGAAAAAATCGCGGTTATTGATGGGCTTCACCAAATCAGAACACCCTTAAGAGGGAATTACTATGGGCCGACTCTTTTTTTTATTTCCAAAAATGTCATTTCCACATAATTATCATTTCATGGTATAATGACGAGTAAAATCGTGATTTCCTTGTGTAATCATTCTCGTTCTCCCGTTAATCGTGGTTGAGGTTGATTAATCAAGGAAGTAACAATTTTATCAGTAATCGCGATTAAGGGGAGAATGAGAATGATTACACAAGGAAGTCACGATTTTACACAAGGAAATCATGATTTTACTCGTCATTATACCATGGAATGATATTTATGTGGGAAGGACATTTTTGGAAATAAAAAAAAAAGTCGGCCCATAGTAATTCCGTCTTAAGCGTGTTCTGATTTGGTGAAGCCAATCAGTAACCGTGATTTCTTCTCCTTCCCTACTTCAACTTTATTTGAAATTTCTCTTTACGGAGATCCTCCTCCAAGGATCGTCGGAAAAGCAACGAGAAAACGAAGTCGTCGACAACCTCAATCGTGGAATCGTCACCACCAATCTCAGCCTCAGTAGCCCTTATAGTCAATGCATTATGCGCGCTTGGCTTGGCTTTCGCCTTCTAGATTGCGAACACTGTCTACTCTATCGAACTCGTTACTCATCCTTCTCTCACACTCTTTTTCATCTGGGTACTCTCAATTCAATTTTCTTTTCGTTTTCTACTTTTCTTAGTTCATTTCTCATTTTCTCATTCTGCGGCGTCGTTTAGATTACAAAGCTCCCCATTATGACCCTTCTATACAGTTGATATCGACAAAATCGGAAGCAATGCACGGTAACGCGTGTTACTTAATTTCTCCGAAATCAAGCAATTCTAAGATTTCTGAGGTTATTCTAAAGTTTTTATCGTGTGACTTCTGTTTTTTGTAGTACTTGCAGGCTGTTGGGAGAGGGGTTCTAGGTGTGCCTAATGGTGAGTTCAAACATTATTTTATTTATTTATTTTCTGGTACTTTTTTTTATTGTTGGGGAGACATCAACTAGTTATATGAGTAAAATAGTGTATATAAGTTTGTTGTGTTAAACTCAAACCCACATTGTAACAGAGTCTATCATTGTTATTATTGTTAAGCCCATTGGGCCACTCGTTACCGGACCGTTATTGAATCACCTGCATATATCTAGTCTTGCAAACTTGGCGTCCTAAACTTAGAAGTCCATTTTGTATGATTTCGTTAGAGTCAAATCCACATTCTAATATTTATCATTGTAATGACTAATGATGCAGTTTGCAACTTCAAGATTAGTGTGGTATGGGTTTAAAAATGTGGGTGGAAATTTAATTTTACTAATAAAACAACTTTTGAAAAATTAATTTTATTAATAGTAGTATTTTTCAATTTGCAGGGGCACTACTGAATTTTTTAGGAGCTATTGTTGTGTAGGCGCCTGTTACATTTCAGTATGTTAATTTAGTTGTTTGTAGAGTAATGTTTTTTCTTAGAACTCTCCACATGGAGCCTGTTATTGATGAGATAAAGGATTAAGTGTAATTACTATTGTTCATTTGTTCCATTAAACTAAATATGTGATCTTTTCTACAACTGTTTAGCCTCTTCTATTATGTCTTCAAATATGTATTTTCAGTTTTGACTTTGAAGATCTCTACGAATAACTAGAGTATGTTGTGACTTTGCAAGTCTACTTGGGACATGTATCTTCCCAAGACTGTAAATTAGGCTCTTATGATGTCTGTGTTCACAGTGAGTGACTATTTCATTGCCCTTCTCTTGCTTACAGTTACAGCTTCTTGGAGATTGTTTTGGTGTTTTTGATTGGACTTGTCTCTCATATATATTCTGCATTTATATGACTATTGATACTTTGCATTTTGTCTGCATATTCTTTTCCATTACTTTTTACTATTTGAAAAAAAAAATTGACCATTTATGGAAATATTTGTCTTATTAGTTATTAAAATTAAAAAAAGATGGTTTGGACTTCATGTCTGTTTGAAAACGTGTTTGCTCATAAGCTACTAAGGCATTAGCTTATTCTTTTACAAGATAAAACAAAACCCTCATCAATTTGCCAGATGCTAGTCTCCTTGATCATGTACAACTTACATTTGATTTGACAGTGGAAGGTTCCAGATTTTAGCCTTTGTTTCTGTTCTTGCTTCTAATCATCTCACCTCAGAAAAGTATAGCGGCCGACTAACATATGTTGAAGTGAAAGTTATTGAGTTTTATCATCATAACTTTCAGACTTCCAATGTCAATTCAAAGTTCAAACACCATTTTCAATTATTGTTAACAACTATATTTTCTAGCTGTGAAATTAATTTTCAGAGTTTTCTTATCAGTTCTCTTCCTTTTTTCCCCTGAATGATTTACATGTTTACAACTTTTGTCACAACGGACATTTTTTAAACTGTGGCCCCATGTTTATGTATATTTTTATAAATTCACATCTAGTGTTATTGCAGACAATTCCAACGTCATGTGTTCTTGGTTCATCGTGGGTTGACTAGCCAGTATATTTCCACAAACAAAGTATGATCCTTCGAGCAAATAATTTCTTAATTCATTACATATTTGGTTATGTAAAGTTTATTTTATTGGGATTCTAGAAAATATATTTAATGTTGTATGTTGAACTACTTTTTTGACAGCTCTGTATATTTATTTTGGTCCTTCAATTAGTTACTTTTAATTACAATATTGTTATTATTGTAATACTATTTTAGGCCAAAAGGATCTATAGAGTACCTGATTTGTTTACCAGCACATGAAGCAGTTATTGGAGCATGGTTTGGGGCTTGGCCAATGCGTCTTGACTGGGAGAGACCATGGCAGGTAATTGATTTCCCTTTTCTAATCCTTTGTCTTTGAATTCATCATTTCATTGACCATTGTTCAGAGCAAACAGGAAGAACAGTTTTCACCAGAGTTTTGTTATTTCATAAGTCTCAATACATTTTTTCACTAGTTATTATTATTATTAGCGTTTTATCAATCCTATTTTACTTGTTTAATCTGTGATCATGTTTCAATAATTTATATTCCTTAATGAGTTTATGATCAAATGTTTCTGAAGTATACATCTCTCACACTATTACCTTGCTTTTGAGGTTTTTTTTTTTGAAAGAGAATTTTTCTTAATAGCATGACAGACTGCAGTTGTCTATCGCCCTATGAACTTTGCCATTAGTAAATTTTATTGTCATTTTTGTTTTTGGCATAGACTACTAACAGAGAGTTACATCATACACAAATCTAGAATGTGAAAAGATTGTAATTTAAGATAACCAGATTCATCTGTTTTGTGTTTTGACATTGTTTATCTTTCTGAAGTATAAAACATTCGTTCTCTGAACCCAAAACCTGTTAGATTGTTATAGTGGTATAAACTGATGGACTGCTTCTTTAATTGATTTTCAAATGATATAGTTCAGTTGATGTGTTATTTTATAGCATTAACATAGTTTTCATATTATTTGTAGGAATGGCCCATTTATGTGAGCTATGGGACCGTAGCTGGTTACCTTGTGGCATTGGTTGCATCATTAGGCTTTGTTCTTGCTTGTGGTAGATCACAACATATCAAAAGAGAATGAAGTGCTAGTAGCAGCATCTGATTATACTAATTGGTAAGTTACTTTACCAACAACTATTTTCTTTTTTTACTCAGTTGAAATAAAATGGAAAAGATAATTAAGGAGGAAGATAAAAATAAGACGGTTAACAATAGTCTTAGATATTTCATCTATACATAGTGTTTTTTTTTTACAACTGTCAAATCTTAATTTTAAAGTGCATCACATTATTTTTTTTCTTTTGTATTGTGCTGTTGTGGGTGAGATGTAGAAGCATAATATCTTGATGAACTAGACATGGAAGATGTCTTCTTTAGGACCTGTTTGTAGGCAATGGATAGTGATTTATGATGACAAAGAGAAAATTAGTGCTATAAAACTTCAGGCTCTCGCCATGACATGGTCGAGCATGGGGTTGAATCCATTATGGATCTATTGTAGACAATATTACCTTGCATTTGTAAGAGGTTAATTTCGTATGCAAATATGTGACCTCCTAGTCACTTGGCTACAAATCTAACTGTTGTACCAAGGTTTTCTTTCAGTGATTTATGATGATAACGATTTATCTCTATTTTGTTTTAGTAATGTTCAAGAAGTATGCTTTTATTTTGGATTTGCAAAATTTCAAGTATATAGTTATTATTTTTAAATTTTATATACATATCACGTATGTATTTGTTAGATAACCCCATAAGTAGTTAGTTGCAATTGGTTAGTGTGTGTGTATGGAAAGTAGTTGAATCCAACACTATCGGGCTTTTAGATGAAAGCTACAGCATGGTTGTTTTGACATTTTTTTTTTACTTTGAAAGTGTATTTTCCAGTTCAACATGTTCCAATGCATATCCAAACACATCCTAAATACTTAATAGTTACCTATCTGTGAGTTATATTAACAACGAGTTAGTTGTGTCAGATAGTTTGATTAAGGCATGTTACCAATAATTAAGTATTGGATTGGGGTGTTGAGAGGGAGGATATCCTATCATTTTGTATTGTAACAGGATTTGGGCATTTTGGCTTTGGGGAGGTGCAGACCTGCAAAGTTCTGCAAGTTTAAACTTTTTTCTTTCTGCAATTATGTAGTCCTTTTATTATTCTTTGTCGTCCCTTACAATATTCTGCGCATATTGAATTCTAAATATTTTAAGAATAGTTTATTGAATTGGATATTGCATCCAATATGTATATTGTATGATTTGTTTGAGCATCATAAGGCTGGTAATTTATAAAATGATATAAAATATATGGTAAAATCTAGCTATTAATACTTATATTTGTACAAACATTTTTTGCTAATGGAGTATAACTAATCCAAGCTAGTACAAAAATGACTAATATCATATGTAGAAAATCTAAGTATTATTGCTTGCACTGGAATAGAATCATGAGTCTGCCTATATAGGCCATTGATAGTCAAGAATAACAACAAATAAGGAATAAAATCTTCTTAATTATTTCTGGTAATCTATCCTAAAACAATATTAATCATAGAAAAAAAAATCTTTCCTAAATTAATTACATATTTACAACATCACCCCTCAATCTAGTGAATGAATATCTATCATTCCCAGCTTCC
The DNA here is from genome assembly GCF_004193775.1 of Glycine soja. NCBI lineage: Eukaryota > Viridiplantae > Streptophyta > Magnoliopsida > Fabales > Fabaceae > Glycine > Glycine soja. Next base: position 34,936 of record NC_041010.1, on the reverse strand, counting down.
AAGTAAGTTGACTGAAATGTTTTGTTGGCAAGCCATTTCTTAAGACATTTGCTAGTTGGTGTCAAGAAGGAATATAGGTCGTTATCGATTCACTATCCAGCTTCTCCTTAATGAAGTGTCAATCTATCTCAATGTGTTTTGCCTTGTCATGCTGAACAAGATTATGTGCAATGTTGAAAGTTGATTTATTATTGCAAAACAACTTCATGAGACCCTCATACTTTATCTTCAAGTCATCAAGTAAAATTTTCATCCACAATAGCTCACAGATTCCTTGTGCCATAGATCTAAATTTTGACTCTACACTTGATCGAGTCACTACACTTTGTTTCTTACTTCTCTCCAAGTGACAAGGTTCCCGCACAAGAATGTGCAATTGCTTGAAATGGACCTTCTATCACTCATTGAACCTGTGTAATCTGCATTAGTATAAGCCTCAATAATTAAGCTTCCACCTCTTTTGAACAAGGGTCCTCTCCCTGGAGTATATTTAAGGTACTGCAGAACAAGATTTGCAGCTTGCAAGTGTCTCACCTTTGGATCATGCATGAACTGTCTCCCAACCCTAGTTGCATATACTATATTTGGTCTAGTGTGCGTCAAGTAAATCAGCTTCCCCACCGGTCTCTGGTATTGGGCCTTGTCAACCTTGACACTCTCCTCTTCCATGCTCATTTTATGATTTTGCTCGATGGGAACACCTACAGGTTTACATCCGAGTTTTCTTGTTTCTTGCAAAAGATCAAGCACATACTTCCTTTGAGAAATGAAAATGCCTTGTTTTGAATAAGTCACTTCAATTCCTAGGAAATACTTGATTTTCCTAAGGTCCTTCATCTCAAACTTTATAGATAATTTCTCCTTGAGTCATTTCTCCATTGGATCATCTCTTGTAGCAATAATATCATTTGCATAAGCAAGTACATTTAATTATCCTCCATGTGAATGTTTGATGACAAGTGTATGATCTCCTTGGTTTTTTTTGTAGCCAAGGCACACCATTGCTTTTGTAAATCTTCCAAACCATGCTTGAGGAGACTGTTTCAGCCCGTATATGGCATTCCTCAATCTTCATGCCTTGTTCATACCACTTGTGGGTCCAAATCTTGAGGGAATCTCCACAAAGTTGACTAGGAAAGGAGAAGAGTTTGTGTGGAGCGAAGCCTATGAGAAGGGTTTTCAAGAGTTGAAGAAAAGGTTGACATTTGCACTAGTTTTGGTTCTACCTAATGCGGAAAAAGAATTTGAAGTATAGTGTGATGCATTTGACCAAGGATTGGGATGTGTGTTGATGCAAGAAAAGAGAGTAATTTCTTGTGGTTCTAGGCAATTGAGGATGCATGAAGTGAATTATCTGACACATGATCTGGAGTTAGCAACAACGGTTTTTGCACTGAGGATTTGTAGACATTAATTATCTGGAGCAAGGTTCGAGGTGTTTAGTGACCACAAGAGTCTCAAGTATCTGTTTAATCAGAAAAAGTTGAACATGAGGCAGAAAAAATGGATGGGATTCTTGAAAGACTATGAGTTTAAGTTGTCTTATAATCCTGTGAAGGCTAATGTAGTGGTAGACGTGTTGACTCGGAAGTTATTACACATGTCTGCTATGACGATAAAGGAATTGAAGTTGATGTAGGAATTTAGAGATCTGAACCTAGTAGTGGATGTAAGACCAACGAGCTTGTATTTGGGAACTTTGAGGAATACCAATGCGTTTTTTATGCGAATTCAAGAAGAGCACATTGGAGATGTATTTCTTCAAGACAAGATGAGATTGAGAGAATCATGAAAGGAACTAGAGTTTGAAAAAGATGCAATGGACTGATAAGGTTTAAAGGAAAGGCGTGTACCCCACGTGAGAACGATTTGAAGAAAGTGGTCTTCGAGGAAGCACATAAGAGCAGTTTGAGTTTCCATCCAGGGGTGACAAAGATTTATAAACACTTGTAGAAGAACGTTTGAAAAATGGTTTTGAGCAAGGAAAGGTTGACACAACACTCTTTCACAAAAACTATGATTCTTAATTTTTATTAGTGTAAGTATATATGGACAATATCATTTTTGGTGTTACTAATAAAAAGCTTTGTGAAAAATTTTCTAAGCTAATGCAAACAAAATTTGAAATGAGCATGATGGGAGAGTTGAAATTCTTTCTTGGATTACAAATAAAATAAACACTCAAAGGCATCTACATTCATCAAACCAAGTATGTGAAAGAATTACTGAAGAAAGTCAACAAGGATGATGCAAAAGAAATGAAGACTCAAATGCATCCCACGACATACCTTAGACTGGATGAGGAATCAACAAAGGTGGACGGGACTCAATACAGAGCAATGATTGGCTCACTACTCTATCTCACTGCAACCAGGCCTAATACAATGTTAGTTGTTTGTCTATGTGCAAGATTTCAAAAAGAACCAAAGGAAGTTCATTTAATTGCAGTTAAATGCATTTTTAGATATCTAATTGGAACTTCTAATATTGGTCTTTTGTTCAAAAGAAGTGAAAGTTTCACACTTACAAGCTACTGTGATGCTAATTATGCTGATGATAAAGTTGAAAGAAAAAGCACTTGTGGAAGCTGTCACTTTATTGGTGGAAACTTAGTGACATAGATATGCAAGACGCAAGGGTCAACTGCATTATATATTGCTGAAGCTGAATATGCCAATAACAAGTTGTTTTGCTCAACTACTCTGGATAAAGAATTAGCTTGAAGACTACAGTATATATAAGAGTAAAATTCCCGTCTATTGTGACAATAAAGCTCATATTAGTCTTTAAAAAAAACCAACATTGCATTTTAGAGCTAAACATATAGAAATTAAACATCATTTCGTAAGATATCATGTTTAGAATGAGACAATGGACTTATAGTTTGTACCCAATGATTATGAGCTTGCTAACATCTTTACAAAAATTTTAACAGAAAGGTTGATTTTGTTAAGAAGTCAACTTGGAATGATCTTTATCATTGAATGATTTAATCTCTATATGTCATCCACCGTTACATCCAAGGATATATCATCCAACGGACATTAATACACTCAAAATGTTTAATATATGAACAACATATAATGCATTTATTATTATATAAAACATAGTGTTTTTATATCGAAACGTTGTAACGCTTTTTGTTGAGTCTGTGTTTTGGAAAGCGGGCTTAATGATTGCTTTTGAAAAACCCACTATAAAACCTTAAGACGTCGAAACTCTTGGTATTATTTTTTTCCTAGTGTCATCATCCTTTTGACCATAATCAATAATAAATAATAATATAAGTCAATTTGGTTATCTTAAAAACTTTACATGTTTTAGCATTATTTAGCCTACCAGCAAGCATGTCCCCGGCAGTATATGAGCGAGGTGGTGGATCCACAGTCTTATTGGAAGGACCTTTTGACACCTGATTTCAATATTGATGATAAAATTGAGGTCTCCGTTGCTTTTGCCACATAATAACAAGTGTCATTTCCATAGCAAGGCTCCGAGCATCCATCTAGAGAAAACAAAAAATGTTGAGCATGCTACTCAAATCCAATTTGTATGTAGCAACAAGCAAGTAATGACTATGACATTGCTCTTATGGTGATCCAAGTGATGGGAAACCAAAAATAGCAAGCATGAAAATGATCATATTGCAGGGACAGAGGAAATAAGCTAACTATAACAAAGCAAGTTATGCATCTACGAAAATAGTGGTGTTTGCTTTCTGCTTTTAGCTTAAGAAGAGAAATTACGTGATGATTATTCTTGTTCCATTATGAATAATAAAATTTATCATTTCAATAAAAGTATATTGGACAACAGTATGCTCCATTTACCAAGTGAACATTTTTTTTGGTGAATTTTACCTAGTGAACTATTGGACAATATATTGATCAAACAACAAAATAAAAATCCAAACATAAAGAGAGTGTTGTGTCATTCTATAAAACGAACAAAGTTTTAAAAAAAAGTTTTACATGATATTAAAGATATAGGATACTAGCGTTATTAGGATTGGCTATATATTCTATAAACTGATTTTCTCATTTTGACTAAATTTCATCGTTTAGTTTTGTACATTTCCCTCTTCTCTCTCCTCTGAGCCATGGATTATAACACAGTGCACACTTTTCTTAAGAAAATTGTCCTAATGAAAATAAGGTTGACTTTTGAATGTGGCCCAATCTGTTCAAAATTGAAAAACTTCTAGGTTCCGTTATGCCTGCGTCATCTTCTTATTAAGTTAGCTACTGTGGGGGAGGACATGTGATCTTTGCAAAATAAACTGTTGAGGAGGAACGATGAATTTAAGTCTGACTAAGTTTAGATTGAATATTAATTTCATAATTGATCCAAAAGATTGAATCTTAGGAGGATACCTTGGGTACACACTGGGGAGCCTAAGACCCTAGTTACATCATGTTTTATGAGCTCTACTTTGTTGCTAATGAGGATATCCAAGTGGCTTTTTTTAAAAAAGTTTTAACTCTTTAAGTTAAAAGCTGAAGAGTTTAATTTTGATTTGCAGGTGACTAATCAGAGGTTGTCTGTTGGGATGACACCCAAAACACTTAGGCTGCCCAAACCCGGCGAGATGTCCATGGATCACCTCTGGGTGCTGACAAGGAAGCCATGCATGGTATAAAAAATGTTTGAGGTTGAAGTTGAAACTGTTTTTCTGTATCATCATTTTCATGGTATCTGTTGGTTTCCATGTTGCATAAGAAGTGGTGGTTAAGACTTAAGTGGTAACTCCTTTTTTGTCTAACAAATGCTTATTGCACTGAAACCCCAACGTGCCTGTCTTAATGCTTCCCTTATTGAGAATTCATTTTTGTTCCTGTTCTTCCATAGCAATATTTATTTAGTTCTGATATCTATTTTGATGTGCAGAATCAGAGGAAGGTCGAATGCCATCTAAATCAGTTGTCCTCCAAGAACAAGCTACACAAGTCTTTCTGTCATCACTCTAGATATGGGCTACTTGAAAATTAATGGCCCCTTATTATTAATATTTCAGTTAGAAATGCAGACTTTCAGTGTTGCCTTTGTCTTTGATTTCTGGATTTCACAAAATTTGGAATGGGATGCAGCTGGAAGAGTCCTACAGCCTACAGGGTTGTCTGACTACTGTAGTACATTTGTCTATGTATGGCTGATTTGCATTAGGAGAACGATAAGGTTGTAAAAACTCTTTGCACTGTAATTGTATAATGATAATCAAGCTGTAAGTTTTAAATTTGGCTTGTTGGAGTTTTACCATTTCATTTCTACCTCAATTCATGTCTTCTCGATAGCTTGGAATCCAACTATTGACTCTCAATAAGGGGTTCTTTCATAGCATATATTCAGCTAATGCTAGAAAAGAAAACCCACCAAACATGTCACCTCCAGATGCCTGCCTGTATTATATACACTAATAATCATAGATTCTACTTCCCGATCAAGGGATCTAATTCATTTTGATTGAACATGCTACTTAAGTTATTATAAATTTTTTAATATTCTCTTTAACTTTTACGGATAAAGAAAAAACTCCTTTTCAACTATGCCTTTTTCATATACTCACTATTATTTTTGTTGCTTTCTCACGGGTGTTTTTTTCTTATAAAGGCTTTCTCACTTGGGTGTTGAAATCTCTCCAGGTGGCTATTGCCGCCGCACACCATCACAAATGTACCACAACAACCTGAAAGATCCTCAACCGAACTCAAAGACAATCTACACAAGTACAAAACGGAACAAAAATAAATGTTAGTTAAGAAAAAGATTAAGAATTAGAATTCAATTCTTGTTTAGTTTAGCGATAGAATCAACGTACGCATAAATAGTAGTACTATATCCCGTAATAAAATTACATATATTATGAAATCTGTCATTCGTGTAGCAAATTTTATAACAGGTTAGTGGTATCTTAAATTAGTTTTACCATTAGGCACACACTTTTCATAAAAAAATAGTATTTATTAATAAATTCACACTGAGTCTTAACATTCATTTTTTATTTATTTTTTTATAACATATCATTTTATTATCTTTTTCCCGTTCTAGTTGATGGCGTTCCAAAGCAGAGTTCACTATTACAGTGAAGTCTTTTGTCCATTTACCACGAAAGCTTCGTTATCATCACTCATCGGCAACTAGAAAAATGGTGAAAGCTATCAGAGTTGAGCAACTTGGTGACCCTCAGGTCTGTTTTTTTCTTATTTATGTTTCAGTCACATAGTCTTCAACACTGAATTGTGGAGTGACAGGTTCTGAAATGGGAGGACGTAGAAATTGGAGAGGCAAAAGAAGGCGAGGTCCGTGTGAGGAACAAAGCTGTTGGGGTTAATTTCATTGATGTCTACTTTCGCACAAGAGTTTATAAAGTCCCCTCTTTACCCTACACTCCATGTTCCATTCTCTTACTGCTACAAAAACAATTAATTAATGTTTCTTGTATTTGTGAAGAGTAAATAGGATATGAAACATTATTAGCTTATAATAATGTGATATGGTAGGTGTGGAGGGTGTTGGTGAGGTCACTGCTGTGGGTGTTGGGGTCACTGATATGAAGGCTGGAGATATTGTAGCTTATTCATGTCAACCACTGGGCTCATATGCTGAGGAACACATTCTCCCTGCACTTCAACTAGTTCCCCTCCCTCCCTCAATTCACCCCATTGTTGGGCATCCATCATGTCCAAGGGCTTGACAACTCGTTATTTGCTTCAGCAATGTTTCAAGGTCTGTGTCTATGTTTATTGTTCAAGCAATGGAAGAGTGCATGTTGCTAGCACTCCTCATAATATTAATATTATTCACTTATAGACTTCAAGTTATTTAATCCTATTATTTCATCTGCATGTCTTTAAACAGATATAGGATGACACTATCTCTGTTGCTTGTCTATTGATTATTGGAATGTCTTCTAGTATATTACCCTTTCATCTCAATCTATATTACCTTATCTAGGGAGTTATATGGTTCAGGTTCATGGATCAGTCCATTAAACCCATGGATCGGGCGGATTGCAGGCTTTTCTTCTACGAACCCGTATAATTATAAGCAATACTTGAATCTGGTTCGTTAAGTGAATTTTATCCAATAGGCTTGCCTGTCGTCTGTATAAGATAAAATTAATTTTTAAATAAAAATTATACAAATTCAGTATTTGAGTTGAGACTTTAGACTTTAGAGTCTTCTGTTTTAAACCCTCATTCCGCCTCACGCCTCCCCTTCCCCGACCCTCACTCTGTCACGAGGCCTACGACATTGTTTTCTCTCCCTACACTCGATTTGATTTGGTTTTTAACATCCTACTAAAAATATATTTAAATTTAAAGTTTTTATAAGGAGTTTAAAGAAAAATACAGAGACAGGAATACATAACCCTTGAAATTGCTTGAGAAATAATAAAGTTACTAAATAGTTATAGTTATTTAAAATTAGTAAGAACAAAATTTAGATACACATTCTCAAGTAATTTTAGTGTGGTTTTTCGATTATAATTTAGATACGATTTCTTAGATATTCATTTCAATAATTTGAAAGATAAAATGTGAAATTAAATATTGCTCCTTCACGTTTTATTTATAATACTCAATTTTATTAATATTAAAAAAAGTAGTTAATTTAATAGATATTAATAAATATGTCCAAGATATATGTTCTTTCTTTTTTAAAAAAAAAAAAAGCTACCATTACCCTTTCTCTCACTTTTATTGTTTGTCGTTATTAATAATGTTAACTTCACCCCTTCCATCCAATTTAACCTTAAGAGTTAACATGAACAGAACAAAATAAGCATGCTTCCCACCAGTCTCCATTCTTCAGAAGGGGCATAACAGCATTTGAATATACTTTGGGTCATATTAGGCAAAAAAAAAAAACAGAAGGCTCCATTAGCTTGGCTGAATTTTTTATAACCCCAATGAATTTTTTTATTGTTTTGGTTTCCTATAGTATTATCCCATGCGGTAAGGGTAAGAGAGACACAAATCTCTCAATGTACAACAGTCAAGCCCTAGAGGGGGAAACCCTCCCAACAATGCTTTCTATACATATGAATCCAAGACTACATACAACACAAGCTGGTCAATGAGTCTAACATTATATAAATGATTGCCAACCATGTATCCATATATATTTTTATTTTTTCTTGAGTGTTATATATTTTAGTGAGTTAGTTCCAATTCATGATCCACAAGTACTGAATAAGTATAACAAAAGAATGAAAGGTTGGCCTCACACTATATTTCTACAAATGATTCAAACACTAGACTGAGGCATACCTCAATGGCTGAATCAGATGCCTCAAATGAATCATAGCTAATGAAGCCAAAACCACGGGAATTTCCTGTGTCAGGATCTCTCATGATCTGCAACACAAAGCCTTGTATGTTAGATCATATACATAATGTTTGAATAAAATGACAGAGGTGTTGAAAAACGCCACTTATAGTGTTATGGTGGCACTATAATGGTTAGGTAACAAAATTGTTTAGCAGTTAGCACACATTCTCATTCAAAAGGCTATAAATAAGCCTAGAGTCCTGAGATACAAGAGAACTAACATCCCTCAAGAACTGGTCATGGAGATTCACGGAAATCATGAATCAGTTAGTAAATGACTGTTTTTGTTTTGTTATTTGTTTGGCATTAATACTTTCAATCACACATACCAAACATTTTAGAATGGAAGAAAATAAAAACTTGAATTCAGAAGGGAAGCAAGCACAGGAACAAGAACATGAGAGTTGTACCCGTTGGTATAAGTAAGTATTCATACCTTATTGACACGGATGGGTTTGCCATAAAGCTTAATCATGTTAAGCACCTTGATGGCCTGCAATAGAAGAAGAGCATGTTAGGTAGGTTTGGAGAAGTGAGTTGGAAATAACAGAATAGAATAGTTACATACACAGTCAGCATCTTCTTCACTGCGGAATTCAACAAATCCATAACCCTGATGTTCGTTGGTGACTCTATCCTTTGGAACATAGACATTAACTGAAAGGAATGAAAAGGAGAATGAGTTAGAGTTTGTTTAAACCTAAAATTAAGAAAGAAAAGAAAAAGATATTACCAACTGGACCAGCCTGAACAAACAATTCCCATAATAACTCCTCACTTATCTGCAGCAGAAAGAAGAAAAGGGATAAATAAACCCTAGAATAGAACTTAGAAGTGGTAATGAGTGAATGGAAGTGTGTGGAGAAAGAATAGTTACCTGAGGGTCGAGATTGCCGACATAAGCAGTAGCGTCTTGATTCCTCTCGGCGGCGTGTTGACCCAGCAAATTGGCTCCCACACCGGGCGCAATTCGAGTCGTCATCGAATCGAACAACCCTTACAACCCTTCTATTCTATCTGGATGGATAAAGTTACAAAATATAAGATGAAGAAGGACTCTAGTCATTACTAAAGCACGTGAATGAATGTCAAATAGGTTATGAGCAAACAAATAGTTACGCTTACAAACCTTGAGAAGAGAACAAGCACTGGACGGAAGAAGAAGAAGAAGAAGAAGAAGCGGGAGAATTAAGAAGTCAGGTAATAGGGACACCTGCGCTGCCGCAAGTTTATAACTTCGAGCTGGGCCGGAGCAAGATTTTACTTTGAGTATTGCTAGATGCACCCAGCATTTTTGCTGGTGCACCCAGTAAATTTTATAAATGGCCAAAATGCCCCTAACTTCTTTCTTCCTTAAAAATGTAATTTTTTTTAGAAACGCAGTTTACTCCATTTTTGTTGGTTGTGCTTCTCTCATTTTCTCTTTTTTGTGCGGCACTATCTCTGATTCTTGGGTTCGTTGGGAATTGTTAGGTGCGGTGAAAATGAAGGTACCGGCGTTGAGCGTTGTAGTGGTCGACGGCGGCAAACGAGGTATGAAGAAGGTGGTGCGTTTGTCGCGGACGTACGGATCACTTCCGGATCAAGTTGATCCGTACGAGACTTACGGGTCAACTTGATCCGGAAGTTGGTGTGTCAATGTTACGGATCAAGTTGATCCGTAAGAGACTTATTTTTGGTATTTTTTGTTTTTTGAATTTAGTTTCCTTTTTTCTTTTTAATTACTAATTTTTTTGTATGACCATTTTTTGTTTGATTTGGTTAGATGGACAAAGATGAGTGGATGTATGAAATAATGTCTGAACGAGCGGATATGGATTATGAAAATGCAAAAGCATATGTGCGAATGAACCACATGTTGATTGTTCGGATGCGTTCAACACTTCTCAGGTTATAATGTTAATGTTTGTCACAGATTTAATAAAATGAATACTGGTAGAAAACTTAAATTATGTGGATTTCTTTGTAGGTGTTTGAGTGCCAAGAGGATGTTTTGCAGTGGGCTCGATCCGTGGCTCATGAAAACGGATTTTGTGGTGATGGTTTTAAGGCTAGACACAAACACAAGTAGTAGAGGAAGGACTACGTTTGTGTTAATTGGTTGTGAAAGGAGTGACGAGTATAGGTGTAGGAAAAAAGAATTTATCAGAAGAGACACTGGGACTAGGAAATGTGGGTGTCCCTTCAAGCTTAGTTGCAAGCCAGTGGTTGGAGAAGAAGGTTGGATGGTGAAATTGATTTGTGAAGTGCATAATCATGAATTGATCAAGTCATTAGTTGGACATCCATATGCGAGGAGATTGACTAAAGCTGAAACACTTATTACTGATATGACGAAGTCCATGGTGAAGCCAAGAAACATTCTGCTAACTCTCAAGGAACACAATGCCAATAGTTGTACGTCCATTAAATAGATATACAATGCAAGAAGTGCATTTCGTTCTTCCATAAGAGGAAGTGATCTTGAAATGCAACATCTGATGAAGTTTCTTGAACGTGATCAGTATATTCATTGGCACAGAATAAAGGATGAAGGCGTGGTTCATGATATCTTTTGGTGTCACCCTGATTCAGTGAAGTTAGTTAACACATGTAATTTGGTGTTTTTGATAGACAACACTTACAAAACAAACCAGTACAGACTCCCACTACTCGATTTTGTTGGGGTGACATCGACTGGGATGACATTCTCTTCCGGTTTTGCATATGTGGAGGGTGAACGTGTTAATAATTTGATATGAGCTTTACAACGCTTCCGAGACCTTTTTTTAAAGCGTGATGCCCTCCTTGGAGTTATTGTCACTGACAGAGACCAAACATTGATGAATGCTGTGAAGGATGTATTCCCTGAATGCACATATTTGTTGTGCAGCTTTCACATAAATAAGAATGTGATGGTCAAATGTAAATCACTAATTACGCAAAAAAATGCTTCGGATTATGTCATGGATTGCTGGGGATCTCTGACTGATTGTCCTTCAGAATAGCAGTTTGATGAATGCCTGAAGAAGTTCGAAATGGCTTGCGCACCTTGGCCAATGTTTGTTGACTATGTCAAGGAAACATGGATAATACCACACAAGGAAAAATTTGTTTCCGCCTGGACTAATAAGGTGATGCACTTAGGAAACACAACAACAAACAAGTATGAAACTGTTCAACTATTTCTATTAACATTGACAAATTTATGGAATTGTATTATTGTATATGTTTATTTTTATTTGGGTATTTGAAATGTAGGGTTGAATATGCCCACTCTTCTTTAAAAAGACTATTACAAAATAGCATTATGTGGGATGCCATGAACAACATAATTACGTTGTAGCACACGAAGATTAAAGCATCATTTGAAACAAGTACACATGTCGTTGGACATGTGTTAAAAAAAAAACCTTATATAGGAGGCTGCTCGGAATGGTTTTAAGGTATGCTTTAAATCAGATTGTTGCTGAATTAGAGCGTGTTGACTATGCTGGCAAGAATCCCTCAAGTTGTGGTTGCTTGGTGAGAACCACACTTGGTCTTCCTTGTGCTTGGGAGCTATCCAAATATGTTGGTGTTTGCATCCCACTGGATTCAATCCATATGTTCTGGAGGAGACTCGGTTTTTCAGACCAAGGGTTATCTGAGCCCGAGGTGGGCATCAAGGACGTAATGGAAGCAATATCCAAAAGATTCAAAGAACTTGATGTTTGTGGCAAGTTTACTCTAAGGACAAAACTTTGGGAAATTGCATACCCTGATTAGAATTCGATGTGTCCTCCTCCAGCAAAGGTTAACACAAAGGGGGCACCGAAGAAAGCTACGAGCAGGAACCCAAGGTATAACGTAATCGTTGTATCCTTGTCTAAACAACAAAACATGACATTCTTTCCTCTTAGAAGTCAACCACTGACAAATTTTTCATTGCATTGTATAATTTGTATCGATCATGTATATGACAATCATTTTGTTAAGGTACATTGTAGATATGAAGTTTTTTTTTTATATTTATGCAATGAGTTTTGTAGGATTGAGTTAACACTTTTTTCGCATGTACAATAGGTTTATTTAAAAGAACGTTGTCCCTTATCGCCTGTAGCATTGTTATGGTCTAGCAATTGTCATCCGCAGGCGAAGTCGTGGCCAAATCCATATATTAGCAGAATGCAACATTACAAGACCTTCGTGATGTTCAAGAGAGACTATGTTGACATAAATGATGATTGAACATGTAATTTATAATGATTGATCGTTTTGAATTGGATATTCACATTTATTAAATACGTCCACAACAAAATTATTACTTAATTCTAAAAAAGCATGTATGATATATCATTGTCTAAGTTGACAACACATTGTGAAAAAACGTGTACGATAAATTGTTGTCTGCATTAACATAAAGCGCATGAAAGGATCTTGCACAACATGACTACACATGCAGATCTGATGCAAGCTAAAGCATGTCACGTCATTGGTGTAGTTGACAACACATACAGAAAGCATGTACATGCGTATTTTTAATCTTTAAAAAATGTAGCACCGATATTAAAACTCATCTATATATATGACACAACCTAACACTGTAAGAAAGCACAAGTTTTAGTCTCAACCCAAGTCTTACAAAAAACTATGGCATTCTTGGGAGAGACAAGCAGTTAGACAGTTGTGAACTCCACATTATGTTTTATTTTTCCAAATGGATCCATTCTTCACAGCGACAATGGTGTTTCCTTTCAAGCTTTCACTCCAGTTCCCATTCGAGTACCTAACGGGTGTGATTTTCAAACGTTAAAAACCATAATACACAATATCCTTAAGCTAATCGACAAGCAATTTTTGGATGAAATTTACTACCGGCTGCCTTTCACGTATGTAGGTAATCAATTTCGATTTCAATGTATGCAATTGAAAGATGATGCTGATGTTAACACAATGTTAATGTGTAATCATGAATTTTCGTTTGTTGGACCAATTGAGTTATTATGTAGCATTGCTAGAACCCCAGATGGTATTTTAAACTTACTTGAAGCTACTATGACCCCTACTCATGATGCCTGCTATATTACAATGGGAGATGGAACATGTCACGCCAAAATGAGTTTGTTGGTTACTCGTTCACAGGAAAAAATCTCAAAAACTTTGACATTTCCATCGGATGTACCATGGATGAACTAAGGATTTGATTAAGCAAGTTGCGCCTCGTGGGATTCTCCCTTATGGTATTGATGAAACACAAATGGTAAGGCGATTGTTTTTTCGGAAACCAAGTCACCATGAGTATTCAGAAAAAACTTTACAATTCGAAATAATTGAACTCAAAACCAACAACGACGTGATGAAGGTGCTCATTGAGTCTAACTACTGAAAAAAGATTGGGCCAGTAGAAATTTTAGTTGTTTTCAGTAAACCTGTACCGCAAATGGAAGACAAGTTGTCTTTGTCGCAAAATTAACATGAGTTAGTTATAGTATTTGATATGAATTTCATTTCGTACGACTATGTTGAAGTTAATGTACTGTTTGAATTCATGTATCATACAATCATTTTTTTTTTCTGGAAATGGAAGATCCCTCGAGTCAAGATATGGAGGAATTTCAGTCAAAATACACATATGGAGGAATTTTTAATGTACTGTTTGAAATAAAGAAGTTGAAAAAGGTGTAGACATATGGAGGAATTTCAGTCAAAATACATATATGTAACAAATAATATATATGCCCCTCAAGTCAATCCAAAACCCCATATTTCTTACTTTGCTCAAAATAATCTAAATAACTTGCAATTACTAACCCACCACCGCTTTCCAATCAAACCCTACAACACACCCCTTCTTGACTTTCAAACCCCCCACCCCATATTTATTCCTCCAACAACCTCTTCCATTAGAACAATCCAATACTTATTTCTTTCCCCTCTCTTCACCCTCCCATTAATTCACTGTGGGCAAATACAAAGTCATCAAGAGATATACAGAAACTGATCATAACTCACCTTATGCCCCTATACACAAATGGAGCAATTTTTTTTAAATATAAAAAAAACTACTACAACAATCGAAAAAATTACAATTAATTATTTAAACTCGAGTAGTTCATTTTTTAAACAAACTACTATAAAAATAATTTAATGTTTAACTAATTAAAAATATTTAACAAAGTACATTTAACTCTGACGCAAAATATGAAAATGAAGAAAATAAATAAATTATATGAGTCAATTATTAATTTAATATGTTGTATAATGCTTCAAATGAGATGAGAATGTTTTATTTTTTAGTCTCTCAAATTAGAAGGTTTTCTTTTTTAGTCTCTTATAATAAAATATAAATGTTACGCCTAATTATAAAATTATAAAATATAAATACGGATTTTTATCTAAGGAGACAAATTTAAAAAAAAAATTTTAATTTGATAGAATAAAATTATAAATTTGTTTTAATTAGAAGTTTTTTAAGCATGTGTGTCCATGTTTTCAACTTCTTCATTTCAATTTTCATTTTTTGTTTAATTTATTCTTTTCTACACCCTTTTCAACTTCTTTATTTCAATTATATTTAAAGATATATTAAAAATTACTTTTTATTAGTTGGTAAACTAAGTTAACTAGACCATTTATAATAATTTACATATACTATAACTAAGTTAACTAGATCATTTTAATAACACGCGTGTATATAGGCACAAATGTAAAATATGAGATACGATTCTAGGTTTTTAGGCAAATGGAATACACAATCAATGGAAATAAATAAAACCAACATTATTAATGAAATGGTTTCATGTACAATATCTGCATATACATCGAATATCAATATAAAATATGTAAATAAACTACGTCTAATCTGTGCGCCGCTTGCGTCGAGATCTAACATATACTAGTTGGTCATGTGTCACACTTCTGGCCATCTTGAGGCATTCTTCGATCACCTCATGTGTCGATGAGCCTGGGGTGACCACCTCTAGACTAAGATGACGCTCCAACCTCTCAGCAATCTCATGGCAAACTTCCTATTAAATACAAAACAAACAGATTACACAAATTATTATGAAAAATGTTGATGTAAATGACGTAAATTATTAGTATTACTTATCACTGCATGTCTAGGCTCCTCCATAGCGTGCCTCGCAGATGTCGACGGTGCTCCTGGCTTTGGCACGTGAGGGATATCTGTCTGTGGGGACCTGAGGGACGACTCGGGGCTGCGGAGGATCTAATGTGTGGCCTGGTGTCATGAAAGGATGAGAGATGCGGAAGAACCAATATATGTAGTCACTGACACACTGACCTGGCACAGCGCACACCTCACCTGCTAGAACGATATGATCCGAGTAGTGCATCCACCTGTCGTGTATATCATCATACGACACCCATGAATCGATAGGCGGAGCCGGAATGGCCTATGTGTATCCAAATTGCCGCACGACCCTCTCTGGTCGGTAATAAACAGCAATATGCCCTCAGTGCAGGAGACCGAAATAACATGAAATCAAATGGAAGTCTCGGACCGGTCGATGCTCCCCATATGATATCCAACAGACATCTCGAATCCGGAGTCGATTCAGGCGCTCCCTGTACGCCACTGTACGTTTGCTCTTCACGGTCTTCTTCATCGCAATCCACCTACATGCACGCGGGGAATCCTCGTCGTAGTCCCGATCAGTAGTGGACTCCGCGACTGAGGGAAAGTGCTCATAAATCCAGCACTACATAGGTAACATCAAAATGATAAACATTAATAATGAAAGTCTAACAAAATTTAAAGTTGAACATTGTTGAACCTCAACGAAAGAAAAACATGTTTGTTACCTACAACAATGTGATGTAACCGCCAAACTGTCGGCTGCTGCTGATAGAGGCATCATTCAGCTGGTTGTACATATGCACCAGGGCAGCCACTCCCCAGGCGTACCTCCTGGTCTTACTGAGGTTACGAAGGGCCTCCAAATACACAACATGCACATTGGTTTCACTCTTGTTAGCAAACAGTGTGCAACCCAAAAGATGAAGAAGATATGCGTGAGCCACAGCTGTCCAATGATCTACCTCACATCGACGCTCGTATATATCACATACCCATTAAAGGCGTACGTACGACCCACGACACTTCCCTGTCTCAGCTCTGGCATCCTCTACAGAGACCATCAATAAGTCCCCCAGCATCTGAACCGCATCATCCACGTGCAAGGGCTGAAAGGCGTGCAAGTCGCCAACCACTGGTAGATGTAGAATTGAGGAGACGTCGTCCAGCGTGATCGTGAGCTCTCCCATTGGGAGATGGAAACTAGACGTCTCCTGGTTCCGCTGCTCGACAAACGAGGACAGCAGTCCCCGATTGTCGGTGTCTACCGAACACGCGATCAAAGGACTTAGTCCTGTCCCAGCAACTAGTCCTTCAATGGCAGGGACAAGCCTGCCTAAACTATGGACTTTCCTCCCGTGAGAGGATAACTTCAACTCAGGACACTCCTGAATTGAAGTATAAAGGAACTTAAAATTCATTAAAATCATCATTTAAAGGAAAACTAATTTCAATCATAAAGTATAATTAACAAGTAACTAAAAAAAATATTATAAATACCTCTTCCGTCCATATGCTGCAAGCAACGTGATCCGCATACTGGGTCAGCACGGATAGGTCGCTCGGACCACCCGGAAATCCCTCATGCTCATCCTCAGCAATCTGCGCGCCTGTGTCTGCAAGAATGTTTGCCCTAGTGTCCTCTACATCAGCTGGTGCCATCGGGTCATCTGGAAATACGTCAGCCTCTACATCTGGCGCAGGGACCACTGGCTCATCGTGCGCTGCAGTCACAGGGACTCGCTGCCTCCGTGCGGATGCGGTAGGCTTCGACGCTGCGGAGCATCATCGGAATCATCACGATCTCCTCGGCCCACACCTCTACCAGTAACGTGACCTAAGGCACGACCTAATCCTCTGGTCCTAACCATGATCTGCAAATGAGTACTGCAAAATCCATCACTAATTTCATTCTCTCAAATTTCATGCGTGAGTCTCACAAACCCACCAAAGCCAGATGACAAATGAGAATGATTAAAATCATTGAAAGCATGGTTGAGTGAGTGATTAAAATCCTTGAAAGCATGGTTAAGTCACTTTAGGATTTTAGGAACTTTCTCATATGTTGACTAAATCAATAAGCACACAAACTTGTGTGTTTGAAATCATTGAACGAAGATGGAATATCCAACTTCATCACCCATTACATGTGGTTGTCCACTTTTCGAATGCAGAGTTCAATGACAATTCTCAGATGCAATTTGATAGTGAGGTTAAAAGGGAATTATGTACATGCATCAATAAGTTGGTGGGATATCTAGGTGGAGCAGAAGATCCTGTTGAAGTTGGTGGGATATCTAGGTGGAGCTGAAGATCATGTTGAAGTTGGTTGAAGTTACACTTCCTCTAAAAACCCCTAGAGCAAAGAGACTTTGTAAAAATTATCCTTTTCTGAAAATGGGTGTTATTTTCGTGACCTTCACTGAACCCCGGTCACATTGGCATGATCGGAGTTTCAAAATGATGTCCCTTTGTAAAACCCGAAATGCTCTCAGCACTTTCATGTAGTGATGTGGGTGTTTGACCCAGAGCATTGTCACTAGCTTTATTTCGGAAATCCATATTAAGTCTCCTTCGTTTTGGCTTGGTAGAGGCTTACGTGGAAATGACGAGCGGGGATGAAAAAGAAAACTTCAAGTGACGTGAAGAGGAACCCGTGGGTAGCTCACAATAGGTGAAGGGAGTTTATTATAAAATTTACCGTTTTAACACCGTAGTTAAGGTCAGGGAACTTAGCTATCAGAATAACTGCATGTCCCTGTTGCATGCTGATTTTTCTTTTATAGAAAATGATGTTTTAACTAATGGGATGCGATATAATTGTCCTTGATGTGCATGTGGGTTTTCCGAGAGAAATAATGTTTTTAACTAATGGGATGCGATACATTTGATATTGATGTTGCATGCTGGTTTTCAGGAAAAACTATGTTTTGACGAATGGAATGCGATATATATTTATTGTGATGAATGAAATTGATGTCTTTATTTGATTTGTGTTGTTTGAAGACCTGGGGAGTGTGAATCTCAGGCATGAAAGAAATATATGTGTGTAGAATGCAATTTATGGTTGATGTTGCTGTTGAGGATTTTAATTGATATGTGGTGATGCTGATAATTATGATGATATTGATTTGAGATGACACTGTTAATAAAGACCATGTCAAAATTACTTCTATTTTCACCCAAGTAAATGGGTATGTTTTAGCGAATGTATGTTGGGACAAAATTACTTCTATTTTCATAAGCAAATTAAGGGAGTTTTTTTTTTATAAAAATTTAAATTATCGCATATTAGAGTGTTGATATCGTAACGACGAGGCGGGTCGTTACACTAACTAGGAAAGACACAAAAGATTGAGATGTGGTAGATGATGTCAGACTATCTCGAGGTGGTAATAGTCTAACCATGTATCGTCTTTTCTTCACAGTTGTCCCTTTTCCCACTGGAGTCATGTGACGGGGGTCGAGGAGGGTCAGCGCCACCTAATGACATATCTATATATAGAAAAATAATATTATAACATAAATAATCTAATAAAATATTGGGATGGATGGAAATTAGATAACTAACAAACTTCCATATAGCAACAAAAATAAAATACACTAACAAAGTTTTGAAGTATTAGAAGAAAACAAACATGTCACTAATAACAAACATTATAACTGACTAACAAAGATCAACGTCTAATCCTCTTCAAAACTATAAACTTCAAAGTCATCTTCTAATTCTCCTTCATTGGCTTCTATAATTTTTTTTCTTAAAGCATCAAGTGACATGTTCTCATTTATTGTGACGACTTTAAGACCACTAAGGCATTCAAACAATACTTATTCAGATGATGAAATCATGTCACCATCACAATACAAAATAATATATATACTCTCCATGTTTTCAACAATATGGTGAATATCAATTAGGGGTGACAAAATGGGTTAACCCGCCCAGCTTACCGTTGACCCACCTCGCATAAGAAAAGTGGGATGAGAATTCAAGCCCGCACCATATATGATTGGGTTGGCAGGTTGACTCGCCAAAGACAAAAATATAAGAAATAAAATAATATATATTTTAATTAGTTTTATCGTTTGTATATTACATAATAAATACTAATAAAAGTTGCATGTATTACTTTAAATTTTGAATAATAACTTATTTAGACAAAAAAATTAAATATGTATAAAATATCAATTTTTTATTTATAAAAAAACAAGTTTGGCGGGCTGGTCTACCCTATTTTTCCCTCAACCCATTTTTTGGCAGGTCAACATAAGGTGGGTTAAAATGGATTGGTGGGTTGGAAACCCCAACGCAGCCCACAAAAAATTAACACGTTGGCTTCTCAAGCTAGACCTATTTTGTCACTCCTAATATCAACCAAAGGTGTTTAGTTGCATCAAATTCCTACTATTATTTATATTAGATTATCTATTGTTCTCTTCTGAGCCATAACAACAGTTGAGATCACACCGACAAAATAAACGTTTTAGATTATGTCTATATTTAATATGATAGATATGCGTATCAAAAGAATGTAGCATTTAGTCAATACGTATCATAAAAAATAGTACACTTAGATTCAGTCAATACATTTTGTTGCAGGTGTTCAATCAATAAAAAACACAAAAATGTATTTTTTATTTTTTCAATCTAAAAAAATACAATAAAATCATGATTTCGTTTAGTTTTTTCACCTCAAATAGTACAACGGAATCATGATTCTCTTGTATTGTGAAAAAATATAGCAACAGAATCACGATTCCATTATGATAAATAGGTGTCAAAAAATATTGAAATCGTGATTCTGTTGTTATGTTTGGGATGACAAAATAAATATACAAAAGAATTATGATTTCATTATATATTATATAACGAAATCATATTTTTATTATATTAAGGGGAGAATGAGAATGATTACACAAGGAAGTCATGATTCTACTCGTCATTAAGGGCATTTTTGAAAAAAAAAAGTCGGCCCATAGTAATTCCCTCTTGAGCGTGTTGTGATTTGGTGAAGCCCATCAGTAATCGCGATTTCTTCTCCTTCCCTGCTTCAACTCTATTCGAAATTTCACTTTGCGGAGATCCTCCGCCATGAATTGTCGAAAAAGCAACAAGAAAACGAAGTCATGAACAACCTTAACCGTGGAATTGCCACCACCAATCTCATCCTCAGAAGCCCTTATAGTCAACGCATTTTGTGTGCTTGGCTTGGCCTTCGCCTTCTGGATTGCGAACACTGCCTACTCTATCGAACTCGTTACTCATCCTCCTCTCTCACTCTTCTTCTTCTGGTTACTCTCAATTCAATTTTCTTTTTGTTTTTACTTTTCTTAGTTCCTTTCTCATTTTCTCATTCTGCCACGTCGTTTAGATTACAGAGCTCCCCATTGTGACCCTTATATACAGTCGATATCGACAAAATCGGAAGCAATGCATGGTAACGCGTGTTCCTTAACTTCTCTAAAATCAAGCAATTCTATGATTTCTGGGGTTATTCTAAAGTTTTTGTCGTGTGACTTCTGTTCTTTGTAGTACCTGCGAGCTGTTGGGAGAGGGGTTCTAGGAGTTCCTGTTGGTGAGTTCAAACATTGTTTTATTTATTTATTTTCTGGTACTTTTTTTATTGTTGGGGAGACATCAACTAGTTATACGACTAAAATAGTGTGTATAAGATGGTTGTGTTAAACTCAAACCCACATTGTAACTGAGTCTATCATAGTTATTATTGTTAGGCCCATTGGGCCACTCGTTATCAGACCGTTATTGAATCACCTGTATATATCTAGTCTTGCAGACTTGGCGTCCTGAACTTAGAAGTCCATTTTGTAGGATTTCGTTAGACTCAAATCTACATTCTAATATTTATCATTGTAATGACTAATGACGCAGTTTGCAACTTCAGGATTAGTGTGGTATGGGTTTAAAAATGTGGGTGGAAATTTAATTTTACTAATAAAACAGTTTTTGAAAAATTAATTTTTTTAATAGTAGTATTTTTCAATTTGCAAGGGCACTACTAAATTTTTTAGGAGCTATCGTTGTCGGGTCGCCTGTTACATTTTAGTATGTTAAATTAGTTGTTTGTAGAGTAGTGTTTTTTCTTAGAACTTTCCACATGGAGCTTGTTGTTGATGAGATAAAGGATTAAGTGTAATTACTATTGTTCATTTGTTCCTTTAAGCTAAATATGTGATCTTTTCTGCAACTGTTTAGCCTCTTCTATTATGTCTTCAAATATGTATTTTCAGTTTTGACTTTGAAGATCTCTACGAATAACTAGAGCATGTTGTGACTTTGCAAATTTACTTGGGACATGTATCTTCCCAAGACTGTAAATTGGGCTCTTATGATGTCTGTGTTCACAGTGAGTGACTATTTCATTGCCCTTCTCTTGCTTACCGTTACAGCTTCTTGGAGATTGTTTTGGTGTTTCTGATTGGACTTGTCTCTCATATATATTCTGCATTTATATGACTATTGATACTTTGCATTTTGTCTGCATATTCTTTTCCTTTACTTTTTACTGTTTGAAAAAAAAAATTGACCATTTATGCAAATGTTTGTCTTATTAGTTATTAAAGTTAAAATTAAAAAAAGATGGTTTGGACTACATGTCTATTTGAAAACGTGTTTGCTACTAAGGCATTAGCTTAATCTTTTAAAAGGTAAAATGAAACCCCCATAAATTTGTCAAATGCTAGTCTCCTTGATCATGTACAAGTTACATTTGATTTGACTGTGGAAGGTTCCAGATTTTAGCCTTTGTTTTGTTCTTGCTCCTAATCATCTCACCTCAGAAAAGTATAGCGGCCGGCCAACATATGTTGAAGTGAAAGTCATTGAGTTTTATCATCATAACTTTCAGACTTCCAATGTCAATTAAAAGTTCAAACACCATTTTCAATTAATGTTAACAACTATATTTTCTAGCTGTGAAATTAATTTTCAGAGTTTTCTTATCAGTTCTCTTCCTTTTTTTTCCCTGAATGATTTACAAGTTTACAACTTTTGTCAGGACAGACATTTTTTAAACTGTGGCCCCATGTTTATGTATACTTTTATAAATTCACATCTAGTGTTATTGCAGACAATTCCAGCGTCATGTGTTCTTGGTTTATCGTGGGCTGACTGGCGACGTATATTTTCACAAACAAAGTATGATCCTTCTAGCAAATAATTTCTTAATTCATTACATATTTGGTTATGTAAAGTTTCTTTTATTGGGATTCTGGAAAATATATTTAATGTTGTATGTTGAACTACTTTTTTGATAGCTCTGTATATTTATTTTGGTCCTTCAATTAGTTACTTTAAATTACAATATTGTTATTATTGTGATACTATTTTAGGCCAAAAGGATCTATAGAGTACCTGATTTGTTTACCAGCACATGGAGCAATTATTGGAGCATGGTTTGGGGCTTGGCCAATGTCTCTTGACTAGGAGAGGCCATAGCAGGTAATTGATTTCCCTTTTCTAATCCTTTGTCTTTGAATTCATCATTTCATTGACCATTGTTCAGAGCAAACAGGAATAGCAGTTCTCACCATAGTTTTGTTATTTCATAAGCCTCAATACATTTTCTCACTAGTTATTATTATTATTATTATTATTATTATTAGCGTTTTATCAATCCTATTTTACTTGTTAAATCTGTGATCATGTTTCAATAATTTATATTCCTTCATGAGTTTATGATTAAATGTTTTTGAAGTATACCTCTCTCACACCATTACCACCATGCTTTTGAGGTTTTTTTTGGAAAGGGAATTTTTCTTAATAGCATGACAGACAACAGCTGTCTATCGCTCTATGAACTTTGCCATTAGTTAATTTTATTGTCATTTTTGTTTTTGGCATAGATTACTAACAGAAAGTTAGATCATACACAAATCTAGAATGTGAAAAGATTGTAATTTAAGATAACCAAATTCATTTGTTTTGTGTTTTGACATTGTTTATATTTCTGAAGCATAAAACATTCGTTCTCCGAACCCAAAACCTGTTAGATTGTTATGGTGGTATAAACTGATGGACTGCTTCTCTAATTGATTTTCAAATGATATCGTTCATTTGATGTGTTGTTTTATAGCATTAACATAGTTTTCATATTATTTGTTGGAATGGCCCATTTCTGTGAGCTATGGGACCGTAGCTGGTTCCCTGGTGGTATTGGTTGCATCATTGGGCTTTGTTCTTGCTTCTGGTAGATCACAACATATCAAAAGAGAATGAAGTGCTAGTAGCAGTGTCGCGGTGATTTTTGGATATCAAGCTATTGATTAGCATTGACTCGCAATTTTTAAGATCACCACCGATCTTTTATTTTTCCGAAGAAAAGGGAGAAAGCTCGAAAAACCCTATTTTTTAAGAGATCAAAGGTCCGGGGGTTGGTTACGCAAAGGGAAGGTACTAGCACCCTAAACGTCTATAGTACTCTATAGGAACCTCTTGCTTATTTTATCTTTATGCTAAATTGATTATTTGTTTGGAAATAAATGCTTAAGTGTGAAAAGATTAAAGAGATAGGTTTGAAGGAAAAGAGAAGAAATGTTTTTGTTATTTTTATTGATTTGGAAAGACAAAGTCTTTTGCCTACATACCCGAATGGGATCAAAATCATGTAGTTCGGGGTAGAAAGTCGAGTGGTTGGTTTTGATTGATTTTAAAGTTCGAAAAAAGAAGAGTTTAGACAAGGTAAGAGGCCGAAAAGGCATAGAAGAAATAAAAGAAGTGAGTTCGATTGATTTTAAATTAGAAAAAATGTTTTGATTGATTAAAGATTGATTAAAGATTTGATTAAGAAAGAAAGAAAAAGATTGACCCCTTTTTTTGAAATTTTGATTATGGAAAGTTTTTGGTTTTTGACTTTTCTCTCTTTTTTTTTTTTTTTTTTTTTTGATCTCTAGTTATGTAAAGATAAGTCTAAACGCGCCGGATCCTTAAAATGACGTTGGATCAAGTGAGGGTCCTTTTCCTCGGATGCGGTTCAAATTACATGATCGTCCTCGGCAGAAAACATAAAAATAAATGTGAGTGTCGGTGCAGATTCTCATTTTTTTTTTTTTTTATTTACATTTACATTGGACCTAGATACATTCTAATTGGCAATAATAAATAAAAATTGCAAATGCATTAAAATAAATATGCTAGAAGAAATAATAAAATGCATGAAATACAAAACAATAAATACATATGGTGCATAAAATAAATAAAGAAAATAAAATGCAAGACATAAAAATAAATATAATGCTGGAAATAAATAAAAAAAGGAAAATAAAAATGCAAGACATAAAATAAACATGATGCTAAAAATAAATAAAAAATGCAAGACATAAAATAAATATGATGCATAAAATAAAAAATAAACAAAATAAAATAAAAAATGCAAGACATAAAATAAGTATGATGCTGAAAATAAAATGGAACGAAAATAAAAATGCAATACAGAAAATAAATATGATGCTAAAAAAGAATGCGAGACATAAAAATAAAAATGCAAGGCAAAAATAAATAGGGTACATAAAATAAAGAAAATAAAAGTGCAAGACAAAAAAATAAATATGATACTGGAAAATAAAATGCAAGACGTAAAATAGATATGGTGCTGGAAAATAAATAAAGAAAATAAAAATGCGAGGCATAAAATTAAATATGATGCGTAAAAATAAAAATGCAAGACATAAAATAAATATGGTGCGTAAAAAAAAGAAAAAAAAAAAAGGGGGTGCAGTAAGGAAAAGGGGGGGTGAGAGTAGGAATCGGAAAAGAAGAAAAAGAGAAAAAGAAACTGGGCCAGAGAGGAGTCCAACGGGCCAGAGGGGAGAACCGGACCGGTTTGGTTCAAGGGAAAAAACCAAACCGGTCCAGCCTCTATATAAGGGCTAGGGGGCCGGTTTTTTCATTTTTCAAAAGCTTTTTCTCTCTCTTCTCTTTTTCTCTCTTCTCTTTTTCTCTCTTCTCTCTCCTCCTTTCCGAGGTTCTCAGCGGCCAAGAACACCCTCCGGCGCGGCGGCCGCTGGCGGCGCCACCGTGCCGGAGTAGCTCAAGCCCCCCCTTTTTTTACCTCTCGAACCCTCTTCACTCACTCGTTATGAATCTGAGGTTCGTTTTCAAAAAATGCGACACAGCAAGCCTAGATCTAAACTTAAAGCGGGTAGAATCCTACCCTTTTCTTTCGTGTTTGGTTGGGTTGAAACGGTTTTGGGCTGGTAACCGGTGAGTTAGGACCGCGTAGTGTATGGTTCTGGGTTAGTATTATCTTGGTTTATGCCGGTTCGGCTTCCGTGGTCTGTGTGATGATTGGGGTACGAATATTTGTGGTTATGGAATACGAATCTGTGGTGTTGAATGTGTTTCAGATTTCGTTTCTGTTGGTTTTTTTTTATGGTTGATTTGTACGGATTTGTGAAAACGGTGGTGGGTGGTGGCCTGAGGGAGGCTGTGTTGGTGGTTTTCGGTGGCTTGAGGGAGGCTGTGTTGAGTGGTGGCTAGTGGTGGCTTGGCTATTCCGGCGCTTTGACTGTCCGTATTCACTCCGCTCTCTGACACGCACAGTAATTAATGCAGCATTTAAAGGACATAATTAGGGTAAAAAACGAAGAGCCCCTCTGGGCCTGGACCAAAAAAAGAGACAGAAAAGAAGAAAAAGGAAAAAAAAGGAAAGGAAAAAAAAAACAAAATATAAAACAGCAAAAATAAAATAAAATAAAATAAAATAAAAATAAAATAAAAACGAAAAAAGGATACTAATAAAGATATTAATAAAAAACGGAAATAATAAAAACACTTAATAAAAGGAAAAAAAAAAGAAGAAAATAATAACTAAAAAAATAATAATAATAATAAAAAAAAAAAGGTAAATAAATAAATAAAAAAAGGGGCGTCTTCAAAACAAAAATGAGGTATTTTAAAATACCTCCCTGCCGAAATTTCATCTGAAATGATGGAAATTTCCGGCTTAAAAGACGAGAAAAAAAAGAAATAAAACGGGTCAAAAATGGGGTATGACAGATGCCCCTATTTAAGTCTCTTCGTTACGGAGATTTAAAAGTGAAACTTTTAAAGCGACGGGTCGAAGAGATTTAAATACAGAGTACACCATTTTTGACCAATTTCAACTACAAAATGCTATGAATGCACTGTTATGCACGTAATGTTGCGAATGCTTGCGATGCAAGTATGAATGCAATACGAGGTAAATGGCTCGACTGGGAATAACAAAACCAAATGGTACCCGATTTTGTTAAAGAAAAGGGGTCCGACTGGGGATCACATGGTTTTACTGGGGGTAAATGTCAGCTGTTCGGGTTGACGACGAACTGCCACTGACGACAAAGGAACAAAGATAAATGTCAGATGTTCGGGTTATTGCCGAACTAGCCAACTGACCAGAATCGAAGATAAATGTCAACTGTTCGGGTTATTGCCGAACTAGTCAATCTGACCAAAAACAAAGATAAATATCAACTGTCCGGGTTATTGCCGAACTAGCCAACTGATAAGAAACAAAGATAAATGTCAACTGTTCAGGTTATTGCCGAACTAGCCAACTGATAAGAAACAAAGATAAATATCAACTGTCCGGGTTATTGCCGAACTAGTCAACTGATAAGAAACAAAGATAAATGTCAACTGTTCAGGTTATTGCCGAACTAGCCAACTGATAAGAAACAAAGATAAATGTCAACTGTTCAGGTTATTGCCGAACTAGTCAACTGACAAGAAACAAAGATAAATGTCAATTGTTCGGGTTATTGCCGAACTAGTCAACTGATGACATGAAACAGAGGCAAATGATGCACAAGCTGTTCATTAAAGAAATTGCCACTTGGCGGAGAGAGGGTGACATCTTTGGATCAGACACACTGGGGATGACACTTGGGGAAATAGAAGGTTACAAATTATTCATGATTGATTGAAATGAAAAGATAAATGAAGCAAGACTCATGATGGTTAATGCAGCCATGTACGCATGATATTGTCTTTATTGTATATGCATGAATGTGTATATGTATGAATGTCTGAATGACGACACGACTTGTATGACTGTATGGAGGATTGACTTGTATGATTGTGTGAATGATAGATTTGATGGAACAAGATTGGACAAGTAAGATTGAAAGTGACCCGACGTCGCATCACAAACACTCGGCAATCTTCAATGGGGATGATGCCACCAGGGTATATCAAAATAGTGACGGGGTAAAGCCCGCAGCAACTGATGGGGAATAAACATTTCTTGGGGAGAACGTGCCAATCCAAAAAACATGGTAGAAGAGCTAGTGCTTCTGTGGTCATGCTTATTATTATTCTTTTTTTTTTTTTTTTTTTTTTTTTGAAAAAAAGCAATTGACCACGTGCAACCTGCAAGGTTTATCCATTCTCAGGGTAGCTGTTGACACACCCTTCGTCTATTCACGAGTTCAAAGAAAAAATGTTTTGTTGTTTGTGCTTCTCAAAAAAGACATGAAAGAAAATTTATGATTTTGAGAAATATTTTGTTTCAAATGCTACCATAAAAAAAAGGAAAGGTTTTATAAGCTGAATAAATGAGAATTCCAAATGAAAGGCAACAGGCTCAAATTTATTTGAAAGAGTGGTGACCTGCCAATGGCATGGCTCCACTGATCTTACAAAGTTTGGAAATGGTAAGTATAAATCGAAGGTTCATTGAACACAATAACCGTTGTTCCCTCTGACAACCTTAAATTCCACTATTTGGATGCTTCAGATTCAGGGTCTCCTTGACATTCCATTGTGCCCCAAATGAACGAAGATCATCTCGATGCAGTTACTTTGTCTTTTGATCCTTAAATTTTGCATAGATCGCCCTTTCGGGTTTTCGACCTATCAGGCTAATTATTTTTCTGTTTGATGTCTCTAATTTTTGCCTGGGCCGCCCTTTCGGATTTTCGACCCACCGAGACGCTCATTTTTGCCTAAGCCGCCCTTTCGAGTTTTCGACTTACCGAGCTGTTCTTTTATTTTTAGACAAAGTATTTCTTGACTGCATCCGCATTCACGGGACGAGGGAGCTCATCCCCATCCATAGTTGTAAGAGTCAGTGCACCACCAGAGAAAGCTCTCTTGACGACATATGGGCCTTCGTAATTAGGCGTCCACTTGCCCCTAGAATCGGGTTGGAAAGATAAAACCTTCTTGAGCACAAGATCTCCTTCTTGAAACACACGAGGACGAACCTTCTTGTCGAAAGCTTGCTTCATCCTCTGTTGATAAAGTTGTCCGTGACACAAGGCCTTCATGCGTTTTTCTTCAATTAGATTCAACTGATCATATCTGCTTTGGCACCATTCAGCTTCTGATAACTGGGCCTCCATTAGAACTCTCATTGATGGAATCTCAACCTCCACAGGGAGTACTGCTTCCATACCATACACCAAAGAGAAGGGGGTCGCCCCTGTTGAGGTACGCACTGAAGTGCGATACCCATGCAAAGCATACGGTAACATCTCGTGCCAGTCTTTGTATGTGACCACCATCTTCTGCACTATCTTCTTGATATTCTTGTTTGCAGCTTCAACTGCGCCATTCATCTGAGGTCTGTAAGGAGAAGAATTGTGATGCTCAATCTTGAACTCTTCACACAGATCTTTCATCATCTTGTTATTCAAGTTCGTTCCATTATCTGTGATGATTCTGTTGGGCACACCATAACGGCAGATGATCTGATTCTTGATAAAGCGGACCACAACTTGCTTAGTCACATTTGCATAAGATGCTGCTTCAACCCACTTGGTGAAGTAATCAATAGCCACTAGAATGAAACGATGTCCGTTTGAAGCTTTCGGTTCGATTCTACCAATCATATCGATGCCCCACATAGAGAAGGGCCACGGAGAAGAAAGAACATTAAGTGTAGTTGGTGGTACATGAGTTCTGTCAGCATAAATCTGGCATTTGTGGCACTTCCTGGCATGCTTGCAACAATCCGTTTCCATCGACATCCAGTAGTAACCTGCTCTCAACAACTTCCTAGCCATTGCATGTCCATTGGAGTGAGTTCCAAAGGAGCCTTCATGTATCTCATGCATCAAAAGTTCTGCTTCTTGCTTATCTACACACCTGAGTAGTACCATGTCAAAGTTTCTTTTGTACAAAACATCCCCATTTAGGAAGAAATTACCAGACAATCTTCTCAAAGTTCTCCTGTCTTTGTTGGATGCTCCGGGTGGATATTCCTGGCTTTGAAGGAAACACTTGATATCATGGAACCAGGGCTTATCATCAACAACCTCTTCGACTGCAAACACGTGAGCGGGCCTCTCGAGGCGCTGAATTCTGATTGTTGGCAAATTATTCCGGTGACTCACTTCGTACATGGAGGATAAAGTTGCTAACGCATCTGCCATCTGGTTCTCATCACGAGGGATGTGGTGAAGCTCCACTTCGTTGAAGAAGGTTAGCAAACGCCTTGCATAATCTTTGTATGGAATCAAGCCGGGGTGGCGAGTTTCCCATTCTCCTTTGATTTGGTTGATTACGAGAGCTGAATCCCCGTAAATGTCAAGGTTCTTGATTCTCAAGTCGATGGCTTTTTCAATGCCCAAGATACATGCTTCATATTCTGCCATATTGTTGGTGCAATCGAACTGTAACCTTGCAGCGAAAGGGAGATGATTACCTTCAGGAGTGATAATAACTGCCCCAATTCCATTGCCAAAGACATTCACGGCTCCATCAAAAATCAAACCCCATCTAGACTCAGGATCTGGACCTTCTCCAAGCAATGGTTCATCACAATCCTTCATCTTCAAGTACATAATCTCTTCATCAGGAAAGTCAAACTTGATGGGTTGATAGTCCTCAATTGGTTGGTGAGCCAAATGATCAGCAAGAACACTCCCCTTAATTGCCTTCTGGGTGCGGTATTCGATATCATACTCGGATAACAACATCTGCCAACGAGCAATTCTTCCTGTCAGAGCGGGTTTCTCGAAGATATACTTGATCGGGTCCATCTTGGATATTAGCCAGGTGGTGTGGTTAATCATGTAGTGACGAAGACGCTTGGCAGCCCAGGCTAGTGCACAACAAGTTTTCTCAAGTAGGGAGTACCTGGACTCACAATCTGTAAACTTCTTGCTCAAGTAGTAGATGGCATGTTCTTTCCTTCCGGTCTCATCCTGTTGTCCGAGCACACAGCCCATAGAATCTTCTAACACAGTCAAGTACATAATCAGAGGCCTTCCTTCAATTGGAGGTATAAGAATTGGAGGTTCTAGCAGATAATTCTTGATACTATCAAAAGCCTTTTGACAATCTTCGGTCCAAACAACCCCTTGATCTTTTCGAAGCAACTTGAATATAGGTCCGCACGTGGCTGTCATGTGCGAGATGAAACGAGAAATGTAATTTAGACGCCCAAGAAAACCTCTCACTTGTTTCTCTGTTTGTGGAACCGGCATTTCTCTAATGGCCTTGACCTTGTCAGGATCTACTTCAATACCTTTCTGACTGACAATGAAACCCAAGAGTTTTCCAGATCTAACACCAAAGGTACATTTGTTGGGATTCAGTCGAAGTTGGTACTTTCTCAGCCGTTGAAACATCTTCAGCAAGTACTCGACATGTTCTTCTTCAGTGCCTGACTTGACAATCATATCATCCACGTACACTTCTATCTCTTTGTGCATCATGTCATGAAAGAGAGTGGTCATGCCTCTTTGGTAAGTGGCACCTGCATTTATCAACCCAAAGGGCATTACCCTGTAGCAAAAGGTGCCCCAAGGCGTGATGAAAGATGTCTTTTCTCTGTCTTCAACAGCCATCTTGATCTGATTGTACCCAGAGAAACCGTCCATGAAGGAGAAGACCTTGGACTTTGCAGCGCTGTCAACCAATACGTCGACGTGAGGTAGAGGAAAGTCATCTTTTGGACTAGCCTTGTTCAAATCCCGGTAGTCAACGCACATCCTGACTTTGCCGTCCCTCTTTGGAACAGGCACTATGTTGGCTAACCATTGAGGATACTCTGATGTGATAAGAAAACCTGCATCGATCTGCTTCTGTACTTCCTCCTTGATCTTGAGAGCCATGTCAGGGCGAGTTCTTCTCAGTTTCTGTTTGACCGGTGGGCATTCGGGCTTCAAAGGCAAACGGTGCTCCACAATACGGGGATCCAAGCCGGGCATATCCTGGTACGACCATGCGAACACATCGGCATATTCTTTAAGTAATTCAATCACCCTTCGTCTGACAGTTGCCTCAAGCGACGCCCCAATCTTGACTTCCTTCTTATCTTCCTTGGTTCCCAAGTTAATCACCTCTACTACCTCCTCATGAGGCCGAATGGTTTTCTTTTCATATTCCAATAACCGAGCAAGTTCCTCCGGGATTTCATCATCCTCCTCCTCTTCAGCCTCGTAGACAGGAGATTCGAAGTTGGGAGAGAGTGCAGGGTTATTATGTTCAAAGGGCTCATAAATGCCTAGTCTGCATATGATTGATGATTGACTTTAGAAAATGAGTGAACAATGCAGACTTTTTATAATTAATTGAAATCAGAAAACAAAAAAATAAAATATTTTTTGGGTTTTTTGTGTTACCATTTTCCAGCAAGAGCAATAAGTATAGATATTGGGATAAACCACATTTTCCATTAATAAGAGTAGTGCTTGAAACAAAACAGCCCTACATGATTGCGCTTTCGTCCTGGGCAAGACGAAAGGATCTTTTTGAAAAACAAACAAACAGAGAAAACAAAGACACATTACTTTGATGCATGAACTACTGAAGGGATGTCAACCGCGTCCCAGTTGCGGACAAGTTTTCCAGGTGTGACAAATGCAAGTACTCTCTCTTCAGGAACGTCTTCCAAGACAGCATTGGCTTCTGGCGAGTTGTTGATGAACCCGGCGCTACAAAAGGTGCTAGTAATGGAGCTTGATCCAACACTGTTCGTTGCGGATCCTGCAGAAGAAGCAAATCCCAGTCCTTCGCGGTTTTTACTCTCTAACAACTGCACAACTTTTCCCCATCCTACACCTGTTCCTTCCTGCACCACTTTCTGTGCGCTCTTCCAAGTAGCAAAAGATACTTCATTCTTCTCTGGCTTTTTACCCTCTACAGTCAGGCCTTGGAAAGAGGTTCCTTCTGTTTCATCAGCACCAATAAAGGAAAAAACTGACAAATGACTAACCAACAAGGCTTCCTCTCCGCTCACAGTGATCAAACTCCCATTTCTGACAAACTTCAGCTTTTGATGCAAAGTGGATGTCACGGCCCCCGCTTCATGGATCCACGGCCTACCCAAAAGGCAACTGTATGCGGCTTGGATATCCATCACCTGGAATGTAATTTGGAAAACAAACGGCCCAATTGTAATGGGCAAATCAACCTCCCCGATAACAGACTTTCTTGATCCATCAAACGCTTTGACAACCACCCCGCTTCTTCTCATGGGAGGCCCCCGGTAGGAAAGTTGATCTAATGTGGATTTGGCCATTACATTCAATGAGGAACCAGTGTCCACAAGTACATTCGACAGAGCATCTGACTTGCAGTTCACCGATATATGTAACGCCAGATTGTGGTTCCTCCCCTCCTCAGGAAGCTCTTCATCACTAAAACTTAAATTATTGCAGGCAGTAATGTTTCCTACTATACTGTCCAATTGATTAACAGTCACGTCCCTCTCTACAAAAGCTTGGTCCAACACCTTCATTAGAGCCTCACGGTGTGCTTCTGAGTTCAATAGCAGAGACAAAATGGATATCTTAGAGGGAGTTTGCAACAGCTGGTCTACTACTTTATACTCACTCTTCTGGATCAGTTTCAGAATTTCGTCATGATCAGAATTCTTGCTAGTCCCATTGGATTGGCCTACTTCCTTCCTTGTACCGGGGCCATTCACTGTCGCCTGTTTAACTGCCGGATCATTCACTTTCTTTGCAAACAATGTGGGGATAACACGTCCATTCCTTAGAACTTTACCGTCACTAGCAATGTTGTCCACAGAAATCGCAGGAGTTAGAGAGGGCAAAGGCACCTCCTGCCCACCTTCCAACATCGTGGCACTATACTTGTAAGGGACCGCTTTTAGAGAAGCATACGGCATAGGTCCTGGCAAGCTAATCACCAGTGGAGTAGTAGTTGATTCCCCACTGTTATAGCTTATTTCCAACCGCTGAAACTCGGGGGTGATGATGCACACTTCTTTGTCCTTCCTCGTGATGATAAGTTCTCTGCTGTCTATCAACCCTTGTACGTCCTCTTGTACCTTCGGGCATCCTTTTACATTCACAGGACATATTTCACACGCTGCATGATCATGGTCAAACAGAGCTGCCTCGCACATCTTGATATGTATTGGGACCAGGGGAGTTCGAACGTGCTGGACGTTTAGGATGACACCGTCTTCATCACAATCTTGTATCATGTTGACAGCAGGTCCATGGTTCGGCAGAGGGTTCGCCTGAACATTGGGATTCTGATCTTTGAAGGATAGCAAGTTGGCCCGGACTAGTTTTTGCACTTCATTCTTCAGGACATAGCAGTTTTCAACGTCATGACCTGGGGCCCCTTGGTGGAAAGCGCAGGTTAAATCATGACGAAACCAGGGAGGTAAAACATCTGGTGTACGAGGGGGTGTTCTGACCTGGACAAGGTTTTTGGCGAGCAGGGCGGGGAGTAAGTCAGCATATTTCATCGGGATTGGATCAAAGGTTGTTTTCTGGCGGTTTTGTGAGTGATATGGTTGTTGGGGGGTCTGCGGGCGATTTTGTTGTTTTTGAGGGTATTGTGGCTGATGGTATTGCTGTGGAGGGTATTGTTGTGGAGGGTATGGTTGTGGAGGGTATTGTTGTGGAGGGTATGGGTAGGGGTAATGTGGCCTTTGTTGGTGATATGATGGGTTTGGGATAGTGGATGCGGCATTCGCAACCTGACGATATGGGGTGAAATTCTGCTGAGGCTTACCATGAGCTACCATTCCCACCTCTTGATCTTTCTTCTTCGCAAAGTGGCCTCCAAATTTCTTGGCATTGCTTGCGGCAGGGGCACTTTCCCCAGTCAGACGTCCCTCTCGGACACCTTCCTCTAATCGTACCCCCATGTTGACCATTTCGGTGAAGTCTGTTGGTGCACTTGCAACCATTTTCTCGTAATAAAACTGGCTCAGGGTCTTCAGAAATATTTTGGTCATTTCCTTTTCTTCCAACGGCGGGACAATCTGGGCAGCCACTTCCCTCCAACGCTGGGCATACTCCTTGAACGTTTCCTTCTCTTTTTGTGTCATCGCACAGGAGTTGATCACGATCTGGGGCCATGTCCAGATTGTACTTATACTGCCGGATGAACGCTTCACCCAGGTCATTGAAAGTACGAATGCTCGCACTGTCCAAATTCATATACCATTTCAGAGCGGCCCCAGTCAGGCTGTCCTGAAAGAAATGAATAAGCAGCTTCTGATTGTCAGTATACATGGACATTTTCCGCGCGTACATCACCAAGTGACTGCGGGGACAAGAGTTTCCTTTATACTTCTCGAAGTCTGGCACCTTGACTTGTGAGGGATAGTAACA